>NC_051846.1:159314900-159654677 GCF_002237135.1 Teleopsis dalmanni | reverse complement strand
AAAATCCTTTAGTTTATATCTGTTAAAATTTCTTTTTAATTAATAGTGAAATATGCACTTATTTTAGTAGGTAAAGATAATGGTAATAAAAAAAATTCAAATGAATTTATAACATATATTTCAAGTGTAAATGCAATCAATATTGAAATCCAAATATTATATAAAATTTCTTCTTTCTTATTCTATGTACAACAAAATTTATTAAAAATAAAAATAATAAAACTTACAAAAAAATATATAATCTATTATATTTGAAAAATATGTTTTCAAAATAATTAAAACGGCTTTCTGCATAAAATAAAAGCTAGCCGAGTTTCCCATTGATGTTGGGATTTTGGCCGGTGTTCTCAAACCACAGGTACTCTTTGACATATAATGTAGCAATTAATATCAATCAGTTCAATGAACTTCGTAAATATTTCATCGTATTCGCTAATGCAATATTGTAATATAATATGTACGACACTATGTATATATGTATAAACAATAAAAAATAAATTAATTGCAAACAGCCAGCATTTATTCTCTCATGCGACACATTTGTTAAATATGCTAAAAAATTCATTTGAATTTTGGAAACATGAGTAATTTTTGAAACATTTATAAAGTTTATAAATGAAAAGTTTTATATAAAATGCAAAATGCATGAATTTTATTACTTATACTTTATAAATAACATTTTTTTTATCGCCTACATACTCATTTTTAGATTAAAATATTTCTTTAGGTTATATATATCATAATATTATGAAATAGAAATTGATAAAAGTATCAAATAGTTGAAGCTTTTTGTGTTTACATTTTTACGTATAATTTTTGTTTTATTTTTAATACTAAAAGCTTATAGAATTTATTTTTTAAAACATTTTAACATATTTTATCATATAATTTTTTACATTCTACTTCCTCTAATTGAAATTTTCAAATCCTACATTATATGAACAACTATTAAGTTTGGTTAGATATTAGTACGTATACGTAGCTACAACGTAAAATTATTTAAAAAAACCGTATGATTATATATCATTCCTTAAAAAATTAAGATAGATCTGTGGTAAAAGATTTCTAATATTCATTAAGGAAACAAGACGACTCGTATTTATATAGAGATCTGCAAAAATATGCATAAATGGTAAAAATGCATCTATTCTTTTTTAATCAGTCTTTATATATATTTTATATATTTTATATAATATATTAATATATTTATATATTAATATATTTATATATTTTATAATAACAATTTTTTCAAATTGTTTTTTAATTCTTGATTTTTTCAACCTACAATATATAGAAATGTTTAAAACATATAAATTAAATTTTAAAAATTGCTCATGAAAGAGCATAGAAATCTTTTATGATTTTGCGACAGTGTTTAATTTGAGATCAGGTGCCATTACTCTGACGCTACACACGTAATGAGCGAATGCAGAAGATGAATGGACAAACACCTGTTTCTATTCAAACACCATTTTTCCTATATTCTTCTAAACTTTCGTCAAGGAATAGCCCATCCAATTCCATTTTCTTGACTTAATTTTCCTCTCAAAAGCCACCGAGCTCTCTCATCAACAGATATAATTCTGTGTTGAAGATCACCTCAATATTGTATATAACGTGAAAATATGTTCACAAACACTTGCCGCTCACTATTAAGAAAAAAAAATCATCATTCATTGAAATCCTCCGTAAAGACATTAGTCTTGTGGTAAATTTGTTGAAGAGTCACAGCCGATAAGAGAGCCATGCGAAAAAATTGAATCTTCCATTGAAGCATTCCTGTAGTACATGTGGAGCGTTTACACATATGCCTTCTATCTGCTTTGTAACCACGCTTCTTGTGTAACCGCGTTGCAGGTTCTCTATATTGGCTTTCTTTTTCGAGGATCTTGGTTATCTCCAGAAACTTTTTCTAAAAAGTAAAACTAGTAAAGTGAAGTAAAACTTCAAGCTGGTTTTTAAACCTCTAAGTTTTTATACGATAAAGCAATGGATCAATAGCCCAAAGTAGATTGTTAGGATCGCCAGTATAATCTGAATTAACCTACTTATGTGGCAAGTGTTAATTAATCAATCATATCGTATTGATAATCATATCTTATATATTGTACTGAATAATATGGTTATAGAAATTTTAAAAGATGTATTTTATATGTCTATCTAAGTTTACGTTAAATATTTCAATGTCAGTAGTAGTGTTACATTTTATCATTTCCTACATATTGGTTTTGAAAAATATCTTCTGTAATTTTATTAAAAATAAAAATAAAATTTTTTTCTTTTAATTGTAGTATTAATTAGTATTTATCTGCTTGATGGGTGTTATCCTTAGGTTATTTTCTATATTAATTTATTAATATTATTTCATAAAATAGATCAAAAAGAAATAATCTTTTAATATAAATCATTAACCTGTTTTTTTTTTTTTAATTTCAGCGAGATGAAGTGTTTTTGAATTTAGTCCTCGAATATATACCAGAAACTGTTTACAAAGTTGCACGTCAATACGCTAAAACTAAACAAACGATACCAATCAACTTTATTCGTGTATGTATTAAAAAATAAAAAAAATATAGAGTCAATAGAGTTAAATAAAATTATTAATATTTTTAAAATACATTTACAGCTTTACATGTATCAGTTGTTTAGAAGTTTGGCATATATACACTCTTTGGGAATTTGTCATCGCGATATTAAACCCCAAAATCTTCTATTAGATCCAGAGACAGCAGTGTTGAAACTATGCGATTTTGGTAGCGCAAAACAATTGTTACATGGTGAGCCGAATGTATCATATATTTGCTCTCGGTACTATCGTGCACCAGAGTTAATATTTGGTGCAATTAATTATACAACAAAAATCGGTAAGTATATATACATATATATATAAAAATGTTGAATAAGTTTCTTTATCTAATTATATTTTAATGGAATATTTTAGATGTATGGAGCGCTGGCTGTGTCTTAGCTGAATTACTCTTGGGTCAGCCTATATTCCCCGGTGATTCCGGTGTTGATCAATTAGTTGAAGTTATTAAAGTTTTGGGTACACCAACACGAGAACAAATTCGCGAAATGAATCCAAATTATACGGAATTTAAATTTCCACAAATAAAAAGTCATCCATGGCAAAAGGTAAACACAATCAATTAATATACACAATATATATATATATATCTATACATTTATGTGTATGTATGTATATAATCTATAATATATAGAGCAAGAGCAGCAGCAACGTTTTCAATCAATATTTCTCATTATTGAGGCAATTGACATTTATGCACGCAGTATCTTTCAAAGACATTATCAATTCTTAATTTGCTAATTTTCATGAAATGTGCTTTGTTAGTTTTTATTTCCTCATATTTGTATATGCATTACTTCCACATTGTATGCATTACATATTTTATTTTTCTTTTTTCTTTTTGTAAATAATATTTTAAAGAATTCTAAAATATTAGTGTTTAATTGAAGTAACCTATTTGCAGTCACTACTTGAACGTAGCCAATTTCCAAATGCACTAAGCCAGAAACAACGTTGGAGAGTAAGCAACAACAAACAAAATTTTTTTTCTCCCACGAAAAATACAACAATTGGTTTTTATTTATAAAATTTCTAACAAAAACAATTCGATTGTTTAAACATTTTTTCTTATTCATTTTTTTTTTTTATAAAAAAATATTTACTAGCCATGAGTGCAGTAATATTCATTAATTAAAAATTTACCAATTTTTTTCTTTCTAATACAACAACTGTTTGTGCTTGTAATTTAAATAAAAAGTGTGTGTTTTTTTTATTGAGAAGAAATGACAAACGCTTCAAGAATGTGTCTGCAATTAACTTGACGTCTCCAATTTAACTGCTCTCAGCAGTTATCATGCTGTTGCTATTTGCTTTTTATAACAAAACCTGTAAATAAGCATTATGTGCATATAAATTACAACCTATTCCTAACCTAATACCTTTCCTCAAAACCTTTGTGAATTATGTAAATATGTTCAAAGAAGAAATTTGATTGGAAAATACATTATATTAAGATACGTATAATTTACTTGATTTTAAAACTCATAAAGTTAGTTAGTTAATTATTATTGTTAGTTCACTTCCTTTTGGATTGGTAAATATGTAACAGGAATAATGAACGACACTTCGAACATCGAGTTCAACGACCAAGTGCCTTTCAGCACTTCTATGTGGAACTACATAGGCACATACTTGAGGGTTACAACAAGAACAACAACACTCTATTCTCCTTATTAGCTAGTAGCTATGGTATATAAAATAGTACGATTAAAAAATAGCGAATCTGCAATAGGAATATTAAACGGCACTTAGTTATCGTTATAGATAAATATTTCCAGGTTGTATTCTCGAGAGTTCGATGACTTCTCTTTATGAATGGCAAATCTCTATTCTCTCTTCTAACTGTCCGTATTCACAAATAGTGTCAACATGTGCATATGTCTGATAACTTCGGACATACATGTTCAAAGTGGTTTTTTTAAAAAAGTAAAAACGAATGTTGAATTTCCAACAAAAATAAATGACGACATTTCGTCGTACTTATTAACGAACGCAAGACACTTGATTGTCCTTAATAACAAGAGTCTACCAGACAGATTTAATCAGTCACAAAATGATTTCTCCAGTAACTAAAGAGACACTTGTTCGTTCTTGTTGGTAAGAAGATCAAAGAATAATATGCTGAGGTTTTACAAGTTGAGGGAGATAAAGGAAAGTAAAAATACCTTACCGAAAATTTGGAAAAATATTAAAAACAATATGGGATGCAAAAACGCAAGTGACAGTTCAAGATCGTGAAACTTGACATCTGCTGAGTTGCAAAGCATATAAAAAATAGTAGAAAATAGTTCTCTTGTAGAAAAAGTACATTTTAATCTAGTTGAAAATGTTATAAAACTTTGAAGCAACGAGAAGAGACTATATAAAGCATTTATATATAAATAATAGACATAGCAATATGGATCATTTTATTGAATAGGTAGATATTGACAAAATAGTCAACATGAATGAAATGATTCATATTATGGTTGTATTTAGAGTATGTCGACAAGTGGATGATATTTATTAATGAATTCAAAATAAATTAATATTAATATGGTAAATGGTATAAATAATTAATTTGTTAACAAAAGATTAGTGTAAACAGTATTAAAACTTCGAAAAAGTCAATACTAACATTTTATCAATGATCTAATAAATAAAACATTATTACCCATAGTATTTTCCAATCGATTTACTATTTTTGCACGATGACATAGTTATTTTTTTATTAAAATTTTAAATCCTTTTTATTTGTCCTAGTAAAGAAAAGATTGTTTTCAGTCATATATTTTCCAGTCAATACTTTCAATCAATTTAATTTGGATTTTCTTCTTTTAAATAAATTTTAGGTTTTCCGTATAAGGACACCTCCAGAAGCTATAAATTTGGTATCACAACTACTTGAATATACACCAAGCGCTCGTATCACACCATTAAAAGCATGTGCACATCCATTCTTCGATGAACTACGTCAAGAGGGTAATCAGACTTTACCCAATGGACGAGAAATGCCACCATTATTTAATTTCACAGAACATGGTAAGCTAATACAAAAATTATGTACTTTTAGAAATCGTTAAATCGTTTAAAAAAGAATGTAATAATAACATTTGAAGTATATTTAGTGATATATATTTTTTTTACAAACATATGCTTCACTATTATTATAATGTCATTTTTAAACGATTTATAAAACCTTTCAGATGTCTTTATGTCTATATTTATATAATTCTATAAATAATTTAAAATATTTTAATTATTCTACAGAACTATCGATACAACCAAGCCTAATCCCACAATTGTTGCCAAAACATTTACAAAATAATAGTGCAAATCGTGTTAACGTAAGTGGTGATGGTCCGTCGGGTTCTGCATCAAATCCATCAAGTGCCGCCGGTACGCCGGGAGCAGCTTCGCAAACTTCAGGTAAGCTATTGTTCTTTTATTAAAATTAATTATATATATTTTTTTTTCGTACTAAAACAAAGCTTTTTGTAAAAGAAATTGTAACGTTCGCCTAAATGTTTATAACAAAAACAGCATGTTATGTCAAGTAAAGAATACATTTATTTATATTAAGAAAATATTAAGTTATATTGAAAAATGTCG
Organism: Teleopsis dalmanni; assembly: GCF_002237135.1. NCBI lineage: Eukaryota > Metazoa > Arthropoda > Insecta > Diptera > Diopsidae > Teleopsis > Teleopsis dalmanni. The sequence goes on along the minus strand of NC_051846.1, from coordinate 159,648,499 downwards.
CGAGTATATATATTATTTACTTGTAAATGATTTGTGTTAGTTCATTATATCATAAAAATTGTTTTTATTATATTGAAAAACATTTCATTCAATTATTTTTTCTATATATATTGCTATAGTTACCAAAAAATAAGCTTAAAAAACACCTTTTTAGTACACTCGCCCTACACTCATCCCAAACTAAAAGATTTATATAGCTTTCCAATTTTTAAACAAAAAAATATAAAAAATTAAAGTTTTATTAAATAGATTAGATTAAACCGTATTGCAATTGTCACTTCCTCTATGTTATGTGCAAAGATTTTTTTTCTTTAGAATAATATTTATATTTTATTTTTTATTGCCAAATAAAACTTATAGTATATTTTATTCGAAACACATATGCATATGTGTTTAATTTTTATATGGAATTAAGCGCCTTTAGCTAACTGCGTTTAATGAACTGAAGTTAAAAAATCCAAAATAAATTTAGATATATATTAAATTGAAGTTGCTAATTCACAAAACTTTTATCCACCAAATTTAGTTAATAAAAATATACAATTAGTATGATAAATAATCTCAATTGTATTTAATAGGAGCAAGGCAAGCTACGCTTCGTAGTTACTTTTGTCTCCAAACGACCCATTCCAAAAACAGGTTTCTTAATTGAGTTGTAACGACTAATATATAGTTTAATAAATAATGTATTTTAATTTTTACGATTTGTTTAGATCATTGTATGAAACAGTTCACTCAAATTATAATATTCACTTCTCGTATTTATGTAGTTTTTATGTTCATAGTTAAATACGTTATGAATTTAAAAAATTATTTATATATCTATATATATAAAGTTCTTTTTTTTAGTAGTTACAAGCAATATTGATAGTATTATTTTTAAATAGGGAATATTGTAAAACACAACTTAGTTGTTTTGCAAACCCCATTTTTAACCGTTCATTAATCATTTGTTGTGTAGGGGGAAACAAGTCTATCCTTAAATCAATAAATCTCTAGATCTTCAGTTTAGAATATTTGCAGAAAATGAGTTTAGACTTTTCATTTACTTTGCAAAAGCGGAAGGGCTGGTCTCTGAAAGGCCTATTTTCTTAAGAAAACACTGCAGATTGAAGTTCTCTGTCAAAAACGCGGTGAAAATTTTAGTTTTAGTACCGCCTTACATGGATTACTGAATCTATTAGCTTTTTAATAGTTTTTAAAATAGCAGTTCTATCAGTATTTTAGAGGTTCATTATCATATGCCCTCTTCCCAGTGTACAAAATAGTTTAGGAACAACTAAACGACAGACATGTCGTTGCCTTTATGTTTCAGGAGTCAATAATATGGATAAGGATTAAGTGATCATAACAAACTTAAGTCTTTTAAATGTTTATCGCTTATTTATTATTTATTAAAAGTGGCATGCATTACTTTTTGTTTAGTGTTTTGTAATTTTTTTTTTTTTCATACTAACATATTTATTAATTACATTTCTAATAAAACTACAAAGCTAAATTTATTTTATTTCATTTTCGTTCTAATTTTTAACTTATTTTAGACATTAGTTACTTTTAAAAAAATTTTTTTTTGCTCTGTATAAAATATATGTTTGTAATCTTTTATTTTTTACAGATACATAGTGGCATAGTTCTTTCTATCTTACGTAATATAACATAAAAAAAACATTTATGAAATTAAACTAAAATTATTTTTAGATTTAAAAATACTGATAAAAAATCTTGAAAAAACTTTATATATATATATATGATTTTACAAATTTCTATATGCAAAACAAAAAAAAAACAATTAAAATAATTAGTTAAAATTTTTTTTATTTTCGATTAAATAGAAATTGTACATTTTTAAACAAAAATATTAATTTTTGCTAAATTAATTTTTTTTTTATATATATAATTTACTAGTTGCAATTTCAAATTTTATTTTGTATGTTGTTTGTGTATTTTATCATGTAAATGAAATACAAGATACCTATAAATGCACTATATTTAGAGAGAAAAAAATGGCATAATCACTTTTACAATAAATTATGTTTATTATATATATATGAATATATATAAATAAATTAAAAATGATAAAAGAAAATTTTTTCAATGTTAATTTAGAAATATATAATTTATTATATATTATTTTGTATGTATACAATTAATGGCTTTATTTTTTATATTTTATTTATAACTTTAATTTTAAATATTAATGAAAACCAACAACAAAATTCTTTGTTAAACTATTATTTGCTCTAGAAAAAATTAAATAAAATAATATAATAAAGTGAAAAAATAAATTATTAATAAAAATGACACAAATTTAAAAAAATAATAATAAAATATGTTTTTATTTTTAGTATAAGTTGATTGTTATAAATATATGGTATATATGGAAATATATACATATATATTTAATAAAAAATAACGCTCTTTTTGGTAGTTTGATATATTAACAATTATTTTTACTTTTTCTCCTCTTTTGCTTTGGTATTGGTTTAATTAATTATATTAATTTTTATTTTTGTGTAGTTTGCGTAACTTTGTTGTAATAACAGTAAATTAACGCATGTAAACAAATTTAATATATAATCAAAGATGTCAAATTTAATATACAATTTTCTGCTGAAAGTTTCTACCTTGAATCCTACCAAAGAATCAGTTTTTTTTAAATTCTTGTTACTTGCATTTGTCTGTGTTGTGTTGGTAGCTTATTTTGTTATAAAACATACATATAAGTAGAAAGTAGTAATTTTTTCTTAGAAATTCCTTCCTTTGAGCAAAGCACTATTTAAATGACATTATAGTATATATGGTAAGCTTAGAAATACGTTTGCAGACGAACCTAATAGTGATGTTGTGATAAACTCTTTGTAATAAGAGTTGAGACTGTTTAGATAGTATATAAACTTATTTAAATGTCTTTTAGGTACCACAATAAAAAAAACGCAATATAGACAACATAAATAATATAATAGATCTCACAAATTATTATTCAACTTTGTGATGAGTTTTTATAATTAGAAACGTTTTTGTGTTATAACTAATTTAAATACCATTTAAAAAAGATCTGAATTGATGTCTCTTCAATTCAAATACATATTATTCATAAGGTATTTACTTTACATAGTAATATCAGTTTATCATTGAATAATAAATAATCGTTTAGAGCAGAGTTTCTCAACCTTTGGTTTGTGTCATTGGTAACACCAATGACACTAATAGTCTTTGCAAAATACTTTGTCTATTTTGTCGTTCCGCGTTATGTTTAGGGTTGAGAAACACTGGTTTAGAGTACACTTTATTATTTACAAAACAATGAATAATACCATATAATTGTAGTCTGTTTATAATCATATATCTTCTCTGAAACCGATTAATTAATAATAATACATATTTTTTAAGCTGTGATCAAGAAGGAAGACAAACCAGTTATTAAAAAGGTCCAGAATGCACCTGCCTCAGGCAGAAGCAAGATATTATAAAAAATTGATGTGGAGATGAAGTGCACTGTGTGCCTTATTCAAAACCAATGAAATATGTGGCATATCAAAATTATTATTATATAAAATATATATTTAATATATCCAGAGTAATTAATGTAAATCAATTTCTTTTTGTTTTTATATCAATCGCATGTAAAAAGTTATTTCTTGAATATTGTTTGCAACAAATTTAATTGTTACATTATTAGAAAACAATTTTGATACTTTAATATAAACTTTTTTGAATTATTGTAAAAAAATCATTTGTTTTTTTTTATATATTTTAGGAAATCAATCCAGCAATAATGGAGGTGCCGGAGCAGCAGCATCATCTTCATCCGCGAACAGTGCAGCATCTTCAACTGCACCCACAACACAATCGCAACCACAACAGCAAACCAGTGATGGCAATAGTAACACCAACAGCCAACAGTCCGGCGCAACAGCAACTGGCGGTGCCACCAATGCTGGGGGTTCTGTTGCCGGTACACCAATACAACAACCGCAGCAGGCAGCGACGACAATGGGTTAGCGAGTTGCAATAGAATCGTTATAAAAATTCAATAAATTCTTATAAGAACTATATAAAATTAATAATAAGTATAACAATGTAACAAATGAAAATACATTAAAAATAAATTTATATATTTATATATATATATATCTATATATATATGTATATATATATATATATATATATATTAATATATGTATGTATATATATAATAGTTATATATACATATAAATAACAATAAAATATAATTAAAAGATTTATTAAAAAGTTTTATAAAATATAAAACTAAAAACAAACTACATATAAAAGTTTAAATTAATTATATATATTATTTATACATAAAAGCGATTAAGCTAATTAATATATAGCAGATATATATATAAAATAAAAAATATTTATATATATATTTACTTATATATGCATAAAAATAGAAAATATTTAACCTAAAAAATTAGTGTAAAACAAAGTAAATATAACCGAAATGATAATTTGCAAAATCAAAAAAAAAAAAAAAAAAAAAAAATTGCGAAACAAACCATTTAAACATAAAAACATATATTAAAATAAAGATAGATCCCTCATAAAGTCAAGTCGTAAGCCTTTTAAATTTAAAATAACTCAAGGCAAAATCAATTTTGAATAACTAAAACACAAATCACATTTAATACTTTAAAACCTCGTAGCCAGCTTTTCCCATCCCTCCCCTGTCCTTTTCCTATACGATGACTAGTGTAACGCAAAAGCTTTTACTACCTACACTCCTCAAGTTAAATTAATAAAAATTTAGTATAACAGTCAATATAAAAGTAAATAAATTTAAAACAATTTTAAATATTAAAATTAACAAAAATAGTAAAGTAGTTACAATTCAAAAATATATAAGAAAACTTAAATAATTAGAAATAATTTAAAATTATTATCTTAAGTTCTTATATATATATATATAAATAATATAATTTAATAGGTTTATTTAAGCTTTTTTATGTAAGTCAGTTTAATTTTAAATAATTATTATATATTTTATTTGAAAATTTTTATGATTTTATTAATATGTTATGGTAAAAATAATTTTAAAGCATGACCATTATTTAGAACTATAAATATCAGAACATAATTATAATACTTTAAATTTTAAGTTTAATAATTATTTTAATTATATGTATACAAAAAGAAAAAGATATATGTTCACGTATATATACACTTATATATATACATAAAACATGCACATAAAAATATACATGTACAATTTTTTATAAAAAAAATGTTCTATTTCATTATTAGTTTTTTTATATATATATAATATATATATATTTGTAATTCTGTTAATAAGGCAATGCAAAAATTGTACCGATAAAATGATTAAAAATTACATTTTAATATATATATATTTAAAACACGAGAAGAACACACATACATATATATATATTTATATAAATATATACATACATAATTGCTGCAAATTTAAATTCATTAAACTAACTGTAAACTTAAATTGAAATTTAAACAAAACAAACACACACATAAAAAAACATTACTTTAAATTAAAAAATACTAATATAAATTTTTAAAAGCTATTATTATAGTTATTAATTAGTACATCCACAAAAACAACAACAACAATATAAAACATTATGGCGTAAATAAAAAAATTTAAACTAATTAAAAATGTAATTTAAAACAATTTAATTTAAAAGCTTATGCATAAAAAAAATGAAACAAATTGTCAGAAATTAACTTCAATAAATAAAAAAATACAAAAATCTATAAAATAAAATTTAATTTAATAAAAAAAACTAAGATCTTTTATGCATTAATCTACCGATCTTGCTGCAAAAAACATTTAAACGTACACTCAACAGATTTTGATTAACATTTGTAAAACGTATAAAGTATAAAACGTATATACTCAAATTATTAAAAGACTTATACAGTTCAGTCCTACGTAGCACTCTGGAAAATTTAAAAGGGGTTGGTACAATGGTAAATATAACGGTTAAAAAGTACTAACTTGATCACCCTTGTTCTTCTAGGGTGATCTATGCTACAGATTCGCATAATTTCATAAAATATGTCAAATACAGACATATTAGGTTTCAAATAGAAAGCATTTGACCGAATACTTTTAGATCTAGCCATACGGAATCGCAAACTACCTTATATGAACATTCCAGCTATATTATACCAACTACTAACTGACCTATACTACAGTTTCTCATAATTTGATAAAATAAGTAGAAAGACAGGAAGCGAATAATAGGTTTCAAAAAGAAAATATTCAGCCGAATACTTTTGAATTTAGCCAGACGTAATCGAAAACTACCTTTGTCGTGGTTAAACAGTATTTTAACCAGGAAATATTGTTTACTGTATATTGCCTATTATTCTAACTAATAGATAAGGTATATCAACCTGAATCTATACTACCTTATATCTGTATACCCTATAGCTGTATCCAATTCAATTAAAGGAATTATTGAAAACAAATATGGAATGGACCACGTTTCTCACGGAAGTTTAATCGATTAGCCAAACTATTATCAAAATATCAAATGGACATCGTTTGACCAATAGCTTCCTCCTAACTTAGAACATTGAAATACTATCGAAATCTTCAAGAGACATTTATGGCCAGTATAGTTCTCACTGCTATTAGTTGTGAGCATCGCTAATTCGTCATATTTGACATAGACCCAGCCGTTCCTACAACCTTGTATTAGTATTTGTGATTTAAATTTTCTGCTCTATATTGTAGATCTCCACTACAGTAGCAAAGAAATTTCGCAAAGCCTATAGCTTGCCTAACGCAAATTTATCGTAAATTTTTTTTTTTTTTAAATCTATTTCTTTTATTACAATCTGTCAGGTATAAATGACAATAAGTAATATATATAAATATAAATCGTATTAATAGTTATTACGATCTCAAGAAAGGCGCGTATGGACTATGCCCAGTGACATATCCATATATATTCAAAATAGAAGTGTGTGATAGAAGTGTGATTAGGATAGCGTTGTGGAAAACCTTCTTTAAAAACAATCTGCTAAATATGAACTATATAAACTAGCCCATTTGCCTACCTGTACGAATACGAAGGACAGGGGAAGGATACGAAAATATATATAAATCATCAAAAATGTAGGAAAGGAATGGTGATTGCAAAGATGTTCATTTAATGGAAGGAGTTAAAAAGATCTAAGATTAAATTTATTGTTTAAATTTAATAAAATTAAATTTATTAAGATTAAATTTATTGTTATAAATATGTGTGAAATATTCATAACTATATTTATTAAGTAGATAAAATTCTATTCTATTTTCCATTTAATCTATTAATACAAATACAAAGATAATTAAACTTTTTATTTTTTAAGAAATTTATTTGATAAAGATAATAGTATAATTACAGTAGTTTAAAAAAAAAATAATAATATTATACTGCTAAAGCATCATTTTGGGTTTCATGACTCAGCTGCGTTTGTAAGTTTGATAATTTATTTTTAAGTACTTGTACACCCATAAGCACAATATTTTCCGGCTTCAAAGCACCTGAAGACTCAACATTATAAAAAAATTTATTTGGGACAGCCTCCCAACTGTATGTTGCTTCAAATTGCTCATCTTCCAGTTCGCTGTGTTCACTTTTTGGCCACTCATCTGGCTTAGGGTACAACGTATGACGCAATGCATTATCTGGATCATATTCAAAACATACACCAGCTGTTGGATTCCATTTAGCATGTTCTTTACCGAAACCTTTCTTAGCATATGCACGTAATTTAAGTTCCTGACCTTTTCGCAATTTCACAATTAAAATTTCATCATTGCTTTCACCATATTCATTGTCTTCTTCGTTTGGATGACGCGAAGTCACTGGAACAACTTTTGGGTTACTAGATTTTAAATCCGCTGTTGTTACATGCCGTGTTTGTTCATCATTGCACTTTACATCAAGTGTGAACTCAACGCTGCACTCAGGACAAAAATCTAAACAAACGCAATCTCTTGTATATTGTAATCTTTCAACCACATCATCAGAGATCAATGGTATCAAACCAATGCGATGAGCAATAAATTCATCCGAAAGCACAGTAGAATTGGCCTCCAGCTGCACCCAATCAATAGCGAGTGTTGGAGTCTCAGCAATAAAGACGCGACGTAAACTGTTTGCGACGCTCAAATCTGTGTCTTCCAGCACGAATTTAGCGTTATCATCAGTTAACTCAGTGATTTGCACTGAAGGTTGATTTGCATAAGGCATTATTCTACTTTTTTAACAATATTTCACAATTTAACTATTTAACTATAAAATAGAAATAAATCTTTTTGCCGCAAATATAAAACTATTGCTTTCGGCTGTCAGTGTTAAATGTAGAAGAGTTGCCATTACACAAAAATAAAATTAATTTTATAAAAATAAAACTTTCAACAGTTGGAAAGGCATTGATTTGCACAAATCACACAAATTACTTTTTCTAAGCAATTTGTGAATTTATGAATAAATTACATCAAAAATATTTAACCCGCAAGAAAGTATTAATATAAAATGATAAAAATATAAAATTAATAATAATCTTTAATAATCAATCATCATTTACATTAGATACTAAAATTATTGATAACACAGAGTTGTTATGAATTTCCAACAAATTTTTATTTTTGAATTTAGAACTATTTATTAATATCCATAAGAGAAAATAATCCATTAGAAAATATAAACAAAATTAGTAAATTGTTTATATCAGAGCTGTTCAAAGCACGGCTTGCAGACTACTTGCAGCCCAGCACATATTTTTAATCTACTACAATTACGCGTTTTGGTGTACTGGTAGAACGACATTATTTTATGTTTATAGTACACCAAGTAAAAGACTTTAAATTGATATACCAAATAAATAAAACTAAATTTAACATTATAATCGTATTTTTATTTTTGTCGAAAACAATTATGAACGCATGCATTCATTTTAGCGCCCCTCCAATCTGTACAGTGATTGGTATTTGCCCGCTATCGCATCTGGTCTGAACAGCTCTGATTCACATCATCAAAAAGCGCAATCCAAAACAAATGAAGTATTCAAACGTAAACGATAAAGCGATAAAATCATAAACAACTGAATTCACCTTTTTAATATTCTTACGGTGAAATTATAGGCGTTTATTGTGTGCAATAAAACGAGCAAATTTGACGAAAAACATCCACTAAGATGTGGATAAATAAATTTATTTATATTATAAATAAAAACTCTTCTCTTTTTGTTACTTTTTTTTAATAATTACAAATTACCAATTCAACTTAAATTTTATGAAAGACTTCACAATAACAATAAATCAATTGCTGTTATATCGAATACCGAAAACATTTTTTACTTTCTCGAATGATATATTTACGACATAATAGCCATAATTTTTTCGTTCAGAGTAGCAAAAAAATACTCTTAACATGCGAAAGAAAACGTGAAAAAACAACAATGCTCTTACAATCTTCAGAGCTAGATTTTATTAAACTGACGTGTGAATCCAGTATAACAAAGATTTTTGTGCGATATTAGACAAAGAGGCACAATTATTTAAAATAATCCAATATATTAGTGAATTCACACGAAAGTTTTGTTTGTAATTTTAGCTGTCATGTTTGTAATTTAAGCTGTCAATTGTTGTTGCTTTCAGTGCGAAATAAAAATGTTCTATTAGAGCATTCATGTCAAAAACATGAATACATGTATAATATTAAATCGAGTTAAGTATACTAATAGTTTTAAAAAACATCTATTTTAAGTTTGTTGTTAATCACCGTTTGTGTAATGAATTTAAAAATTACACGTACTACTAGTTAGCACTAGATGGCACATATAGTTATTTTTATTAATATAATCAATATACGAAGTTGGCAACTTTAAACTTCTATATTTCGAGATGTAGGCTAAATCGACTTATAACATAGTTGAAAAATTAGCACACATTCGACTGTCCAGGAAATCGAAATAGTGTCAGTATTTCATTTTGCAGAAAATCAGTATATAATAGGAGGACTTTTAAAAATGTTGGATCATTATCTGTGATTAAATCATATTCAAGTTCAGTTCATAAAATTATGATTAGAATATGGAAGCAGTAAAAATTGTAGAACGAAAAGAAACAACAAATAGTTGCAGTTTTTGATAAATATTAAAACAACTTTATTAATATTCTTTCAATAGAAAATGTTCAAACATTTTCTTTTTGAAGAAATAATTTCACACCAAATCTAAATTGTAGAACAAGTAAACCAAATCTTACTGTTAACATTTTTTACTTATAAAAGCCACATTTTCTGCATAAATCAATTTATGGCAGTATAAACGCTCAGCTTTTTGGCACAACCTAATTTAGAGTGCCAAAAAAAAACGAAAATTAATTGAAAATCATTTAATTCAATTGAATAAATATTTGCTAGGTAATAGAACATTATCTAGCTTGAATGTATATTTTTCACTATTCTATAATAATTAATTAAACAATATACAAATTTATTATTATAATTTTTTTATTGCATATTTTATATATACATGATTTTGATGTTCTTTTCTGGAGAGGTTAAGTACAGGCTGGTCCGGTTTCTTGTCACAAAATTTATGAGTGTGGTACATACTTAGAGTGCAAACCAATTAACCCTAGTCATCAGACATCAGAACATCGATTTCCGAAGAAAATTTCACACTCTTTAATCAAAGGAGTAATATTATTAGCGTATTTGTAGCTGATTTAAATGCCTTTTAAATCATTATTTAACAGTTTCACATTTAAGACATTTTAAGCTTATGCCCAAGGAGTCAACAATTATATAGTGCATCCAGAACTCAATCCATTCAACTTTTGCGACTACCGCTGTGGTTGTATGTCAACCACATTTAATTACTGAATATGGTTGCTAGGTGCGCGAGGTATATCAGACAATTTAGATCAGACAATTATTTTCGGTTAGAAAATTTAGCTAATATTCAATGTGTTTATTTGAATACAAATAGTTCATTTATTTCTTTAACTAACTAATATACAAAAAAATACAGCCTTTTATATCTAATATATAATAGAATACTTCGATTTAAGGAACATAATTAAAAGCCAAATAAAGCGCCTTTTGGCGTAATATTTCATATCCTTTATTTAGCATTTCCAAAATATAGGTACATATTCATATAACAAAATAAAACAAAATAAGGTATCGCAACAATAAAAATCTCAGCCCAATAAAACTTTCCGCATCATAAAACCACTAGCTTGTGGTCTTGGCTTTTCAGGTTCAATACACTTCGAGGAGCATAAATATTGTAGTAAAGGTACCCGATACTTTCCGCAGAAATCTACAAATTTGATATGCTCTACTCTGTTGTCGAAGAATACACCTTTACAATTTGGATTTACACAGCAATTGGCACTCTTCAAGTATTCAATGGTAGTAAGTGGTAAATCACCTGGTCCATATTCCTTTCCATTCGATTTTACTACGCGAGCGGCCAATTCCAGTAACGTAGGTGGATGTAATGCCATTTCTTGTACAAAACGCACGACTAGCGGATTATCTCGCAAGCTAAGCTGAAATTTTAAATTATATAATTTTTAATATTGTACATTTACTAAATTATATAAATAAATTAAATACCTCAGTTAAGTTCTTTAAAGCTACTATATCCTTAGGCAAATGCTTCAGTAAATTTTTGTGTAGCAACAAGGACTTTAAACTCTCTAAGCGAGCTATGCTTGTAGGTAAGTTTTCTATTAAATTATCACAAAGAACTAGAGCATGTAATTGACTTAAAAGGCCCACACTATCTGGCACTTCACTGATTTCATTACCACCAACTGATAGTATATGTAAGCTGAAAGCAAAAGTATGCATTAATTATAATTTAAAAATTACTAATTATATATTGGTAAAATCAATATAATATATTTTTATATAAACAGAAAAAGAGTTAAAATAAATTCCAAATGGGTATAAGACCTCAAACTAGTTTCAATGTATAGCGATTGAAAGCTACAGCTGCAATAAGTCTAGGTTTATGTAACTATCAGTAGTATCAACAAAAAGTCAAAGCTATTGATATATACTACATTTTTATTTATATCTTATCTTAGGTGTGTACTACCTATATATCATGTATTAGTTATTAGGTTAGGGCTTTCTTAGACCCAAGAAAGCCCAGTTTAACTCAAATAATGGGTCATTGTGGTACAACAGAATTGTCATTTGTTCATCCATTGACTAGAGGTCAGCATACGTCCAGCATACCTTCTCCTACTTAAAGATGGGCACTAACACATGAGATGGAGCACTGTTTCCTGCTTATTCTCAAAGCCTGTATTATTTATTGGAGAACCATAAACTCTCAATAAAATATTATTTGATATAAACGTACTAATATGTATAAATATATATCTCACAAGTAAAACACTTTAGTGTTCTTAAAGCTGATGCATTATATTTCTAACTCTAAATTAAGTACCAATGGTACAATCAAATGTATCATTTCTTTATCTACTTATTATTTATTTCTTAAGATTCAACAAATATATTTCATACTATCTTGTATGTTTATGAAACAAGTAATTTGATATATCCTAATTATTAATTTCTGATCATATAGAAATATTTAATTATGTTAACCTACACTTTCAGTCCATTGACTTCTTTCTTCTGTTTTTGTTATGTGCTTCTGATTAGCTGTAAATCACACATAGATCTATTGATCCCTAGAAATATCCAATACCAGATGGAGTTAAACCTCTACGTAGATTTTACAGTAGACATGTTTACAACAAAGCGAAACTCTGAGATAGAGCTATCAAGCATTTTATAAAGATTGTTACTAAAGCTTATATTTTGACCAGATATTAGTGGAATTCGAATATAAACTCTGTGTGTCGTAACTCTACATATAACATGTGCATCGTGTCAAAAGAGCGATCTACAAACAAGTATAATATAACAACAACTGTCTGGGCTTAGTATACCATAATAGCTAAAACAATAGGAAAGAGAGCAAGTATACCAACAGCAATTAATTCTGCATGTCGATGTAATTTGATTTCAGATTCCAGCACTTATTCATTTTTTATTAATTGTTATATTCATTTCTAGATATAACACACACCACAACTGCCTATGATTAGTATGACAACTAAAACCAATATTAAGAGAGAAACATAAAATACAAAAAGTAGTTAGTTCTACATATCAGTTTAATTATTAGAATCTATTTTAGTTTAAAAAATTAATTCATATATATCAGGTAGTAACAGTTTGCGTTTAGCATTATAGGTAGAACAAGAATTACGAGTGAAACACAGCAAAAATAATAACTAATTCCACCAATCTAATACGAGAACTATGAGTTTCAATTTAAATTTCAATCATTCTTATATTCGAAATTCATTCATTTGCTTAAACATGCCAAGGTATGAACATGCCACATTGGTTCGTTCTGAAATTGGTTTTGCATTTATATATATTATTATTTTTTTTTTATATTTGCATATTCGAAAACCATTTGCTCAATGAACTTTTGAACACCTAAACTTTTATTGAAGCTCTCAGTTAGTGATATTAAATTGAAGTGTTGTATCTGACAAACGGTTTCATATTTATATTGATGAAATAATGCATTATTCTTAGAAACTTGCAGTGACTATTTGCAAAAATATAACAATATAGAAATAGAATTAATATTAAAGCCAATAAGACATTCTTTTAATAAAATAAATATAAATACAAATTATAAAAAGTAAAATTGTGACTAATAGAATCAATACTTTTTGCACAAGTATTAAAATATACGAGTAGTAATCTCTAAATAAATAATTCGTTAAATTATTTATTGGTCAACAAATTAAGTTAAATAAATAAATAAAAAATGAAAGAAGTAAAAAACATTACAACAGAGAAATCGCTTTGGCATTGTCGATAAGTTTTTAAGATTATATATGTATGTTTTTATTCAAATAAGTCCAATAGAAAATATTTGACTTTTTGCCTATGGTATATTGAAAAATGAAAGGTTTTTCGTATGATATCATAAATCTAAATCATCAGATATAAGGTAAAGATTTGTATTATATTTTCTATCATCGATATGGATTACTAAAGGTCAATAAATAGTCAATAAAAATAAGAACACTAAGCTTTACTATAACCCTAAGATCCTCTGATTGGATAAATAGAAATTTAGTTCCATTACTGAAAGATAACTTTTTTAGTTAAGATTATAAAATGCATACTTGTTAACTGTAACTTTCATTGATTTATGATGAAGTTATGGTACATAATAAAAACACATTACCACTAATATATCCAGAGTAGCCATAATATTGCCCAGATATACTACGTGACTTTATAATATAGTACTAATATATTATAGTACATAAAATAATATAGTAATATATATATATTATAGTATAGTATTTTATGCGGTACTGAACCGATACTATTTAATATGGACATCCGTGCTAAAATATTTCTGAATCAATAGCGACAATCTTAATCAATCGTACAACGGGTTTTATTAATTCACCTGATATTCATTATAGGTATAAGGTGTTTTACCAAACACAATATGGCTTCTGATAAGGGTTTTGTTAGAGATGTATTCAGAACTTTTGTTTTACCCGTGATATAAGACGTACACAATATTGAGAAATGAAACACGTTTTTCAGTTCTTTCTGTGATATGGAATGCATAAGACCCCATTACCTGACAAGCCACCATATTTTAAATTATTTTATGAAATATACAATTTTCGGCACCCATATACAAGTAGTGCTACGAAATATGGCTCACGACATAGCATGAAATGAATTAGTTTCTGCACAATATACGGACACAAACTGTGTATTCATGTCAAAGACTTTTCTATTCCTGGACAATCTGAACCATTTATGTTAATCAAGCAAATTTCTTAATCTGTTGACAACGAATTTCTCAATTGAAAAATTAAACTAACAGCGATTTATTCAAATACGAATTAGTCTTCAGTAATACAACAGGAAAAGGATTTTCAGGCATAAATTTTTTTATATTTCATATACCTATAAACTGCTTTTTGTCTAACGATTTTGACAAACTTTGACAACTATATTACACTTCAAAATTGCACAAGGATATCAAAATTTCTTGCTAACCGAAGACAAAATTAGGCAATGAAAGGTAAGAGGCAAAGAGTAAGATAAACCTCTTGGGTTCAAATTTCAAAAATAGTTTAAGATAGTTTTAATATTAATGAAGAGAAAACATGTTTAGATATAGTTAATTCGGCAAATGTTCAGAAGCCTTTCCAAAAAATTTCTCTACTCAAAATTTCATTTGATTATTAAGACACTTATGATTATTGTTTATTAAGATATATGATTACCTATATATGTTTAATTTTTAATTGTTGAATTAAATAGGCAGACATAGCTACATTGATTCGTCTTGTTGAGGGGATCAAATATATATATATATACTTTGTAGGGTCTCTGATATGTCTCTCACTACCTAACACACTTCTCAGAAAAATCTATAGATCATTTTCACATCAAGTGTGTGAAGGGGTAATAACAACGATATGGTAAGATTTATGGAGTTAAACGAGTGTACTTAACAAATGAGAGCTCAAGTTGTCTGGAGATAAAATTTTTATTGTTCAAGCTGATAATGAATGAATGAGTGGAAATAATTTTAACAAATATTTTAAAGCAAATTAATCGGTATTTGAATGTCTTTTTAATTATATATAGAAACACAATAAGTAATGAAATATATGAATAAAATGAACATATGTCTTGTCGGCTTTTATAAAGACGGAAATATTTACACAGACTTAAGATAAATATATTGTTTATTTATATGTTTATTATTAACAGTTTTCAATGTTTTATTGACATAATATGTTGTACTCGTATTATTGTTAAATAAAAAAATATATTTTTTTATAAGGCGTTAACTTTCGAAATAGTAAGTAAAAGCTGCAATTCACATGGTTAAATGAACTATGTATATATAAGTGTGTAAATAAATTTAATTTACAATTTGTGTGAATTAAAATGAACTATATTTTCTACTTGATATTACTAGTTTATATATAAATAAATAGATTATGGAAATACCATACAAAATAGTAAGGTAAAGAATTTTTAGTTTATTATTGAACTTGTTAAGAGATTTTAATTGCGAGAACATTTCTAAATATTTTTTTGGAAGTAACTAGCAGAAAAAAAAACAAGGGAAGGGCTAAATATATAGCCGAAACATTATTAAATTTACGGGGAAAGCAAAATCATTATACTGAAAATCAGCAAGCTCTTGTATAACAATCATAAACATTTAGTTACGGACCTCTATGACAATTCGAAAACTCGCCCACAAGGTAAACATACAGTTCTCAATAAGATTACAACTAGTCAGTAACTGGTGTCGCCAGAGATCAGTGGGAACGAGACTTAGTTAGGTGAGTAAGTTAAGTTAACGAGTAGTTAAAAAGTATCAACATATAAATATTTCGAACTCGTAATAATTCCAATTTGAATGAAATATTATAAACCTTTTTTTTATATATTAGTGAATTATTTTTAGTCCTAGTATAATAAAAATAGAATTATGCAGTGGAGCCCCCATGACAATTCGCGAACTCGCCCGCAAAGTAAACATAACTATATATTCCTTGTAATATTAACATGCGGCGCCAGTGATTAATTAGACTTAGATTTCAACTTTTATTAGATTTAAATATTCAAACAACTAACATAACTAAGAAATCGTAAATTCAAATAGGTTAATTTCAATGTTGTACAGGGTCTTTTTTGAGTAAGTACTTGTTTCAATATAATATCACTCAAACCACTGATAATTAATCAATCAACTAACATTATCTCTTTAATATGTAATATTTGGGAAATCATATAAACTCTTAACTGCTATAGGTTCCCAAGAGACTGTGCGACTATGTTTTACAAGTATTGTCAGAGAAATGAACAACTTATTCAAACAACCTTTCTTTGACTGTATTGTGTTCAGAAGTAAAGCTATGACATGACCTGATAGACCGAGCGATTTACCGGCGGAAATCAATATTTACAGAAATCTTTGAAAATATTGTTCTACGAGAACAAGTCAAAATGATTACCCCCTAAAAGCAATAATTGATTTTACCATTTGTAAGATAATGCACGTCGTTTAATACCCGGCAAAATTTAGGAAAATTATGAAAAATTTGGAACACGTTTAACATTTCCATTAGTGTAATCCGTTATTAGCAAACAATTACATATTATTGGAAATATAAAACAACCAGAAAAAACTTAATGAGAATTTTTTTAGCTGATAAAATATAAACTATAGATCTATATATATAATATACAAAAATTAGAAATTTTATTTTTATTATAAATAATTTACAGAAAGTTATTTGCGTACTACAAATAAGTATGAAATGAAAATTGTTCTTTCGTCAATTACGAATATATAGCGTATTATGTACTATATATACATTATATGTTTTGCTAATATGTAATTTAATTTATAATATAATAATTTTATCAATTCATTTGTAACTTTCGGTACATGATTGATAGTGTCATAGATGATGATAAGAAAAATAAATTAACAGCGCATGTATAATTTAAAATTGATTATAATGATTATGTATGTGATAATATGATGTTAAATAATATGTACATTTATAACATATCATATTATTTCAAAATACATATAATATATTATTTGATACATTATAAGTGTATGCGTGCCAATAGTAGCGATAGCTTAGATCAGCGTTTCTCAACCATCGATCCGTAGTATTATTACCATCAGTCAGTAAAATATCACATTTTCTTTTACGATATTGTTACTGAAAACTCATTGAATATTTTCCTGCCTCACAGGGCATTTTAGTTTCAGAAACACAGATTTAAATCAATAGTTATTGTGAGAAGATTTTCTTAATTTCGGTTAAATGATGTATTCTGGACAATTTCTGGGAACCATAATAAATGTAAGTTTTTTGAATATATTTATATATTTTTTTTACATAAATAATACCCTAACGAATTCAAGATATCTGCATTTAAAAATATGAAGTTAGTATTTAACTACAACAATATAGAAATATAAATTGTTCACAATCTGGTTTAAAAAAAATGGTAAAATAGGAAAAATAAGAAAATATATGAACTATATGAAGTGCCCATGTGTGGCACAGAAACATGGACGTTATTTTAGAATAATGAAGCAGCATTGGGAGATTTTGAGAGAAAAGTTCTTTGTAAGACTTTTAGAGACGACAACCGAATGAACCACGAGCTGTACCAGCTTTATCACAACATTGATAAAATTCAACGAATTAGCATCCAGAAGTTTCGCTGGCATGGACATTTGGGTATGGATAAAGTCGATCCAGCGAAAAAAGTATTTGAAGCGGTAATCCAGGTATTGAGTTGTTATGGTCAAATAATGCAATACAACTTACCCATTAGTTAGAATCAGGGATATAATTTCATCTTATATTTTACTTCACTAAACTAAACGGAAATCGTGTTTTCTAGCTCTAAACTGCTTTACTATGTCACGCTTTACTATGTAGAAATTCTATTAAATTAAAGTAAGATACCCGATTACGATTAGCTACAGTTTCCCATAGATATATAGTGTACTATAGTCATTATACTCAGTTGAGAGTTAGAGTTGAGTTTATAAATGCCATACGTAAGACACGTCCATAAAGTTAATGTCAAACATAACGGTTTTATTTTTATACAGAAACTCTAATTTCTTTTGTATAGAAAAAATATGGAAACACTATTTCCATTTTCCTTAAATTGAATGATACAAAATGAACTGAAAGTTTTGAACTAAGGTAAGTAAGTTAAGTTCAACAATGGTAGTCATTTGCCCTGGTTAGCCCGGGAAAGTGTCTTCAACGATAGTACAATAGATCTTATAGATTAAGTCCCTACTAATAATAACAATATTAATACTTCTACTGATGTTCGTTAAATCGATTATTAATACCTATAATACCTGATAATACTAATATTAACATTTTATTGATTAGATATGACTAATTCAACTCAAGTTATTTTTCGACTGGATTGTAATAACAAAAAGCTAATGTTGTTTCTACAGTTCAAAGTTTAAAAAAAATATTTAATTTTAGCAGTTGTTTTGTAAGTCGGCTACCTAATACTGCAATACTGTATTTTCCATAAAACAAAAATAGAAATTATCTATGGATTTATTAAAAAAACTTAATGCCCTTGACATACATAGGTTCGTTAAAAAACTGTATTTATTATTTGTTCAAAATTAAAAAAATATTTATCATTTAATTGGACATATTTTGGATAATAAAGAATATATCTTGCAACTTTATAAATATTGACTAGATGATTTGCATCTTAATGAATATTTTTTAAATAATTTTTATTGATGAAATACTACATTTCATAAAAATTCGATAAAAGTTAACTAAGTTTTTCACATTAGTAATGCATTATTAGTTCATATAATGAATTAATATCAATTTAATATATAAATTTAATTTGAATGAAATTTGTTGATGTAATTTATCTATTTATATTCTTACATATAATATATAAGAGAACATTTGGCGCTATCTATCTTAGTTCAGACTTATATGTATCTTCATATGTATCCTCAGAAGAATCTTTACATTAAGTGACATACCTTCATACCTTTTTAAAATATTAAAATTAACCATCTAGGACAATCTTTGACTATACACATTCTAAATGAGATGTCGACGGAGTTCAGTATTTCTCTGATCTGGGTTCCCGATCATAAGGATATTTTCGACAATTGCAAACCAGACGAGTGCTTCAGAAAACCACTCGGAACACCTAAACAATCTGGACATATCGTTGACATTATGCAAACTGGCATTCAGTGCCAGTTCTTTCTGTGCCGAACTTTTTAATAAAAGACGGGAAGACAATGATATGCAGGTATCTGTAAGCAATTTGACCATGCTTCAATAAAAGAAAATCAAACTCTATCATTGAGATGTCCCGTAGAGATATCAGAAGTGTAGTTGGTTTGCTTACAGATCACTGTATTTTAGGTAACCAACGATATGCAGACATCTGTAAGCAATTTGACCATACTTCAATAAAAGAAAATTAAATTCTGTCATTGAGATGTCCCATAGAGATATCAGTAGTGTAGTAGGTTTGCTTACAGATCACTGTATTTTAGGTAACCATGACAGAAAACTAAATCTCCCTTTCAATCATACCCACCGCAGTTGTAGTAAGAACGATTAAAGTGCCTCCCATCTGCTTTGTTTCTGTCCAGCACTTTAGGGGCTTTCTTTTCTGAGAATCTTGGCGAACTGCAAGACCTCCCTCTGAATAGCATTATAAACTTTACCCACGGTTCTAAGTGGTTCGGTTAGAACCACTTGAATAATACTGTAACATAATGGGCCTAAAGGCCTAAGTGGATTCCTTGAGATAGCCCGTAGAACCTAAACTAACCTAACTACCTCTAGTATCAAATAAAATCAAAATTTTTTTTTCACTAAAAGATTTTTAAAATAAACCAAAGATGAGGAAAAACTAACTAAATGTGATGAGAAGTAAATTTATTTTTTATTAATTAAAATAAATTAATTTCTTATCTTAATCTTAAATTAAGATTAAATTAATCTTATTAATTTCTTATGAAATCAGTTTTTATTTCACAAGTATATCAAATATACTTGTTAGTCTAAAAGTAGTAAGTGCACTTTATAGTGACAAAATCTACTACTAGTTGGGTTTCTTATTAATGGGTACCCCTCTTATAAACATCGATATATATTTTTTAATTTAAATTTATTTTTAATATCTGGCTTAAGTATTGTACCTTGTTAAATGGCGTTAATGATTTGCTTACAAGTGTTTTAAATCAAATTAAATTATTAATCAAATTTCAAAACAAAGTAATAATCTAAAAATTAATAAAATGCATAAATGCAAATAAACAAAAACAATTTTAAAATATTTTTCTAATTAATTAAATAGTTTTAAATAATCATTTAAAAATTAATAACTTTATTTGTTTCAAGTGCATTTGTAATTTAATTAAATTATATGTATTTATAATAAAAAAAATATATATACACATCTATACGAGTATAAATACATTCATTTTTTATATATACGTACGGGTTCAAATATATATATAAATTTTATGTATATGTATTGCTGAAATTCATATATATTAACAACTACGTATGTAAGAAAAATCTTGATAATCTCTCATCTCAAGAGGTCAGTCGCCATTCAGATTAACGTAAGAAGAAAATAATTTTAAAAAAATATGTTATTTTCTGTGTAGATTAAGTTTGTACTCATTTTTCGCGTTGATATTACATATCACAAGAAACTTAAGTGCCGATCGCAAAATATTTTATTTAATATTGCAAACTATAAAAAGTTATAGCTTTAAGCTCTCAATGAAAAGTATTCATGTTCTATGACTGTAAGTGAGAGTGTTTCGGACCCCTGACTTGGAAATAGAAGGCTTTCAAGGGCAGTGGGTGCAGTTCGAAAAGATTTTAAGCGATTCAAATATATTTCATCATACAATATGTATAATGAAATATTGTTTTGCTCATTTATATAAGAAAATATATATATCAGATATTACGATTATTTATAGCAAATTAAGTGCAATTTTGCCGATGTAAGAAAAAAAATATTGGTTCCTATTTCAACTGAAACATGGCTAAACCCATAATATTTCCAGTTTGACGTAAATGTATATAAACAATTCAACCTGAAAATTCTCCAAAACTTATTAGGGATTTTGAGCATTTCTTTAATCTCATTTATATAATACATAATATAATTGAAATACTTTTCAGTATTCGGGGTATGATCACACCATTTGACTTTTTTTCAATTTTTTAAAATTTTATTGCACTTTAAAATTTTATTATTCATATGCTGTTAATTTTTTTAGGGGATAGATAGATAGATGACAAGACCCTTAAGCTATTTTAATGTGTAACGAATATAGATAATAACAAATGATAATGTAACCCTATGACTTAACTTTATTTATAAATGCTTATAAATAAATAAATAATAAATTTCCTATATAGAATGCATATCGTATTTCTTATGCGATATCTAGACATATCTTGACATAGTTTTCGAGACAACACAATTTGGACCTTTGTCTACTTCACTTGTCACTAAGTTCGTAGGCTAACAAAAATGGTCAGTAAATATACTCATTTGAAACGGAACTAATGCTCTTTACTCCAAAAACTAAAAGGTCTATATTCAAGATGTGTAAACTAACTAAACGAAAACTAAATTTCACTCTTGTGCTATGTATTTCACTGTAATCTAATCTGTGTGACTATAAACCTGAATTCTATCAACCCTAATGGATCCCTTATGTAATGCAATACATTACATAAGGGATACTAAAGATAACCGCATACGAGTAGAAATACTTAATGTAATAACAGTTCAGTTTCATCAAAATTAATTAATTACCCTAACCTAACCTATGAACATTTTTGGAAAATCCTTCTTCTAGCTTGGATTTAAGCAATGTACATGCTAAACTTTATTGTTGTATGACTAAAGAAACAGGCAAGGGTGTATGCTGTCACCCCTATTAGTCAACATGTATTACGAGCAGATCTTACATTAATCAATTTCCAAAATTGATTAAGATGTTTAAAACTGGCGATATGTTTATTAATAACACAATATAAGCAGATGACATCACACTTAGACCTAAGAATAAAAAACTTTATGAATTCATTTAATAAAGAATTGTCTTTAAATTAATATAAATAATATATATATATATAAATATCTATATGCTTTCAAACAGAAAAACTATTTTAAATAATGTAATTATTAATAATTATTAATAAAATATTATATGAACTCTTGTACTCTTAATCAATTCGGCAAATGAAGAAGGATAACCCAAGAGAAGAAGTTATTTTTTTCGGGGTTATCAATATCAAGTTAGGTGTATTCTTAAGTGATATATTGTAGGAAATGCAAAATTATGCGTACTAAATGCAAAACATTATGCGTACTAAATGCAAACCAGAAGATACTGCTGTTATTTATAACAAGAACTCTGCGGAAGTCAAAAATGCAATATACTATATTGTATTAAGTTGTAATATTTTCAGTAGTAACCAGATGTGTAATAAGAACACAGACATATTCTCAAGCAATCAGATAACGGTTGCAAAAAAAGAAGAAAATAGAGTCTGAAGTATACTGCATTTATATGTATATAATAATACATATAAGTATATAATAACTTATAATAATATAAGTAATAATACTTATATATATAAGTACTTTATAAGTACATATATAAGTATAGTTCTGTAGGCTCTTAATATATTTGAAATTTAAATGAAAATTATAAATGTTTAATAGATCAATTTTCCACAATTTTTAAAGTGACCAAATTTCTGCTTTTTTCCATGGAATGATGTTTTCAAGACTGACGATTTGGATGGAGTTAATTTTTCACACTCTGTATCTTTAATTAAGTGCAATTCTTTATATTAAAAATAAATCTTATTTCTTCCATTATTTACTTTTCGATTTTTTCATTTTCGAAAAAAATCATCTGTATTTCATAATTAAAAGCAAACATACTATATTATCACACAACATACTATATTATCACATGCAACAGACTGCAACAATAATTATTTTAATTAATTATTTTAATTTTTAATGAACATGATATTGACAAGCATTCATACTGGTGAAAAACACTGGCACCGAAGAAAAGTAATAGAAAAAAATTTAAAACAAGTTAACATTAAATTTAACTGCTCTAAATTTAACGACACACAGGACCTGGTTTCAAGGCCCACTAAACCTAGTCTAAAAACTCGTTTAAAAATATCTTTATGAAAAAATTAATGTTTACGTTCCTATTATTATTATTATTATGTTGAGCCTTTTCCGAATTAATGCATCTGGGCACAATTAATTTTTGATATCCTGAAAGTGATATTCAAGCACTCCTCAAATTCTATTTTATTCTTGTATAATTTCTATCCAGTATCGATAGAGACACAGAGGTTTATGTTTGGTTTACAGGCAGCCAGATTAATCTTACCTAAGATTAAATTAATGTGAGAATAAATTATTTTCTGTAGAAAACCCTCTAAAAAACAATTTAAAATATTCTTCTATAAAAATAAATTATTTTCTGTATAGAACCCCCAAATAACAATTTGAAAAATTCCTCTTCATTTTATACATAATAACATATATTAGCGGAATACACTATATATGAACATAATATATTGTGTTTCGATTAACTGACAAATTACCTCGTCCTATAATCAATATACAAAATGGTTGGTCATAAAAATAAATAATATATAAATAAATTAAATTTTATTTAGTAATAAAATATTTTTTTTACAACTTACCTTCGCATTTTCCATATGTCTTTTGGTATTGCTCTTATTTTATTACCGCCAATATATAGATACTTAAGATACCGTAACTCGACCACTTGTTCCGGGAAATGCGTTAGTAAATTGCCACTTAAATTCAACTCCTTGAGATATGAATTTTTCATAACAAACGACTTCGGCAGTGACTTATTTGTCAATTGGTTATTCTTTGCAATCAGTGTAACCAATGGTAATTGACATATGGCCTCCGGTAGCATCGTCAAGGAGTTCGAACTCAGATCCATAATTTTTAAATTCACAAATTGTTTAATGGTGTTCGGTATGTGCGTGAGACGATTGTGATTTAAAAGCATGGTTTCGATATCCTTGTGATTTTTGAGACGAGTTTTACTTTCCGAATGTAAATCGGTATCGAGATAGGGTTCATTATCCGTTAACCCCATATGTCCATAATCCAAAGTTTTCTGGTCGCGCGTATCACTTTCACAGCTATCTGATGTGTAGACCTCCATTTTAAATATTTTTTTATAGATAATATTTGTAGATTTTTTTGATTTTTGAATTTTTTGTGCCGATTCAGATTCACAATAAAAATATTTTTAATTAAATTTTTTAAATTCAACTTTCAACACCAATTGAAATGATTTTAATATAATTTTTAATTTTTAAAATTTTATATTATTTTTTATTTTGTCAGAACATTTTTTTGTGTATTTTAATTTCGTTTTTCATATTCAAATGAACCAAGCGAGCAGCTTCTATTAAATAAACTCGATTCTATGCGCGACTTCCGTTAACTGAAACCTTTGTCGACTTCATACACTTTTAATCTGAAGTTCTTCGTTCGAAATGTGTTTTTGATTATACATAAATTTAATTACTGTTTTGCACTTGTAGTTGTTGTTCTTGTACTGATAGCGATAACGAGAAATTAGCGTAAGAGACCAGACGAGATATTTTTAAGTTTTATTGTCCATTAAAGCAATTACAATAACAATAACAATAACAATAATAAACTCAAATACATATTCGGTTAGTATTTTATTTTAATAAATCAGCTTTATTAATGAGTTTTAACCGCGGGTCTGTTATTTTTGAATTTTTAAAAATTATTACCATATAATATGGTTATATTAATCTGTAGAAATGGTTACTTAATCTGTAGAAGTGGTTACTTAATCTGTAGAAACGAATCTGAGGTATCTAGGCTAATATCTGGCTTTGCAGAACACTGGTCCATAGGACGGCATAGAGCTAGAGGCGGCCTACCCTGTGGTACTTCTTGTAGTGCGTGTCTACCAGCTCTTGAGGAAATGACAACAGAACATCTAATGTGTCTTTGTCCAGGTCTGACCAGAATTAGGTTTAAGTTTCTAGGGGTCCCCTTTTTCAATTCACTTAACGATATCTCCAGCATCAGCATTAGCCAGATTCTTGCCTTTATTAATGCCTCTAGCTGGTTTTAGTTTGACCTTCTATCTACTACCGACTATTACGAGATTTTTGTGGATTCAAAACGTCTTTTTAGCTAATTGAGGAGCACTCGTCCTCTTTCCACCTTAACTAACTAACTAACTGTGGTTATATTAGAGCATTTCATAAATATTTTCATCACTGAACTTAAAATCGTAATGCCGCGTCAAATGTTACAGTCACTTAGGTCACCTTTCTTGGGTAGCTTGATTATAATGCCATGAGTAAACATCATTACTGATATAAAGGACGTAACGTTGAGGCGAGAAAGGTGGAAGCGACTTATAGACAGCCTATGCACAGTATAAGAAGCTGCTCGAAATCTTGACGTCGAGCAAGGCTTATTATTATTATTATTATTATATTAGAGCATTTGGACATTTGGACTCTAAATCGGTAACTCTGTATAATTCGGAAAACTGCGCGAACTTCTTGAAATTAGCAAATAATAAAAATTTATTGATTTCGGTGTTGACTACTTCTATTAAAATTTAAAAAATTAAGTTATTGATTCAAGTTCTAAAGAAAATATATTTGATTTTCTATCCTCGAGTTTCTCAACTCAAAATGTACTACAGCTCGGTAAAATAATTAATATAGTTTACAAGCACCATTTCAATATTTAATGTATTTTACAAAGATCAGTACTAAGATATTCCCAAAAATAATATTAATAATTTACTCCTATTATAATTTAGAAGAATAAGAAAAATTATTGATTGAAGATGTGAAGAAAATATACTTGTGGTAGCTTACGACCTAATCGATTAGATTTGACAAGCATAAAATGAAAAGAAGGAATTATCATAATGAAGTAAAAATAGAATACATTAATCATTTTCTATGTATATGTCTAGGTTTACAGACGAAGTGATTTCAATGTTTTTAATGATTGAAAACCGGAATGAGGTGTGATTGGCATGGCAGAGAAAACAAAAGTGGACTTGCGCAAACTCCTAAGCTTTATCTGGATAACTAATAATTTAATAAGCATAATATTCGGAGTAACAACAATTAATGTTCCACGCCACTTCTAAGCAATTTTGAAAGCTTTACAATAAACAATAGATATTGCCGAGTGGATGTGTTGATAGTTGTTTCAGTATACACTTTCTCTACTACGATACTACGATGAAATCTGTTGTGTACAAAATGAATTATTCTCTCATATAATAAAAGCCAGAAATGATCAAGAAAAGATATAGTGTTTCATCGAATTAATACAAAACATTTTACAAGTTTGATAACTCATTAAAAACATCAAAAATGTCTTGGATCAGTTCATTGTTCGCAAAGTTCAAAACATGGAAACATGGAAGCATGGAATGTTACTGGCAGAATGTGGTAATAGGTATTCAACCTAGACAGAATATACTATATTTATACTTAATATAAAATATTTACATTGTGACCGAAAGATTTTCGGAAATTCTCATTTAAAATTCGCGCGCTGTATATTTTTCGATATTTTAAGTTTATGTAGTTTGGCAGCACTGTCCTTAATTTCTATGCCAAAAATGAGCGCGATCTGTCAGACAGTTCGTTTACGGCAGCTGTTGAAACCAGTTCACCTCAGTAGTGCGTTGCGAAAAAAACAATGGAAAAAAATATTGAACAAAGAGTTTGCATCAAATTTTGTTTTTCGAACGAAATTTCGTGTGCAGAATCGTTGCGAATGCTACAAAAGGCTTATGGGGAATCAGTTTTATCGAAAACTCAAGTTTATGAGTGGTACAAAGCCTTTCAGGACTGTCGTACGACCGTCGAAGACATGCCGCGTTCTGGACGACCTTCGACCTCTACCACCGACGAAAACATTGAAAAGGCAAAGGAAATCGTGTTCAAAAATCCTCATGTGAGTGTTAGAGAGATAGCACGAGAGCTAGGCATCGGTCGTGAGATGGCTCGTTTGATTTTGGTGGACAATTTGTGTATGCGACGTGTCAACGCCCGGCTTGTTCCGATTCACCTCAATTTGTTCAACATTATCAACGATTTTAAGGCCAAACATTCAATAAATACCATCGAACAGCCACCGTATTCACCTGATCTTGCACCGTGTGACTTTTTCCTGTTTCCCAACCTCAAATTACCACTCAGAGGAACGCGTTTTGAATCCATAGAAGACGTAAAACAGAATTCGCAGAGGGAACTCAAAGCCATACCGGAAAGCGCCTATAAAAAATGTTTTGATGATTGGAAGAAAAGTTGGCATTTGTGTATCGCTTCTAATGGAGCATATTTTGAAGGAGATAAAATAAATATTGATGAAGATTAAGAATTTTGCGTTTTATTTAATTTATTCCGGAAACTTTTCGGTCACAATGTATATAAAGATAAAATATTTTTACATAATTATTAAATACATAAACGGATATAAATATATAATAGTTATAGATATATATAAAATATATTTATTATCTATATATATATAGATAATATAAAATATTTATATAAAGATAAAATATTTTACATAATTATTAAATACACAAACGTATATAAATATATAATAGTTATAGATAAATATAAAATAATGTCAGAAGGGGAGAGCAGCTCTCATCCAAGTGACATGTGCCAGAAGGAGGTCACTGGGAGGAGAGCTGCTCTCCCCTTCTGACATTAGGAGGTCCTCAACGGCCGACATTCTTGCCTTCATTCGGAAGGCGGAATGTCTTCTGTTCTGTTAGGGTCTGTTGCAGCACAAAAGATCAATCTGGTCGCAGTGCTCCGCTCCTTTGGAAGCTAGTATCCCGTTCATTATACATATATGTAAAATATTTGTGCACAAATATACAATAATTATATAATATTCATAAACAATAATAAACAATAAACAATAATAAACCTTTATTACCTTTATTATTGTTTATTGTTACATACTGAAGATGATCTACGAACTAGACCGAAATACCTATAATATAAATAATTTTTTATAAAAATTAAAATATAATTAAATATTTAACACGAATTAATAAGTGTAATTTTTTATTTAAAAAAAGATTCATAGAATTTTACGTGTTAAATTAATGGGCTAAATACCTTAATGCTAAAATCGGGCAAGTAAATGAAAATTTAGAGCACGTCATTGGGAAAAATGGCCTTGGTGACATGAATGACAATGGCGAACATTTTTTAGAGCTATGTGGTATAAACGAACTAAAAATTGGAGGCACGCTTTTCTCGCATAAAACAATGCATAAAGTAACATGGGTATTACCTGATATGAGAACACAAAATCAAATAGATCACATTTGTGTTACACATTTGAGGTGCCGATATCAGCTCTGATCACCACCTACTAGTTGGCAAAATACTAGTTAACCCAATAAGAATTCAGAAGTCGGGTAGCTGTAGCAGAATCAAATAAAATGTCTCTAAGTGGAAAGCAGAAAATATAAAGCAAAATTTTTCACGTTCCATCTCTGAAAAACTTACTGCTTCTACTAACAACCTAAATCCCCAACATTGCTGGAACAAAATAAAAACGGCTATTAAACAAAACCTGCATGGAAACCTTAGATAGAGCGTCATATAAGACCAAAGACGACTTCATCTCAGCACAAAACTGGATAATGATAGAACACCGACCAAAACTGAGAAATGATATGAATACCATGAGGAAGTCTAATGATTGAAAGAGAGCGCAAACGGAATACACACACCTGGACAAATGTGTCAAAATGGGAATTCGGGACAATAAGCAAGAATATACACATAAATATATAATATTTAAATATACAATATAATATATACAATATATAATATAGAAAAACTGTCATTTTTACTTAAAAAGAATTTCTTTACGAAGACCCAACCGAACTTTATACTAAAACAGACAGACGTCTTTGCAGAAATACCTAAAAAAATATTTGCTCGGAAAAAATATTTAAATAAAAATAAAAAGGCGATCTATTTAATTGTTTTAAGGTTCAACTTTGTATACAACAATAAGTGGAATTTTTGTTAAGTCATGATCAATTTTTTTGTATATATGAGTGCATGTCTCTGGCTGAGACGATTTGCTTGCCATTTGGTTTATGTTCGTATGTCGAGTGATTAAAATAGTTTTTATTATAAATGATTATTGAGACATTTTGAGATATTTTCACGTTGTATATGGCGTTACTTTATAAGTTAAATTTACGTTATCAAAAACGAAAATAACAACACTTGTAAATTGTTGTCAGTATGTTTATGTGAAAAAAAATAACAATATTTAATAAAAGGTATTTGTTAATAAAATATTTTGATTAATATTTACAGTTTTTTTTTTATAAAATAATAAATAATACAATTTAAGAAATATAATTAAAAAAAAAACAACTTACCTGTACATATAACAGTTTTTTATTTTGTTTATTAAAATAAATATAACTGCTGTTTATTTGGTACTTAATATGTTTTAGTTTCCACGTTTAGTAATTTAAATCACTTAATTACAATATCAAAAAAAAAAACGTAAACAATCGATAAATAAACAAACACACATTCATTTGAAAGTCTCATTTTTATGCGACGCACTTTTATTTTCCCGTATTTGGTGGCAGGTGATCGCTGCAGCCGTCAAACTTTACCGTTATTCCTTTGCAATGAACTATTCTCACTTTTCAATAATTATTATATTACACAATTAAATTGATTAAAGAACACAATTTATGAATAATTAACATTAGATTTCGTATTATTAGTGCGTTTTGTTAAATTATCTTAATTTAAGAAAGTTTAATAACACCGCAACCGCTTATTAACCCGACAACACTATTCTGACGTTGGAGTTGTTGGAGCACCGCCATTACTACTACTTCGAAACAGTGTAACAATGAAATATACGTTTATGAAATGTAAACAACACTGACGATTTTATTGTTATAATATAATTATATACCACATTCAAATCATTCTAGTAATATTCATTTGAATTAATTTACGTGTCGATAACAAGAATTTTTGATTTAGTTAAGCCTGATTTGTTTAAATTATACTTCGACTGCATGATTACACAATGAAGTTCAAACTGTTGTTGTCGGATTTCGAAAAAAGGTTCAATTCATTGCACACACTATCACACATCTCCCCTAAACATTTTTATATCATGTCATGAGTGTAGACAACTATCAATTTTATCGCATGCGATTTTTACATTTTCCTTTTGTACTTGAGCAAAATTTAAGTGAGATATAGAATATGCAATAATATAACAATAATATAAATATACTAATATTGGTCAAACGACATTATATTTTGTGTTTTTAAATTAAATATTTAAATCAATATTTAAATATTTTTATACGTTAAATTCAAAAATCTCGCATAAATACTAAAAGCCTGTTCAAACTGCACCATTTATTGGTGCAGTTTATATTACGAATAGCAATAAATGTCTTGCGATTATTGTTGCAGATGTATTTCAATACCAAATTTATTGCAATTGGAATAAAATTAGCTAGGCTGTATTTTTTGTCACACTAAAAGTAAATTATAGGAGGCCAAGGTACATACTGGACTATAGTGCCAAAGAAGAAGAAGAAGAAGAAAAGTATATTATGAAAAAACCAAAGAAGCATAAATTGTTGTAAAATTGGACACAACTGATCTATGGTTCATTAAACTATATGAACCATCATATATGTATGTATATATAAAACATCGTTATTGGTTTGTAAATTAAATAATATTAATATCATTTTCGATTGGTAAATCTAATGCTGCTTCAACAAAACCGACTGGTAAAACTGGGGTAAATTTTTGAATCAAATTTTATTTTATTGCAATTTGCATTTTCGATTAGTAAATCTCGGCGAAATGTATACCACTCGAGATTAATTTATAACACTCTAGATATTTTGCTAGAGTAATAAAATTATAATGAAATAACAAGCTATTTTATACAACTTGTTGTCTACTACTCAACTACGAAAATGTTAGATTACTCAAAAAACGTTCAATTGAGCAATCAAAAGATCAAGAATAAATCTTTATTGAATTCAGATTTTTTAATTAAAAACGCCAATAATTTGCTCTCAAACTGCCATTCTTTGCTGGAGTTTTATCCCAATCGAACATGTTAAGCGTAATCCTAACATTATTTGACAGCTACACATATGTTGACAAGTCAGTGTCATTTTTTTTTTTATTCATATTTTACTTATATTGTTATATTATTTTAATATCATTTTATCCTTTAATTTGCTAGTAAACACAATATTTCAAATATTTAAATACTAATATTTAAATATCAAATACTTTTAAATTGTCAACATAAAACAGTTTTTAAATTTATCATCAATTTTTTCATGGTATGGTATTATAAGGTATTATTTAATTTAGGATTTTATATATTTTGTCTGGGATTAACCAATCGAAAAAAAAAACTGTACTTAAAGTGGGTCTCAGTTGAAAATTAAATCTTAAATTTAACAATCGAAAACGGCATAACAGAATCAAAAACTATATGTTCCGACTTATACAATTAACCAATACGACAAGCTGAAACACTGATTTTGAACAATTGTAAAACTTCTATAAATTGCATTTCGTCATATATAATTCATATATAAATTATTCTTTAATATTAAAAGAATAATACTTTAAAAAAAAATTTAAAACAATCTCTGTATAAAGAATTCCAACACTAACAATTAAAATTGCTACCTTTTCATGAATGTTTGCGTATGAAAAATACATATAGCAGTAATTACAGCACATATACCGAGTTAATTACCATAATGTAGAATACTGCATTCTCACGAGAGTTTCGTTTATAATTTTAGCTGTCAAAAATATTCGTTTTGCATTGAAAACAACAATAATTTACAGCTAAATTTACAAACCAAATTGTCGTATAAATCCAGTATTAATTGCTATAATGTACACTTTAAAAGTACTGTAATTTATTAAAATTACTACACTAAAATGCATACCTGTAAATTGAAAAAGGTTTCAAACTAACTGAACATATGTAAGACATTTGTTGTTGCTTGTATTTCAGAAACAAATAGCATATTCCTTTCAAATGTGAAAAAATTCGCTTAGTTTGCATAATTTGTAAAGTATACTTGAAATTAAAATGGGGGATGTAAATAACCCATCTTCTAAAGAAGGCGAAAAATCCTTAAGTCCGCAAGCACATTTACCAATAATTATAAAATGTGAAAAACCGGAGAACAGTACAAAAGCAACTAACAGCAGTACTCAAATTACAGCTAGCGACCCCATATTCCAAACGGTCGTTCCACTGAACATAAAGCGTGAGATTGAGGACAAAGACTCTCAATTAAATACTCCACAACCACATAAGCCAATCGTAGAAGTTAAAAAAGAATCTACAGAACGAGCCACTGTGGTTTCTAGTAAAAATACAGTTAACATTCCAAGTCCAGTATCAACAACAGCTAACAATGCTACTATATCAACGGGTAATGAATTAGATTCGATTACTGCAGATTGTCTGGACCATTTGGACCACTTTATTGACGATATAAGTACAGAGTTAAGACCAGAAAATGTTTCAAATTCGGAAAAAATATTTAAGTCTAAACCCAAAAAGGAAAGTTATAGTGAAGATGAAGATGAAGAGCAGGACCCTCAAAATACAATATTCACTGACGATTTCTTCTCGGAGTTATATACACCAATTGAAAATAGGATAGGAGAAAGATATGTTGATGAAGCTACCGCACTTATAGAAGAACGCATACAACAAACTACAGTAGGAAATCAAAGTAATGTTGCACAAGTCGCAGGTAATGGACCTGTTGCCCAAGTAGAAGTAAATACGCAAATACTCCCAGTCACTACAGTTGATAAACCTACTAATATAGAATCAATAGCTAATATAGAACGAACTGATGAAGATCTCATTGCACAAATAAGATCAATTGAAAATGAGCTGAAAATGCATAAAGAAAAAACGCATAAACACAAAAAAAATAAAAAAAAATCTAAAAAGCGAAGAAGGAAAAGTGATTCCTCCGACGACGATCAAAACCACCATACAAAAAAAATGTCGTATTCAACTGAAATCAATTCACCAGTCATACACATTAAAGAGGAACCACTTTTCGAGCGAAGACAAAGACTACAAGTTGCTTCTGAAGAAACGAGCAATTCCAGCATTATACACACCCATACTCTTCCTTACATGTCATCTAAAGTGCTTAAGGCCACTTACGATACAAATTATTGTGAACAAAAATATGAACTGGAATGCTTAACTGTCAACCCACTGTTCGCTACTAAGTCAAACAATTTAGGATTCAAACCTATCAAATGTAGGCTATAGCATACAAATTACTTAACTAAAAATATTTTTAAACATTTGGATGTATATTTTCAGTGGAAAAACTGCAATTAGAACCAGCTAAAAAACCCTTAACAATGCAAGAGCTGAAGCCACAAGGTTTGTATATATTAGGAAAAAATATAAATGTTTATGCATGCTTATGCATGTCAGTATCCATCATAGCTATATAGACAAGCCAATAATTTTGCTCAAATAAGTTATTTTAGTCAATTTCACCACTTAAATAATTTTCTCTTATAGTATAGATTTCTTTTACGCATATATTGATTATTAATTCTTAAAATAACTACATTTCAGTCAAACGTCTCTGCGCCCAAATCAATAAAGTTATGAAGTTGCCTAAAGATTATAAAAATACATCTGATGGACTTGTGGCTCCACGCATAATGCAAAAAATTAATTTAAAAGAAAAAGACTTAATTAACCGCTCACTTTTGGCACTTAATCCTATTACGAAATATTCATTTAACAATTCATCAACTCACATTGATTATAGAAAAATTGGATTGGAAGTATTGCAATCAGCAACAGCACGTTTGGCTACACTTCTTGGCTATGATATGCGTAGATTAAAGGAAAGAATTATGGAAAACCAAAAGCGACTTGGTAAAAATCCTATCGACTTAAGCGATAAATCTGCTGATGCTTATTCATTTCTCAAGGATGCAGCGACTCAAACTACTGCGACGGATAAAACTGGTATTAGTATTGGAGTAGAAGCTAAGCCGAGTGCATTTAATATAAGCACCCAAACAAGTGGCAATAATATAAATGATTCATATAATAATTTACCACTAATGCAATTTTTGCCAAAGCTTAATGATAGTGAAATATTAGCAGTAACTGATTTTGTTGAACTGATGTTAGAGCGAAAAATGGGTGCAAGAAACAAAAGTGACAGTTATCAAACCAGACAGCGTTTGTTTGATATATATAATTCAGCAGAAGTGAGTGCCATACAATCTCCTCAGTCAATGAATAGAAACCGTGATCCTAGAAATCAAGCAATACCACCATACATCGAAACCGCACCAAATAATTCTTATATCTCACATACTCCGCAAAATTATGGTTATATGCAAATGTCTGATCAAATGACTCAAGCGCAACTATCTCCTCATTATTACCAATCACCTGATCAACAACAGCAATCACAAATGTCTCCTCATTATTCGCAATACGGCCATAATAATCCACTGCCCGATAGGAACTTTCAAAATTATTATCCAAGAGATAGTCGTATGCCTCGTTAATATATAGTTATGTATTTATTTAATACCATCAGTTAAAATTTTATTTTTGAATGTAACTATTTTCAAATTCTCCTATAAAAGTAATTGCACCTATTATATTTTATTTAGAATATTCTGATCTAAGAGTGTGGTCTATACTTTCAGTATTAGCCGAGATAATTGGTGCTAAAGAAAAGTTTTTTACTTGAAAATAGATTCATTCAATTATACATTTTTTTTCAAATTGCATTAGTTTTTGCTTAAAAATCATTTTAGCGAATTCGTTTTAAGTCAGATCCTAAATAAGAAAATAAGTTATTGAAATAAAGTGCGCTTAAGTTCGGATTCATTTAAGCCAAAAGTACTGTGTTCAATTTAAAGAAAATTCTGTAAATAAGAGAATATGAATTTAATGTGAATAATATAAATAAATTTCTAGTTTTATAAATAATTTTTCGAAATTAGTTTCAAATAAAATCAGCTGATTTTTAAATACTTGCCTATAATAAACAATATTGTTATTTATTTAAAATCTACATCAACTTACCATAGGTTGTGACTTTATATTGGACAAATACGGTTTTACAGTTTTTATTTGTTTCAAGAAAGTTATGATGATCATGCACTAACTCAAGAGATTTGCGAAAACTGATTTAAACGATTCGAAAGTGGTGATTTTGATGTTAGAGTTAAAGAACCTTCTGGTCACCCAAAAAAGTTTAAAAGCAGTGTTAATGGAAAAATCAGTTCAAATAGAAAAAGATTATATGACAGTTTGAGTAACCATGACAATGATACAAAAAGAAGCAAAGTGGGTAACGATCAATAAAAATCGCTCTTCAAGACTAGCACTTTCGAAACCACGAAGAAATCAAACAATAACTAGATGAAGGATTCTCGTGAAATAAGTTTTTTCATAAAAACCATAAATCGCCAGAAAGAGGACCGAAGAACATAGCTAACGAAGTAAAATATTTTGATTAAAATAAAATTCTCCAATTTTTAGGAGTTTTGCGGAATATGTAAATTTATTCATACTTAATATAATGTATCTATAAACATTCCTCACCTTACAAATTCTTTATAACCCTCACAGAGTGGGGGTTGGCCTTATCATTGGCATGGCCTTATCAACCATTGCCATAAATACATACTAGTATTATAGTATAATATACTACATATTATAGTATAATAATATTACTATGAAACAATAATAATATTTATTAGTTTCAGTTTTGTAGACTCACCTATTTTCAATAAATAAATAGTTTTCACAAAGCTTGTCCAAAGATCAAAATATCAGCAAAACTATTTTGTGTCACCTGTGGTATTTACAGTTTTTAGAAAACGGAATTAGGTGTAATTATCGTATTCACTCAAACCATATTGTTGAGAATTGTTACGGGCTATAAGGCTGACGAAGAAAATGAATAACTGATAGTTATAAGATGTGGAAAGGCATACATTCTACAAATGGCAAATTATGGACTACCATTAAAGCCTCTTCTCATCTTTATAATTATAATAAAAAACGTTTAGGTTTGATTAATCTGGTTACCTGTAACCCCATACATAGACTTATGCCTCCCTAGAAATACTAGACAGAGTAAAACTTCTATGTTAATCTTATAGTAGATATTTTATAAATTTTAGGAGTACTTAAAGCTCTATTCTCGAGACAGCAAAAATGCAACAAGCATTTCTAAAGTGAATTTTCAGACCACATCATAGTAAAATTGGAACCTAGACAACACGGTAGTCAGTAAGACGAATTAATATAATTGAATTATTACTATCGTTCACTAATATGTCACATAATTATATAAACACTGCGTTCATAATATAGTTCTG
Source organism: Teleopsis dalmanni (assembly GCF_002237135.1). Taxonomy (NCBI): domain Eukaryota; kingdom Metazoa; phylum Arthropoda; class Insecta; order Diptera; family Diopsidae; genus Teleopsis; species Teleopsis dalmanni. The sequence goes on along the minus strand of NC_051846.1, from coordinate 159,611,217 downwards.
AAATGTAAAAACTAAAGAAGAACTGAATACTCATAGGATTAAGTACTGTATTTAAACCCACACATCGAACTACCTTATTTTATCCTATAAAATTGCTCTTTTCTAAAGTCTATAAACCTCTCTGTTAAAAACCCATTTCTTCCAACGAATTTTAATCATCTCGTAACTGTGCATTTTATGCCAGTATTCTTGTTAAATTTGTAACAGTGGAAGCTTGGTCCAGGTGATCTGGACACATACCCCAATTATAGATAGGGCCGGAAAAGGTCGTTACAGTACCTTCCAACAACAACGTTTCGAGAATATAAAATTTGTTTTTGTTTAGAAAAGTTCTCAATAGGCCCCGTCTTACATCTTTTAGAAAGAAACTACAAGTATTGTCCTAGTTTAATTGATATCAGGAAATAGCCATGTGCTAAGCAGTTATTTATCACACAAAAATGTGTCAATACCAAAGTACAGTTCTACTCTCCATGATGTATACCATCTGTTTTTCTGCCACAACGCACACATAAACTTGAGTCCAATCGATCGTTAGACCTACCCCATAGCAGTGACTATATTTTTATATTTTGATTCTGGTTGTTTCAATTTTAATCCAACCCATCCACCAATCCACTCTCTCTCTCTCTAAAATAGTCTACTGCTTGCTCAAGCTATTATCCTAACTCATATATTCGTCGTGCAATTCCTTTGTTATTGTTGTAGCCTGCAGGGATTGTGTAGTCTCTTTGGTGGTTGACTACTTGGTGAACGGCATTTGATTGTTGAAACTGACAGGTGGCTCTTGGATGTAGATCTAGTCGTTCTTGGATTATTGCAGGCTACAACAACAACAATAAAAGCCATTAAAAAAATAAAACAATAACGTCATTAATTGGTCGCACTTTTAATAACAAATTTTGCAATAAGCTAAATTACTCTCCAACTGCTAAACAGTCTTAATCATAGGTCAAAAAGCATTTTGTCTTTAAAAACTTTATAACTGAATATTATGAAAAAGCCTAAAAATTGTCTTCAGTAAAAGATTTTTTACAATTTTGATATAATGTATTATTATTAAAATTATATGTATAAAAACTTATACTAATACATTTTTTTTTATTTTCGATATTTATTAAAATATATATCATTTACTTAACTTTTGATATTTTTATTTTTTTAATAAAATTTGAAATGTAACATATTTTTATTCAAAAATCTTATACTTCTCTTAATATAATTAATGTATGTAGTTAAGATTTTATTTTTTCTTTTAGTTTATAATTAAATTATAGTTTTAAATAAGTAGTTAACTACAATTACGGAACTTTTTTTTGTTTTTGCAACAAAATCATATAAAATAAAAAATAAATTAAATCATTAACAAATTTTAAATCGTCGAATACTCAAATTATAATGCAAACGTTTCGGTGAATTGCCGAAATATAACAAAATATAATTATTTATAGGTATATATATTAATACCGATAATTAATATAAATATGGAAAAATTATATGTTTAATTTAAATTTTTTATATAGATATATATAATTTATATATTCTTTCTTGAATATTTCCAACTTGTGATTCATTTTCACTTAATAAACTCAGTGTTGTGTGAGTTAAAATGAGCAGTCGACAGGTGAAAATATTTACAACTCTTTTTCTTTTTTTATGTTCTGTTATAAAACAGAGTCTAGTATTAAAATTAAGGGAAGTTGAAATATATTTCATATTTAATATATCATAAAAAACATGCTGCATAACTTGTTACTAATACAAACTAATATATTTCTTTTCCACTGAACAAATCTCAAAAATGTTGAAGTGTTGGTCGGTAGTATGAGAAGAAAAATCGCTAATAGCTAAATTAATCTTATTTTTTTTTTGTTTCAAATCTACAAAATATATAAGAAATTTAACTAAAATTAAATAATTAAAAATAAAAATATTTTAACGATACACGGAATTCTATATTTTATATAATGTTCTGATTCAAATATGCTTTTATATTTAAAATATATAGATATATATATATACAATATGGTTTCCAAAGTAAACAAGGTTTTTAAAAAATGAGAACTAAATCCTTTGTTTTTTAAAACCGATTTTATTTAAACAAAATATTGCATAGTACAAAACAAAAGATCGGCAATCACTCTTTCAGTACTTATGACTGAGTATGTTTTAAATAGGCACACATCTCTGAAAAGTATGCGGAATCAATCAATCTTTCAGTACTTATAGCTGAGTTGGTTTTAAATGAGCACATACCTCTGAAAAGTATGCGGAATGAATATACCAAGAACTGCCAGGGTAACGTCCTGAAGTCACCCCTCAAGTTCAACTACAAAGTGCCGTTCAACACTCTCAAAATATCACCAATAGATCCCTACAGGCTATAGTAGTATTTGGAACATGTTTCAAGACAAGATGTTGGCTTTCAAACACAAAGAAAAAACATTTCTATCATCAAAAACTTTGCGTTTTTCTTAAAAAGTGAAGTTAAGTTAAATGATTATATAGAGTGGTGGGACAGTCAAAATTGTACTGGCAAATAAATTAGCCACAATTGCGATTTCTGAATTACATTAAGAACACCGCTTTCACTTTCAAAACGTGATTGTTTCAAAAACACCCAACTTCAAATTTAATGAATTTAAATTAACATTTTGGATAATATTTTATGAATTGAAAAACAGCTGTTATGAAATCTGCGCTTGTCATAGAATTCAGTTAACATGTATACTGCTCATCATTTAACCTTGCATTTTTTATACCGATAATCAGTCATCATCATTGCAGGATCGACCGGAACATATAATTGCCAATAGATGAACAAACTATAAAAACAACTATTCTTATAAAACACTGTTTACTTTGGAACGTACACTGTGTATCTGTGTATATGTGTATATATATATATAAATATATATCTTACATCTCAGAAAGCCAACTCTTAAAAGCCAAAAGTGTATATGCAATCTATACTGATGATTTCTTAACATCAGTATAGTTCTGTTTTAAATATAAACAAATAACATATATATAAAAAAAAAACTTATCGTTTAATTGTTATAATCTAAATAATTATTGTTTTTAAATAAATTTAATATAAATATGAATTTAATTGAAATAAAATATATGCTTTAAGCGTTTTCGATTCTTATGTATTAGTAAATATTTACTGATCCATAGCTTCCTGGCTGGTTTCGTCAACCTCCATTTTAGCAGGATCGTCTTTATTATTCGGTTGTGTTGAATCAGTAGCCATTGCAGTGGCACTATCACTACTTTCGACAACCATATTAACTTCTGGAACAGGTGAACCATCATCAACTGATGAATCTTCCATAGGTTGATCATTCAATGTTATAGTTGGTGGTGTAACTACAATATTATCAGTTTTACTATTTTCAACGGTTTCACTATTGTCAACAGTTTTAATTTCTTCTGTGGTAGGAACTGCCTCAACAATTACTTTATCATCCGTATCCTCAGCGATAACTGGCAATTGTTCAGTAACTTTAGCTTCTACATCTACTGTTGGTACTACAGTTGATTCAATTGTAATTGCAGTCGGGGATTCTGTTTCAATTTCTTTATTTACATTTTCCTCTTCAGTCTTACCATCTTCGTTTGTTGGAGCTAATGTTTCTTTTTCTCCAGTATCAATAACAGATTCAACTTCTTTTTTATCATCTACGTCACATGTTTCATTTTTATCAGTGTCTACCTTTTCAACCTTTTCTACAGCTGCTTCTTCGGTATCTACAGGTGTTGTACTTTCTTCAACAATTTTTGTTCCAGACTCAACATTATTTTGCTTAGCTTCAGTCGTTGGTTCTTCTGCGGCAGTTATTGCTTCTGTTGTACCCTCCTCTTTTGCGTCCTCAACTTCTTTGTCAGTTGTTTTTGAAACTTCTACGTCAGTTGGTGGAGTTGTTGACAATTCTTCTTTTTCACATTTTTCTATTTCTTGTTTTTCAATAATTTTTTCCTCTTCATTAACTGTGTTATTCTCAGTTTCTTGTTCAGTTTTATCTCCATTATTATCAACCTGATCTATAATTGATTTAACATTTTCTACTAGTTTGTCTGAAATTTTTTCTTCTGAAGAGTCTTCCGTTTTTTCATTGTCATTTTTTTCCTTTTCATTTTGTTCTTTCTCATTATTCACTTCTTCTTTATTTTCAGAAATTTTACCGGAGTTCTCAATTTTTTCAGTCTCAGTCTCAATATCAATGTTTTGTTTATCTTCGGACATCTCTGCATCATTATTACTATCATTAATTTCGTTAGTATCATTAGTGACATTCTCATTATCATTCTCATTACTTTTTATTATGTCCGGTTTTTGTTCATCTATCTTATCATCAAGTTTTTGTTCACTTTTCGATTCCGTATTCAACTCACTTGATTTTACAGCACTATCTTTCTCAGACTCTTTCTCTTTCTCATCGATATCTAACTTAAGCTTTTTAGGATTTGGCAATATATCGTCATCAGCAGATCGTAAAGCATTCGAGTCTATTTCTGTATTTTCGGCCCCAACTTTAGTTTCGATTGTTTCAGACTCAGGTTTAACATTCGTTGTTGTTGGTCCATTACCATTCTGTGTTTCGGTATTGAATATAGTTTCATTTTCCATATCAATATCAACGTTAACATCTAGCGAAAGATCTCCATTGACCACCGAATCGAGAGAGTCGCCATTTTCACTTTCAGTACGTTTACGTCCAGGTTCAATAGTACTGACTACTAAACAATTTGTTTTATATGAAAGTACATAAACAAAAGATTATGAAAAAAAAAATACCTAAAGAAAGGAAAATAAAATTTTTGGAATAAACTTACCCAAAATGTTCTTTTCCAAAGCACGCATAAACTTATCAATACGACTGTATTGCTTATGTGGATCTATTAGAAGCTCACACAGACGTTGAATGGTAAAAGGTGCCGCATTAAATAGTTCCAAACGCTCCAAAAGTGCAGATTTCATGCTTTCGTAATTAAATGGATCTACATTAGGATATTGGGGAATTTCTGAAAAAACCCAAGTACATCGAAAAATAAAAATATAATTTATTACTATTATATAATGTAAGAGAAAATAATAAAAAGTACGCAATATATATTTTTTAAGAATATTTTTAAAATATTTATAAAAGTACGAAAGAAATTAGCGAATGCTAAAAACGGAGGGTTATTGTACTTTAAACAGTTTTACACACGTTTGAGCCGCAGAAACATAAAAAGTTTAAATAAAGCAACTTAGCTGAGTTAAAGAGCGAACATTTCTTGACACATATATAACAACAAAATCATCTGCCGTATAAATTCATACAAAATTTTTGCAAACAGACAATAGAACAAGATGAAAAAAGAATTTGCAAAAATTTAATGCTATTATGTGAAAAGAATATTAAGTTTTTTCTTATTTTTTTTTTTTTTATATAAATTTAATTGATAATAAAAATGTTAAATGAAACAAAAAAAAAAATAATTCTTTGAATGAATAAAATATTGTATTGCTTGTGTAATTAAATACACCTCATCTCATTAAATGCATATTATAATATCTCTAATCTAAATGTTACAATATACCACAAAACATATATATTTATAATGAAATTATTATTAAAAAATAATATCCATAATAATATACAAACTAAAAAGACAACAATAAAAAAAATTTTTATTAAACTTAAAATTCAAACATTTTTTTGTTATTCAACACAACAGCCGAAAAGAAACGGCAACAATTTCACAACCGTTTACTACTCACCACGAAAGTATGTAGCAAGACAGACAGCTGTGTTACATTCTTTTTTATGCATTTTCTGCAGCCTAAAACTGTATTTATAATAGACAGAAGGAGCGGACATATTTGATATGCCACAAAGAAAAGTTCAAAAAACCGGCAGCGCAAAACGAAGATGCAAAAAAAAGAAATTGCAAGCGAATTATAGGATCAAAAAAAAAATGTCCGTACAACATTTTCCCTCTATCGCTAGTAGCGATTCGCTACCACTAATAACTAGTTATTTAATTAAAATTTGTATATATTCGTATATCAAAAAAAAAAAAAGTAATTTCAAATTTATAATTGTAGCACACACACACATATATATATATATATATATACAGCAGCACCCCCTTTTTATTGAATTCACTTCTAAGAAATTTATGTTTTAAGACCGATATTAAAAAGACAAAATTAGTTCATATTCGTAAAAAAAGCCAAGCAACGCCCTAAATTATTTTGCACATTTTTCGCAAATGTGTCAACTACTGCACTTTAACAAGACTTTCAGATTTTCACGCACAAAGAGAAAGTTTAAAAAATCTCCAGACAAATTTTTGGCCAACGTAAAAAAAGCATAAAAAAGATGAAGGAAGCGTAAAGAAACAAAAAAAAAAAAAAGATTGAAAGCCGGTTTGGCACTTACCGTCTCCTCGCGTTGAAGAAGTATCATGAAAATTTTTGATGACGTTTAGTAACTTTTCCCGAAATAAATACTTAAGGCTTGACCATTTGAAAACGGTATCACCGGTTTTAGCAACGTACTGCAAATATTCGTCCAACTCCTTCGGTATTTCTTTTTGTTTAAGACGAGTATAGCGCTCCAAAATTTGCATAACTTCCTCAGCGTTTTCCATATTGTACACCATTTTTAATTCCGTTCTAAGAATTTTTTCTTTTTACTAGCGGCGAACACAAGTATTAGGAAAAAAAAATTCGAAATTCTTATTAAGTTCAATATGTAGACAACTATCCTTAATACAAATTAAGAATAGAGGACGCAAACACTTCAACTTAGCACAAGCACAAACTACCACTGCGCTCACTGAACACAGAATGATAAAACATACATTTGGTTGTATGAAAAAAACGCATTTTGAGAGAGACTACATTGTATTGTGTGAAAACACAAAATTTGTGCTGTTAACACATTTTAAAACGGAATATTCACAATAGTTTAACTTCAACTATACATATTCACAATATGTTTATATATGGAGCCTGTGGATCGTTGCTTCTACTGCAACAGAGAGAATAACATAAAAACATGCAAACATGCGTAATGCCTCTGCAAACAGAATAGTATTGAGATTTAACAATTAAAAATAAAAATATAATGAATTAATTCAATTATTCTTTAGCTGATTTATGATTTCGTTCTAATATAACACAGCAAGTGAATGTGTTAATAAAAACTTTCATAGCAAATTATCAAAACTCCAGAAAAAGGTGCGAACATAGAAGTCAAGTATAGTTTTAGATTAGTTGGGTAATGAACACTGATTCTGAACTTCGAATTTGGCAAGGCACGACTTCAATCCCTGGTAAATACAAAAAATATTTCAAAGATCACTACTTTTCGAAATCTCTCTGCAACAGTTTGTTAAATTATGAAATTAAATTAAATAGAGTTTGTTTGACATGGATTGAATTCTGAATAGAAATTATGTTAGGCACATTTATTTATGTATTGAATTTGAATGGGATGACTTTTGAATGGTTATTACGTCACATTATTTATTTTTTGATTTTTCTTATAATTTGCAAATTACAGTAGATTCTGATTTGAACATATATGAAAACAACCTTTCCTGTTCATACCTAGAACCAAAAACCATGTTTAGATATTCCCTGAAATAATTTATTATTGCTTATGCCTCTTACGCGGTGTTCTATGTTTAAGTAAAAAAGAGTGAGGTTAATTAAATATTTTTAACACATCTGAAACTGTTAGATTTCAAAATATAAAAAAATGATAAATTGCAAACGTAAATTTTTTTCAAAGCAAAAAGGATATTGAAAGTTATAAGACTTATCTAGTCACACCGCATAATCATAGTTTTGTTTTACTAACTCGATTCGTTTAGCTTACTTCATTAATAATTGCTAATAAAAATTAATACTACACCACACAAAAAAACGACAACTAAGTTTAAAATTAAACTTAACCTTATAATGCACCTTTTATATCTGAATCAAGTTCGCAATTTACAATAGTTAAATGTGTAACTACATTGTAAGTTATAAAAGAAACTATTAGCAAAAAAAAAAATAAAAGATCAGATATATATATATAATATTTGTTATAGATATACATATATAAAATATGTATATATAATATAAAATGCTATGAGTCGTTAATCTATACAATTACATGACATTGAGCTCATGTCGCTTTACACGTTTAAAATTAATCCAATTATGAAAAATAATTTTTTTATATATGGCAAATGTGACTAAATTTCATACGTTTATCGAGATGTACTCGAAAATGAGTTAAGTACAATAGTCTAAACATCCATTAAACTGCTTAGAAACTTCTTCTGAAATTCAGGTGCTTTCAAAAAAACATTGTATATATGAAATAAAATACTAATTAAATACAATAGTTATAAAAACGGCAATTTTTTTGTTAATTATTTGAAAAATATAACTAAACCCTACTCGCTAAACAAGATAGACCTAAGTATGACTTAAGCAGAAAAGTTTAAATATACTGTTAAATTAATTAAAATTTTCTTTTTAAATTCAATTAAGCATTATCATTCTTACATGTATTTAATAAAAGTAATGTTCAATTAAAATTTAACAAATATATTTCGCAAAGTTATTTGGAGAATCGAACGCAGTAAGTATAACATAAAACTCTTCAATCAATTGTGCACATTCATTTGCTTCTTCTTCGTTTGAAAGCACAATGTACACAAATTGTCGTGTATTGTGAGGAGATGTTATTCATTTTAGAGTACGTGTTGTCAACTGAGTTGCAAAAAAGTAAATCCTGTGCAGCTGATTTTTTTCTCTTTTATGTCCTCCCTTCAATTAAATAGATTATATGTATGTATATATATATAAATGCATATACCGGCACATACATTTTTTTTTGCAGCATCTTATTAGAAAATTATTATATTTAACAAATTGTTTAATACGTTAAATAATTTAAACTTTAATATAAAATATACGAATTCTATATTTTTAAAGGAAAGCAATCAATTTTGATACAATTAATTTTGTTAAAAACTTTTGATTTGTGAAATAGTAACTTCTTTAGCTCTATAATCAATTATTTATGCAAATAAAACAAAAAAATATAGAAATGGAATAATCCTTCATATTGCCATGTTTTTTTTTTCTTAATATGACAGATGCCATCGGTCTTACATTGACTCTCAGTTCGGTTATTTCTAAGAAAACATGCACGTGGTGCATACAGACATCATTTCACAATTTAGTAACCACCTTTAAACTTCCAAAAATTGTTGATTCTGGGAATAGCAAAAAAATATTTAAATTAATGTCTAAAAAGTTAAAACGTTTAATTTTAATTTAAAACAAAAGAATCGCGCGTTAGATGATTCCCAAAAACATGTAAAATGTGTACTACATACATATGTACATATGTTAATATATTTAATAAATCCATTTAAACAATATTATTTAAAAATTTCTGGTGCTGCAACACCTGACTCCTCGTTCTATTAAAGTTATACAAAAGGGGTTATACAAAAATAATTCCACCGCAGTATCTATACCAACTATACGGTATATGTATATATATATAATAGGCGCACCCAGGGCCGATTTTGGGGGGCCGCTGATATACTGATATGGTATTATTATATACATATTTTAAAGTGTGCTAAGGCACCCCTCTTTAGTACTTTTTTCTTCCAATTTTTTTGTTTATATCAACTAGTATATTTCACCCCTAGTTCATTGAAAACTTAAAAATTGAATTTTGTTCACAAAAAAAGACAACTCATTTCACCATGAGTTGAAATATTGTAACCAAACTAATATTTTTAAATAATGCTAAAAATATTTATGGTGCGGTTTAAACTGCTGCTGGTGTAGGTAAGGGGAGCTGAAGGTCCTCAAAATAAATGCCAAATGGTCTCCATGGTGGGTTTATATATTATATATTATTATAGGCTTTTTGAAGTGCACCAAAAACTTATATTACCCCGGTCGCCAGTTATGGACTTCATTGTATGAAGTGTGAATGAAAATTTAGAATAAATAATAGAGAATCTTGAGCATAGAGAAATCTTGAAAAAAAATAACCATTTTTAACTATGAGTTTTATACCTATTTTAAAGTCAGTTCTATATTTCATAGAAAAATCATATTAAGCGATAGAACTAATTTTTGTTTACATAGCTGTTAAAAAAAATTGTTATTTTATTTAAAATAAAGAGAATCCCACTGATAAAATACATCTATATCTATAAAAACCCACTTGATATTCAAAAAATACATCTACATCAATAAAAATAATCAATATATTGCAGTTTACGGACTGGAGACGCTATAGGAACATATATAGATTAGATTATATATAGAAGTAAATAGAAAATATTTTTTTAAATGACTCCCACAGCCATTTTTTTACAAAATAATATTTTGGTTACTTATTTGAAACAGGCATTTGCCCCATTGTGCCTATGACGACAGTCATGACTGCCTGTTATACTTCACACAATTAAGTTTCCTAACTACTTAACAATATGAGATACATGAGTCACCTGAATTCCTGGTAATTTGTTTAGAAGATATTGTATACATCTATCTATATTCTTGCTCCACAGTAATGCTAACAGTAAACCTTGATATAGACTTTACTCATAAAGTCAATTATTCATTATATAGTTATTTATTATTACATATAGTAATCACAATCTCCCCTCTCTCTCGCACTAGTGCACAATTTTGGTTTAATTAAATTTGTTATATAAATCTCTAAACCTTCTGATTTTTCAACTTCTCTTTTTTCCTTAAAACCTGGTATGGGGTTGTAATATTGGGCTTATGTTATCCAACAGTATACTTTTGCCAATTTTGCTTTCCTAAGAGATAGTTTTAATAGGTTCATGTCAAGTTGCGATGCTTTCTACTTATTAAAAACTTTAATGTAATGTAGTAATGTAGTCTACTGCACAGATATTATAGTGTTAAAGATATTGATTTCTATCGACAAATTTGCTATTTTAATCATATATGTATGTATGTACTTTAAATAAGCATTTGCTATTATGTCTACTCCTCACGAGTACCTTTTTTTTATTTTTTAATTAATATTGTTTGTTCTTATAGATTAATTTAAAACTAAAAATAGTTTAAAATAAAAATCTTATTAGTTAATTATCTCTACCGTCTCTCAATCATTTGCCATTTATGAAAAGGTAGCTAAAACCCTTTCATAATTCACAATTCTTGAGAAATGTTTTCAATAAAGGCGCTAGATACTTCTATCCAATAAAAATACTCTTTGAAATGTCTTCTAATTTCTATTAGCTACTGTATGTAGCTCCATATATGTATACTAATTTCCTATACTATAGAAAAACCATTTAGAAAAATTTAGAGATAGATATATACATAGATAATATATACAGTCAAACTTCCATAACTTAAACTTCTACAAGTCGAATTTTCTATAACTCGAACTAAATAGAGTGCAACAGGGTTTAGAGAGCAAATTAAATACAATTACAAAACAATTCTTTAATCCGAAGTCTTCATAAGTCGAACCTTTTCTTTGCAAAATGGTACTTCGAGTTATGGAAGTTTGACTGTATATATAAGAAAATATGTTGGTAGTATGACACTAATATTTAATTAAAAATCTTAAAAAATTAATTAGATTTTTTTTTATGTACATACATACATATAATGTATATATCCATTGAAAAGTAATGAATGAAGAGTTTGTGTAAAGTATCCTTTGTACTCAGGTATGTTTACCGAATGAGTTTTTTTAACTATTGGCGCTATATACACGGTGAACATATATATTTTTATATTTACATTTTTTAAATCTTTAATGCATTTTCAAAAAAAGATTACCTTTGATTGCTGATCCGTTTTGTGTTTATTGTCAATGACAGACTTAGTTGCCTGCATTTTTAGGATACTACGCACAGCACGTGTATTTATGTTATTATCAAGCACTGCAATTCATCTTCCGTATTCTTTTATGGTAAATACTTACTCTTCTCCATATAAGTAAAATAAGTATATACATATATACACTTACACACCATATATACACTAACATCCTTCGTGTGGTTCTTACGGATAATGCCTTTGAATTTGAATTTCAGTAAGACAACTGAACGAACAGCTGCTATTAATGCGGCATTAGAGTATTTTAACACCTGTACTAAATTGTTGCAAATGTTACCATAAAATACTCAAATACCAAGTTTCTCTTTTAAAGTAATTTTATTATTCTGTATGAGTTTTGGAATATGATTAAGAAAAGTGTTATACACGATGTATAACAGTTTTGGTTTCTCTGTGTTTGGTTTTGTGTTATGTGTAATTGAGTGCACGTTATATTTGAATAGTTGTATAGTTGTGGTTGATGTATTTTACATATTATTTCTTTGATAAATGTTTTATATATATATATAATGTATATTTGGAGAAATGACATATTATTTTTGAAAATTTTGTGTTTATTAACTGAAACATTTCATATGCTTTTTTTTGTTACAACACAACCAACAATTAATATATAAAAATTTTAACAATTAATTTCTCTTAATAATTAAATGTCGAAAACATTCAAACTTATTTAATTTTAGTAGTAAATAATACCATTTTGTAAAGTTTGGTAAATACTAATATATAAAAACATTATTATTATTACAGATACAGTTTGTTTTTCAAAATTTGTTCTGTGTTATCATTGTCATAAAAATAATAGTAAATTAATTAAAAACAACTTTAATATAAATATGTATGTATAAATTATTTTAGTATATAATACTAAATTTAAATAAAATTATTTTATTATTTTTAAGGCATTTGGATAGTGCATTTATGGTATCAGACATTTGGTTATATGCTACATATATGTATCTTATATGTATATAGGTTATATATTTAAATACTTAATTTTTTAAAATGCTTTAGTTTAAATGCATTGTTTTTTTTAATTTTTATTAAACAATAAAAATATGCGCACAGCAAATGATATATTTTCGGGTAATACATATATATACTATTAATGCCACATTTAAAGCGAGATAAGTAAATTTGTTGTAAATAATAGTACATAATTTATATTGGATTTATAGGAGAGTTTTGTTTGTAATTTTATCCGTCAAAAATTCTCATTTTGCATTAAAAGCAATAACAATTGACAGCTAAAATTGCAAAATCTCGTGTGAATCCAGTATAAAGATATAGTTTGCAATTTACAAAAATCAAATGATAAAAGTTCTTAGATAACAGATTATTGTATTTAAATATAATAGTCACTTCCGTCATAATTGACGTTAAATAACAACTTTTATTATACATATATTATATATAATGTATACATTATATATAACAGATGTTATACTTAATGGACCAGAAATTTTATTTATTCTTAACCGGGACTCTATCTATCTATTTTCTATAAATCTATTTTGCTGTTTCTATACCATGTCCTGTAAGCCAACTCGAATAAATTAAACCTGTGATGAAATTAGATTAATTTAGATCTATTTCTAGTGACAAATCTATTAATATATCTTTTATTAATTTTTATTTATTAATTTATTTTACTACCTATAATTGCATAATTATTTAAAGTTTAAATTATTTGGGAATATAAATCTTTGTCTGAATAAAAAAGAATGGTGACTTAAGAAATGTTTTATGCTTTCATATATGGAAGTTCGAACTAGAACGTAATAAAACAAGGGTATGTGATGACAGACATAAGTAGATGGACATTGTTTCTTATAAAATTCAGAACTGTTTCAGTTTTTTTCTGACAAAATTTCTTTCAGGTAGGCATAGATCCGAGACAATACTTTTTGTTATATTTTGTTGTTACACTCTCTATTTATTCCATTAAAAAGATATGCTGAGCTTTAAACTATACTTCTGTAAAATCACCTGATTATCTAATTCACAGACACTGTTGAATAAAAGTGCTTCAGAGAATATAGCGTTTCACGAAGAGAAGGAGCAGAAGTACACTTATGAGACGTGCGGGGAGTTTATCACATATGCAACAATTAAAACTTATAATATTCTCTAATGTTATAATAATAAGTTAAACAGAACAAAGATAAAATGGAAATTATATTAGTTATATCTTTAGATATTGATTTACGATATACCTTGTACAAGGATAGATCTTGTATTATAACTAATAATTTCATTTTTATTATTTATTAATTTATTAATTTTAAATTTACATTTAATTTAAATTGTGTATAACGTACAGTGTACAGAAAACCAAGTCTCAAACGATATCGCAATATATCTGTATTATAAATATTATACTTGATTAAGACTGATTGATTTATTTTCAAAGAGCAGAAACTATATAAGTAGATTATTCCATTTTAGTATTAAAAAGTATTAAAATTTGTATATATTTAATCTGTAAAAACTAAACATATAAGTCATTATTCGTTTCACAAACATTTATATTACGATTATAAGAAAAGGAATTATTTACTTATCATAGCTCATAAGTGGCATTAATATAAACCCGCTTATAATTAATATAATACGTCATAAATAATGTGCTCATGCAAGAATATATAAAAATTAAATACTACACAAATAATTTAATGACGTCAAAGTCATCAGGACGTATATATATAGCCTATGCAACTGTAAAGTACATATTACAACAAACTAACACAAATAAACACAACAAAAACAATATATTAAACTTACGGTAGAAAGGTCGAAAAACTAGGTTAGTTGCATAAATGAATTAATAAAGTTCTTTTTTTTTTTTTTAGATATTTTACGAACAAAACATGCCAGGCGAAAGTGGGTGGGTGAAATGAAAACAAAAAATCAAAAAACAAAATGACAAAAGTAAGGATGATGAAATTCATAAAATACATATTTAAAGGAAAAAAAATAAAAGCTGAATAAAAGCTGAATAACTCAATTTTGTGTGACCTTTAACTCTAAACGTTTTTTAAGCATTTGAAATGTTTGATGCATTGCACGCATTTGAAAGCGTATGGATGTAGTGACGTCACGCTGCAACTGCTGTACTTCCTGTATGTCCCTGCGTAAATTTTGATATTCATTTTTTACCTCGGTCATTGATTCCAAAAGCTCCATAACACAAATGTCATCCATTTCGTCTAAGCTTGTTTCATCCAAGCTACGTTCCACTTCATGTAATTTATGAGAAACAGTATACAATTGTGTGCCAGCATTGGCAATCTTAAATATTTTATGTAAATGTTTTTAATATAGAATTTATTATTATTATTATTATTAAAATATATTTATATATTATATTAAAGCACATTATTAAAATATGTATTGTATATAAATATTAAACATAAAAAGTATGCGTAATTTATCATAAAAATAGGTCAATAATAAATAAGCGGTATTAAATTCACTTCACAAAAAAAAAATAATAATAAAAATAATACATATTTTCATATTTTAAAATTATCCATAACAAATTTACCGATCTTTCCAAATTAGTTATATCCCGATAGCCATCCATATTGATTTTATTGAAATTATACTAATTATTTGCAAATTATTATTTTCGTTTTTATTGTTTTTGTACTTTCGGGTAGAAATTTCGTTAACAATGTGTGATATGTTGTGTGTTGTATAACTTTTTTATATTTGATATATAGAGAAATTTAAAATATTTTTTATATATTATTAACTAAGATTAACACATTCTTATTCAAATGATTAAATTATATTTTTATTTTTATTAACAATTTATTTACGTCAAATACGATTTCTTACGATTTTAACTTATTTTCACATGAAGCTGTCACAACTTTGATTGAAAGTTTATTAATGCTTTCGTGCCACCCAAAAACTGCGTATTTATACGATTTCAGCTTTATCCTTCCTTTCGCGTGTGCATTTGTGTGTGTTTGTGCCATTTTCATTTACTCAATTCAATCTCTCCATACTCTCATACAGGATATTTATTTTTTTCAGTTACAACACCGCTCAAGCACAATTATATTGGGGTATTAATGCAGCATCTAACATACGAAATAGAATAAAGTACATAGTAAAGTTCGTTTCTCCCTTGAATTTGAGTTACTAAAGAGTTCAGGGTGGATTCGATAATCTTTAACAAAACTTTACCAACAATTTTTGATGCAATTTAAAATGTTTTTAAAACTTATTAAGATAAATATTTAACTGTAATAAAACTTCTATTAATTGAATTTGTAAAATAATAATAAATATTATATTATTGAATATAAGATAATCTTTAACAAAACTTTATTACATTTTTTGAAAGAACTTTTGTTCTTTCTTTTGTACTTATTAAGATAAATATTTAACTGTAATAAAACTTCAATAAATTTAATTTAATATTATATTATTATATATTTAATATTCTTCAACAAAGCTTTATCGACATTTTTTGAAACAATTTAAAAGTCTTTTTTACCTTTTAACATAAATATTTAACTCTAATAAAACTTTAATAAATTTAATTTGTAAAATAAGAATATAATTATTTTATTAAATATTTAATAATCTTTTACAAAACCTTACCGACATTTTTTGAAACAATTTAAAATATCTTTTGAACTTATTAAGATAAATATTTAACTGTAATAAAACTTCAATTAATTATATTTGTAAAATAAGAATAAATATTATTTTATTAAATATACGATAATCTTTAACAAAACTTTACCGACATTTTTTGAAACATTTAAAAAACAATATTAAATGAAATAATAAATTCAATTTGCAAATTAAGAATAAACATTATATAATTATATTTAATACATTAATTTAATATAATAATAATATAATACTGTCCTTTTAGAATAATTCAAATTTTTTTATTTTTATTCTTGCTATTCTTGTTATATTTGCTTTAGTTACCAACGCAAAAGTGTTTCTTATTATAAGGTTAATAGCATTTAAGCTAGCATAGGATAAAAAGATACACAGAATGTACTGCATGACACTACTGTAGGTCAGTTTTTATGTGTAAAAGTTTGTTTACAAGGAAATAGGGCGTATGGCTTTTCAATAAAATGAAATTTTAATTTCAATAGAATACTTGTTATTTCCGGGAAAGCTTCTCTTTCTGTTACCTCAAAGAAATGGAAATGATTTGATGTAATACAATAACCTCTATGATAAAATAATTTTATGTACCCACTTTAAGTTGGATAAAAACTGTGTAACCTTTTGTATTGAAAATAAAAATATAAATAATTATAAAAAATCAAAGTGTCAAACCGTGACTTTATAATAATCCCTACTCTTTACGAAATTTTTATGAAGATTTTTTGTATTATTAATAAATTAATCAAATAAACAAACTTGTATTTATTGTATACATATATATAAATTTATACAATAAGAATAACGTATATAACTTAATTAAATAATATGTTAACTTAATTCAAATAATTTAATATTCTTACTGATTATTATACCGATTGATTATAATATTCTCTACACTTTATTTTTAAATTCTAATTATTTGAATTCAAACAGCATTCATATATACTAACATATATTTACTTATTTCCTAAACATATTAAAAAAATATATTTTTTCAGATTTTTTATAAAGTTAATAAGAACAATTCTTTATTCTGCGGTTATTTTATTCTTAAACAGGTTAATATCCTGTTAATGTATCCTTTCATTATTAAGTAAGATCCTAGAAAGGGTATAAAATAATAGAATAACGTCTCAAATATCAGGAAACTATTTCGGTTTCAAAGTGAACATAATGTTTTGTAAGATCAAACTTCAAGAACAATATATTTACAAGCATAAGTTATACATAAAAAGGGGAGCGATAATGCGGTTCAAGCCATATTATAATATTTCGAATCTTTTCACATTAGATAAATTGGATTATCTTATTAAATTTTTTCAAACATACTTTGAATTACCTCTTCGAAAAACTACATCTTTAATGAATCTCTGTATATACCAGTGATTAGCACAATATTAAAAGATATAATAGCAACATTCGATTTTTTGTGACACGAAGCTTATTAATATTATTTCTTTTTGCATAAAATGATAATACAAACACTGAAACTATCTTCATCGATTATAGATTATTTTGTGTTTATGGTGATAAAGCTTATAAAAACCATGTGATTATTGTTGCAGGTTGTTTCCAAGATTCTTGATTTCTACAAGCCCATTTATATTGGCATCTATACCACTTCAGTCATAGCGAGAAATACATCTTTGAAGATGACACAGCAGTTCTTTTAATTCAATACGCAATCGATTTTTTTTTCACTCATAAGTTTTTAAAATAATAGAGATATTTTAGTTACTAGTTTTATAAATTATTTTAAGAATTTTAATATGGGTGTCCACATTAAACTTTTTAAATCAGTTATTTTTATGTTTTTTTCTGGCTTCTAAAAGAATTGTAACTACTTTCATTAATTAATAAATAATATATTTTTTTAAAATTCAAATATATAATATAAATTATTTTTACACCACAGTAGCAACTTTTCCTGTCTGCACAAACAAAATAAAAATAAAATTTAAAGAAGACATCTAATAAAATATTTAATAGACTTATTCAGCACTATGTCTTCCTTATTTACTATAACTGTAATGTAAATGGCATAACCTCAAGATTGAAAGTTGAATGGCTTTTATTGATGCGTTGAATCCTGCGACGCCGTCGTGCACTTTGTGTACTTTACACTACAAACCCACTTATTTGAACAAAAATAATAATGAATGCACTTTTCAATTTGTTTGCTTTCCTCTATTAAATTTAAATTACAAGTGCAAGTAAGTAAGCAAAGTTAATACCTCATTGCTTTTTGTTCACGCGGAAGTGATTTTAATTTTATGTAAACAAGCATGTAAACAAGATGAGCTTTATTTGTAAAAAGAACCCTTTATTCACAAAATATATTCAACATTAATATATATTCTAATTAATAGGCACTTAGTAATTAAACTAAATACAATATATATTTTTTTGTGAAATATAAATGTAAAACCATTTGCTAAATTATATTGTATATTTTACTAAAGGAAGAAACAATTTTATTTGCCTATATCGATATACACTCATAAATTACTTTCTTTGTCATGGAATTTCATATAATATAGTTCATAGTCAACATTTAAAATCTGATGTACAGCATTCTCACATACGAATGTAAGGTTTCGCTTTTTGTACTCTAAATATATTTTCAAAAAATTCCGATTTGTTTCATGAACTTTTGGATGTTTTAAGTATTCTTCGATAGGCATCCATTGAGCTTTTGTGATTTCTCTTTCTTCAAGATGGATATCCATATTTTTGGGTTTTAAAGCAAGTACTGCATAAATATCGGAACAGTCAAAGTTACCAATATGTGTATGTCTAAAACTAATAACTGTTATGAATGTTGAATCAATACCAGTTTCTTCGAGTACTTCGCGTATTGTAGCATCAACAAGTTTTTCTTCTACAATTAAATATTATCTATTAAGAAAAATATAATTTTATTAATGAATATATAATTATTCTTACTTGGTTCAACAAAGCCTCCAGGTAGTTTCCAACTATTTGGTATTTGAGCATAACGATCCCTTACAACTAAAATTTCATTTTTATCGTTGATGAGTACACCACCAACACCAAGCATTGTATGAGCATATTTTGGTAAATTCGGTTCTTCTTCCGTTGGCAACCAATAGCATAGCATAGCATATCCCGGTTTGGCGTGGTGGTAATCGAATCCGAACTAAATAAAAAAAAATCATATACGATTTTATAAACAAAAATTTGTATAAAAACTATTGTTTTCTGTACTTAATGTTTACTTAAGAAACCACGATAAGAAACATTATTAAATTTGACGCATAAACTTTTTAGAAATAAAATTTAAAAAGGATGCAATTGGTTGACCATATATCAAAACTGATAAAAAAAACTCAACGATGAGAATTGCAATTTTTTTTGAATTATAAAGATATTTGCCTAAATTTGGGTCCCATCATATTTACGAATATTTATTTAAAATTTTCGATCATTCTGATTCTTATACTTATGTATAGGGTTATTCATTTTATGGTTACTATAAATTTACCCACGCTTCATTTTGAGTCCATAAATATTTTTTGAGATAAGTTAATTAAAACTATTTCTTTCAATCGATTACAGTATTTGGTATGATAAAGAAATCTACAAACTTGTTAAAAAAAAAGTAGCAACAAAGCATGAACTTCTAACTTTATACAAACAATTCTACTGATTAAACAAAACTAAAAAATTCTACTAATTAAACAAAAAAACTAAATTTATCACAACTTACTACTGTATTCAGTGAATGATAAAATGATGAATGACGTAAAACATCCAGTTAATGAAAGTACCTTTACTAAGCGTGGAATCCAGTCGGCGTGCTCAGTCTTCACTTTAAACCAAATACACCTACGTTTACAATCTTTCCAATGTATCAGAGATTCTATAAATATTAAAATTATTTAACTTGCATTTCCTTTATATAATATTACAATTTACTTTTTAGCTTGCACTCAAAATCTGTATCGTCTGCTTCGTATTCAGCCTCGGATTCAACCGTTATACCATTAAACCGATCCGAACTACCAGAAAACGTTCCCGGTGGCGCATCCATAATTTTTTCGTATCTGAAAAATAATGAAAATAAGATTTTAGAATATAATCCTTCATTTTTTAAGACAAAATTATAAATTTTAAAACAAACTTGTGGAAAACGCTATAATTTGGTTGAATATTTGTTTTCTTTTGAACAGTATCATCAGCATTAGACGAAAAATTTTTAATCCAGGCCAATTTGAAAATATTAGGAATGTAGTTCGTTTTATTTCTTTTTAGCGAGCAACAATCGTACACCCATGGAAAAACGCTACGAAGACTTCGAGGTTTTATATTACTTTTTAAAAGAATTGTTGACATTAGAAATTTTGATTTACTGCCCACATATATGTAAATAACCTTTGTACACGACTTTACTGAATATTAATTTCAGTGATTTTTGAACAAACAAAAATTTGCATATTCGTATTTAATATTTTTACTAAAAGGTGTTTTAAGTAAATTAAAATAAGTATGGTTTAATATCATTTTTTAGCTTACTGTTACAAATTACAAGAGATAAGATTTATTATTCGATAAGACAATTGTAGCAACACAATAAAAATCACAGCAAAAAAGCATTGACAACAAAACCATATGTTTGGACTGTCAAAATATAAAGCGTCCAAATTTATTTCATGTCATCAACAAGTTAGTTTACACTGAAAAAAATTTATATTTTTTTTTACAACTTACTTTTAAGATAAAACTGAAGGTTTCCCTTACATATGGCTAGGTCCGGCAATATTCAAATAATCCACCATGGAGCCCTACGAACAGATGAGTTTGGTATATATCCTAAATAAAAGTGTAACAAAATTAATATTGTTTTAATATCAGTCTTAAGAGTTATAACAAAACGCAGTATATGCACTATTTGCCCAGTAGGAGAAGTTTTTCTAAAATCCCTAAACATTATCAGAATTTGTTCTTTCAAATTTTAATTTTAAACTATTAACGTATTCACTTTCATGTCGGAAATTTCACCATTAAGAATATACCATGTCACAATAATCCTCAAAGGATTCAGTGACGCGGTGACAAGTTCCCAACCCATTTAAAAAAAAAATACCATAGGATTTATTACGTCCAAACATACAGTACAACAGGATAATTATTAAATGGGTAATATTGATCTGTACTTTCTAGTATAATGCGTCACAATATATTATTTAAAAAATTATCACATTTAGGGCTTAAAGCAATTAATTTGACAAAAGTGAATTCACACAAAATGGCGGTTTTAACAAATTTATACACTTTTCCATTACTTATTTACATTATAATATTAAAAACAATAGCGCTTGCGTACTATACAATCAGTGATAAATGGAAAAGAATTTGTTAACTTATATTGATATTAGTTGTCGAAGATTAGTGATGTTAGATATAACCCGAATCGCTTCTGGAATATTATCGCTTGACGTGTCAAACCATAGGCAAAAACTTCTAAATAATACATTAGTTTGTTTTGTGAAATAATGAAATTATAATGTAGTAAATCAAAAAAAAATTAATTTTTCCATTTACATCGATAAATAATTTCCAACTTTTTCTACTGTTTACCAATGATGAATAGTTTTAATTAATCTATGTAGTGAATAAAAGAGTCAGTTTAAGGAATTTTATTTATAGAACCAGATACTTTCTGCAAATAAAAATATAATATATATTCAAATAAGGATTAAAATCCCATAAGGCTCTGAATTCAAATGTCTCTAACAAATAACGCATTGAATTTAATATATATATAAAACACGCCTTTTCTCCACTTCATCGTAATATTTTCCAGAAACTTTAACAAAACAAGTACAGCATTAATAAAAGCTTATTACTTATTTCACCAAACAATTCTTAATGGAAATTATAGTCATAGTCAAATCTACTGAATAATAAAAAAACGGACCTGATGATATCTTGAACAAAAATTTAAATTTTCATTTTTGTTTGACAATGATTTTATAGTTGTTTTTCCATATTTTTTCAAAAAAATATATAACATTTATATTTTCATATGCTTAATATAATAAATGTCTAACCAAAAAAACTAAAAAATAATAAATACAGGCGTTTCTTATAATTTCTTTTTCTTTAAATTAAAGATTTTGTTTATACAAAATCTATAGATATATCCATACCTACTTTTTCTTCTATAGAAAGTGTGTCATTACTATGTTAAAATTTTTTTTACATTTTAATACTAGAAATTCATTGGAAATGAGGAAATATGATAGTCTTGTTCGTTTACAATAACAAATAAGAAATAAAAAATAATATATATAGTTATTTTTTTAATTTTATGTATATTTTATAACATTAAACGAGATACGATGAAAGCATTTTTTACATTTTGAGCATAATATTGCATCATTAAAATTTGTATCAACGTTAATTTAGAGAAAACTATTACTTAAATGCCTGCACGTTCCAAAGCACTTAGTTGTTGCCCTAAACGCTCTTCTTTTGCTTTTCTTTCTGAGCTTAGTTTTTTTGAACATGTATAACTATTTAAAAATGTTTGAACATCAATTTTTCCATTGAGAAACTGTTCTACATGACGATCACAATCCGTATCAGAATTAGACGCAGCTATTTGCAGCAGTTCCTATTTAAGAAAACACTTTACAATATTATTATATTCCAAGAGTTATTAACGATTTTAAATACCCTTATATGCTGTGGAGCAAAATCCTCTGCCTTTTTTAAGTACTTTTTATTTAATTGATCACATTTTTCACCCAAATTTTTAAGCGCTGTTACATCGTCACTTAATTTTCTTTTAAGTTCAACTAGGTGTGATTCTTTGGACTCATTTTCACCTAAAATGTTTAATAAAAAATTAAATAATGTGCATATATGTTTGATTAGTACTTACGTGATATAATTTCCACTTGATTTATCATTGAATCAAGGTCCTCATTTAAATGTTGTACTACTGAAAGTTCTTCGATAAAATCTTCAAAAAACTGTGGATCATTATCTAATTGTTTAAGTTCATCCAAAGAAAGATTTGAGAGATTCGGTAAGTTGCTATCATTCAATTTACTAGAAAATTCAATTGGAGAACTATCCTTGCTATTGTCAAGCGATTTGGCTGTTGGCATTTGAGTTGAAAGTATTGTTGTGCTATTTCCTTGCTGCGGTAAGTTAACTGGGCTGATAGAATTAATTACTGTGGGTGTATATCGTTCAAATTCACGTATTACAGCTTGAACTATACGGCCCAAATCAGAATGATGTGAATACTGAAATTTATTTTTTGTTTATTAAAAAAATATTAGTAATTAATTTTATGAAATAAAATGTTAAATTCTATTTTAAATCATTGTGAACATGAAAGCTTTGAGCGAGATATATGATGACGTGCGCAGCAAGGATCGAAGTTAGTTGAATGTCATGAATGATGTAGCCTTGAAAACCTTTTAATTTGAAAGACAGATTAGCCTTCATGACATTCAGAAAACACATACAATTTTTAAAATCATTAGAATGAGGGTATTTGTACTTGAACATTTCAACTAATAAAAATTTCAAATAAAAATTAAATTTTTATATATAATAAATTGCATACATTTACTAAACCTGGTGCAGCTTCTATTTCTCCAGTAGTAACGTTAACCCAATGATGCTGTATAATTGGTGATATTGAAAATTTTGGCCTTTCATTTGGATAATTTGCTCCTAATTGAACAATTAAAGTGAAATTTCTACCTCCGGATTCAAAGGCCACATTATATTCCTCAAATTCTGTGATTTCAGTAACACTTAAAAGAATGTTAATTAATATCTAATTATTTTAATACAGCGGGTTATTCAGCAACACTTACTTATCATTAAATATTTTTAAGGTGTCAATTTGTCGTTTTCGGATGTCTAAATTACCAAATTGTTGGCGAGGAATCATATTTTTTTGTTAATTATTTTATGCGGCGATTTCTATTGCATTCTATTATATAAAAATCATTTAGTTTTATTTTTTTTTTCACTAGTATTAACTTGACAATAAATTATTTTTTAAACCACTCTCCCACAGATCTGTTAAAACGACACAGCAGAATTAAATCCGAAATTATTCTGACCAAAATAATATATTGAAGAAAAAGTGTTGCCTTTGCAAAAAATAACTTTGCAATTCAAAAAAAAAAATATTGTGTCCTTTATAGTATATCCATTAAATTAAATGTTTATTAAGTTGCAAATAATATTTTGTCAAATAAAACTTAACTTCTCAATCACATTTACATTCACATTTAAAAGAAATTCACTATTTTATAGTAAATAATTTTGAATAGTTTCGTATATTGTAACAAACATAACATGTACAGCGGCTACAAAAATAGGCACAAAAAATTCCATATCTGTTTGACAATAATTCAGCGGCTTTTTACATTTTTTGTTGTGGCATATAATAAATTACATACGAAGTTT
The DNA here is from genome assembly GCF_002237135.1 of Teleopsis dalmanni. Classification (NCBI taxonomy): domain Eukaryota; kingdom Metazoa; phylum Arthropoda; class Insecta; order Diptera; family Diopsidae; genus Teleopsis; species Teleopsis dalmanni. The sequence goes on along the minus strand of NC_051846.1, from coordinate 159,586,190 downwards.
TATATAAGAATAACAAATTTTATTCTTAATATGGCGTTATTTGAAATAAAGTGGTTACGGCGTTTGGTATGTTGAACGTAAATTTTAAAAATTCAATAATTTATATGTCTATAATTTATATTAAGATAAGGCACAAAACCAGTCCAATACCCGCTGAAAATGCAGCATTATGGAAACGTCGGCTAAGCATTGGTTATGCGCTTTTAGCTTGGCAAGCATTTGGTCTTGTTTTGTATATGGTATATTCGGGACGCAATGACTGGCCTAAATACTACGGTTTGAAAACGGACGAAGAAATAGAATTGACTCCTGCCCAAGAGTTTTCAAAGAAATTAAATGTAACTAAAGGAAAAATTATACGATATTCTGGTTTTTCACGTGTCGGCGAAGAAGATTTTGATAATGCTGATAGAAAAAATTGATGAATAAAATTACAATAAAATGTTATTATATAGGTATATAAATATAGTCATATTGTAAATATTTAAATAAAGACTAAAATATCCAACGTCAAGTAGATTTTTAACAAAAAACGTAGTTCGATATTTGAAAAAACTGTCAAGTGTATATATTTGTAAAATAAGAATAAATTATAGTTAAAAGATGCGTTATTTATAAATAATTTTTCATATAAAGAATTGTGTTTTTTTTGTGTTGCATTATACACATCTCCGTAAATACTGAAAAATAAAAACAGCTGATTATGTAAATCAGTTTTGTCAATATATAGTTGTCAAACTAGCAGTTGCGCGCATTTACTCTGACAGCGTCTGAAAGGATGGCATATAAAACACATTTAATCAAGTTTCTTGTAAAGTTTTAGTTAAATAGTGAATTTGTTTAATAAGTGCAATACAATAATGAAAACATGTATACTTTGTAAGTCCAAAGAAAAGGATGATATTCGATATGGCGAATTTTTGACAAAAAAAGATGTAGGCGTTCATACATATTGTTTGGTATGAGAATTTGTTTTATAGTGTTTTATTCACATTTTATTATTTATTATATCATGTAATCAACTTACAGTATCTTTCATCAAATCTCTGTCAAAGTGGCAAAGATAATGAAGGCTTTTTAGGCTTTCTATTAAGTGATATAAGAAATGAAGTTAAACGCATAAGTGCCGTGAAATGTTGCTATTGTAGGGGCTACTACGCAAACATTGGGTGTTGCCATAAAAAATGTCGCCATACATTTCATTTGGTGTGCGGTGTACAGAAAGGAGCACAAAATGAATTTTGTGATACTTTTAGATCGTTCTGCTCATCGCATGTAAGGAAAGTGCGTTATCATCCAGGAGATAATGATGTGTGCCTAATTTGCTTAGAGAACTTAATTACACCATTAAAGCGTTTTGATCCAGTTAATATGCTGCGTGCACCTTGTTGTCAGAATGGTTGGTTTCATAAATACTGCTTGCAGAAGTGTGCCAAAATGTCTGGTTATTTTTTTAAATGTCCGCTTTGTAATGATACGGAAAAGATTAAATCGAACTTAAAAAAAATGGGTGTTTTTATACCAGATCAGTAAGTGTAAAATAAAAACATTTAGAATATCAGTGAAATTATATTTTTTTCGTAGAGATGCAGCATGGGAACTGGAGCCAGGCGCATTTCAGGATCTCTTAGAAAGACCTCGTACTTGTCAGGCCATAACCTGTGTAAATAAATCGGGAAGAAATAATGAATCAGACAGAAATCCTTTAAAAATATGCATTACCTGTGGATCAGTGGCAATTCATCAAAATTGTATGCGGTGTAATACGGAAAACTTTCAATGTGACGAATGTATTCAAATTGTTGGAAAAAGTGTGAAGAAGAGCAACCAAATTTACGATGAAAATTCAGATGTGGAGGTCTGTGTTACAGAAGATTCTAATGATAACGATATTCCAATGAGTATTAAATTTAAAAATGAAATTAATAAATCTCTTGAAACTCAAACATGTCATTTAAATAATGAACTGGTCAAATCTGACGGAGATGAAAAAATAATAGCGCCAATGAAGAGAAAAAAATTTCATGTTATTACTGATGATCTCAATAATGTAATTAACGATGATAAAGGTGTTTCTTCCTCAAGTGAAGAAGATTTAATTACATCATTTGTTCGCAAAAGAAATGTTATTTGTTCTGATGAAAGTAGCTGCAGCACACCACAAAAGAAAACAAGGAGGCAATCAACCACAGTTACTAATTCCAGAACTGATGAGAGTGATAATGAAATTAGGAATCCATTAAGTATTCCTAGCTTATTTTCATCAGATGAGGAAGAAGAAATAATTATGCCAATGAAAAGAAACAAATTTCATGTTATTACTGATGATCAAGACTTTTCATCTTCAAGCGAAGAAGATATAATTACATCATTTATTGACAAAAAAAATGTTATTCGTTCTGATGAAAGTAGCTGTAGCACACCACAAAAGAAAAAAAAGAGCCAATCAACCAGAGTTGTCAATTCCAGTACTGATAGTGATAATGACAATGAAACTATAGATCCATTGAGTCTTTCAATATCTTCCTATTCTCGTCACCGCAAAAAGGTATTACTGCAAGTATATACATATAATTAATTGTAAGAGACAAATATTTTATTATTATATTATAATAGAAAATCAATTGCAGCAACACATTAAACATACGCCGCCTTTAGCACAACTAGTAAATATTGCTAATGGTCAATCAGCTTCTAAATTAATGTTAATGCGGAGTGTTGATAACACAAACAAACCTGGTAATAAAAAAGAAAGTCATGGAAAATATATTGTTACTCCATTGCAACAAAAGCTTGAATTTGAAAACACCACAAACACATCTTCATATTTAAGTGAGATAAAAAAGCTTTCAGTTTCTCTAAAAAACGTTGAACATAATATTTGCAGATTGCCACAAAAATCAAGTACAGATTGCAAAACAAATAAGGAAAATATAGAATATATTGATCAAGCATGTTTTCAGGAAAACAAGCTAAATTCCACGCCAACAAAAATAAACTTTACTGATCACCAAGTATGTAATTGCAGTAAAAATAAAACAGAATTTACTTCTACTCAAGAAAATGCAAGCATATTAAAATCAATGTTAAAATTTAAAAATGTAACAGTTCGTTTACCGCGTTTATTGGAAAGTATACAAAAGACTGATGGTTCCAAAGAAAGCAATAATTCGTCAAGTTATTGCTGCTCTGAAGAGACCAAAAACACTGATTCATCCAACAATAATACGAGTAACAAAGGCATTCCAATTCAGACGAGTAATACAGTAAGACAATTACGATTGAGATCAGTGTGTGTGAAAAGGGTTACTGAATTACATAAAGATGAGAATTATACCCGAAAATCTTTTGATAACTCTGCTTTGACAAGAAATTCAGAACAAAGTAACAGTAAAGCAGAGAAAGTATCTAAAAATGTACACAATTGTTTTCAAGATAATATTAATATGAATTGCAAAAAAACACGTACAAGACGTTCAACTTCAAAAAGTGCTCCAATATCTCGAAGTGATGGTGATGAGCATGAATTATTTCTTTTTGAAACAAGTTGCATTGCAAATCGAACACGAAGAAAATCATGTGTTATAAAAGATAAAGCTGATTCAAAGATTTATGATGAATTTGAACCAAATAGCAGTAGGACTAGCAAGGAGAATAACTTTTCTACTTCAGAAACGGAGAGTTTTAAAAGCAATAATTATTCTTTAAAATTTTGTAATATTAAAATAGATAATCAAACAATAAATAAACACGTAAATGATTATCAAATTAAACATAACAGAAATATAACTACAGAAAAAGCAGTTCGCTTACAATTCTATACTGAACTAGATGCATATATGATGCCAAAATTTAGACGAGTAAATGAAGCACTAAAAAAGGTAGGTGAGCCTATTTAATGTGAATTAAAATTGTATTTAAAACATATTTCTTTATAATAAATAGTGATTTAACATTAACCTGGTTAAGTCCAAGTCCTAAGTGATTAAGTCCAAATTCAAATTTCAACAACAACAAATGCAATTAAATATCATGGGAGTAGAAGAAATTAAGTGCTACTTTTGAGAGACATATTTTCGGTACTGGAATTGGAAATCATTCTTAAATTTTTTACAAAATATAATAATTGAGAGCTTTTGTATTCAAAAGTTGTTGTATATACTTTTTAGTTATTTTAAAATAAGAAAAGTTATCCTTGTATTTTTAATGTTAAGTTCAATGTTTAAATATTTAATATATTTTTTGTGAACTACGATATAATTATATATACTAAAATATTTATAAACAAAATTATATTTGAATTTTCAGAATTTAAGATTTATACTTAGATTTTAAAATACTTGTTAATTATTATAAAACTTGTGAATATATATACAATACTCAAATTTATTAAAATGTGTTTCAAGTTCTTTTTAAATTTGTAGAAAAACAATATGATCATAAGAGTGGCTACACAACCAGAAAGTCACTTGGTACTACCATTTAGCGATGAAAACTTTATGTTTGGATTGGTTGGACTTGGCAACGAAATGTCTGTCTTATCTTGATCAAACATGGAATAAAATTCGATAAATTTTTATAGATTTATAGAATCAACTTGTTTGTAATAGACATTGGATGAATTTATTTCAAGATTATATTTCATTGAAAATATGTACACGATGAAACTCATTTACTCATTTATGGTGTTCTTTGGGCATGTAGTTTGGCATAATTAGGACATTCAAAATGTGTATAGAAGACGTTATTGAAAACTTTTATTCATTTAAAGTCTACCTGGGAGATTCGTGGTGTGGAGTATCAGAATAAAGTATTAACTTTAATCTTGGTCATAATGATTTCAGTAGTCATATTATTTTATACTTGTATATTTATTTATTTACACTAAGCTCTTTGCTCTTTGCCGATCGTGATCTTATAATGGGCATTTACGTTACGAGTAAATACTCAATATTTTTGCTTCAATTCTAAATATTATGCACTTTGTATTGAAAAAAAAATACTCGGTATCGAAAAACAAGTTGGTTAGTTGCAATGGCAGGTCAGCAGGTAGCTTTTCGCTGCCTTCAATTAGTGATTTTCTGTGGTTCCGTTATCACATTTTTTGCAATACACATTAAGATAAAACAAGGCAAACTAAATCCATCCCGTCGAATTTAGATAATTTAAAAGGTTTTTCGTTTTTACCGATGAAAAGTCTGACAAAAAGATCAAAAAAATACTTTTCTAAAAACGTATTTTCTCTGGAGGCCAGAGAAAAACAAGTACTTTGAAGTTTTAATGGAGAAAAATGTTCGCAATACGGACCTTTCAAGTTCATTTTATTCTACAAAATTTAATTTTTTGTTTACAATAAAAAAAAACTTCTTTATGTTTAATTTTTAAATTCTAAAACTGCTATTTTCAAAGTATTCGTGCGGTACTTCTACGTATCGTGATATCTCCAATCGTAAGCAATTTGAAATGTAGGCTACATTAAATGGATGTTGGATGGATATTTGATAATGATTTAAATCTTTTTTAGGAGCATGTGCAAATAGTTTATTTGAACTTTTTCTTGTTTACGTTATAAATTAAAAAACGTTATTTTCAATATATTTTTTTGCTTGTTAAGTTTATATTGAATTTGTATATCTTTATTGTCATATTCTTAATTTTAAACTTTTTCAATAGTTCAGTTCTATTATTTAAATTTTATTAAAACTATATTAATTTTAATTAACAGTATAGCAATAATGTAACAAATAGGGCTTCTTATTTACTTTCCACATTTAATTATATATAATGGATTTAAAATATTATATATTAATTATAATAAACATTTTGTACAATTTTATTATATATGTGATTATAAAATTTATTATAAATTTAAACACAAAAAAATGGAAAATATAAAAAAAATTATAATATTAAAAAATTTATAATATAAGAAATTAATAAAAAAAATTAAATATAAAAAAAAATTAACTAAAAAAAAGTAAATATAAAAATATTCAAAAAGAAAATAAGGATTATAAAATAAAATATATAAAATAATAAAAAATCAATTTGTATTCCTGAACCAAAAATAAATATTTTCATAATAACATAATAAATATTTTAATAAATTCTTATAAAATAAATTTAATATAGAATAATAATCTACATAATTATTTAAAATATTATATATTAATTATAATAAGTCTTTTATATATCCGAATATAATTTAATGTGTGTCAAAAATCAATATTATTTTTTATAATATTATATATTATTTATAATAAATATTTCATATATTGTATATATACATATGCATTTATATATTAATATATACTAATAATCCACATAATTATTATGTAGCATGTAGCTGTTTTATATGTAGTATTTATAAATAATATTTAGTCTGGCATCACTATTTTATATGTGCGAAAAAAAGTTTGAAAAGGGAGCAATTGACAAGAGGCTTTGAGCAAATTCTCAGTCAGTTTTCAATTACTATTTGGTGTGGAAGTGTTTGGTATTCTGATAAGAATTTTTAAACGAATATATTAACAATTGTAAAAATAACGGAAAATTTATTGGACAGTGTAAATTTGTTGTTAAAATTTTTAACAAAAATGTGATTACTATTAAATAGTAAAAGCTAAAAAGCGCTAACATAAAATACCGTTGTGAACTAAAATATATAGTGTGTCTTTAAATATTAGTGGACTTAAAAACAAACTTTTAATTATAAAATATAATTGATATAATTGGAACTACAAAAACAAGGTATGTAGTAAATTAAAAAAAATATTCTACTTGCTTTTAGGGTTTAGTGTCCTTTCAATACTTTCTATAAATGATTGCTTTGATTTTTTTAAATTGTTGTTGTTTGCTTTTTGTTTTGTTTCGCATTCTTATCAATTAAACTTGCTCCTTCCAAAAATGAATGAAGGTAGGCTAAAAATATTGAATCCTTATTAGATTTTTTTTAAAAATAACCTGGGCTATAAACCAAACGAAATGTGCGTAGAAAGATAATATATATCTCTTAACTTGTACTTTCTTAAAAACTGAAAATATATTTCATAAAAAGGCACGAACTGCAAACAATTTTACGAAAATGCGTTTTGTAATACAGAATGTTTGTTTAAGAAAAAAGAACCTTTTTGCCTTAAATATACACAGTATGCGGGTTACCGCTGTTTGTCAAACTCCTAACAAAATAAAAGTCAATAAAGAAACCACAAACATTACTACAAAAATTTAAGTGAACCTCACAAACGACCCAGTTAAGAAAATTCCTGTGCTTAAGGAATGAAGAACAATACACAACAGTACGTGCAAATGTACATGCATACTTCGTTACACTCAAACTCTGCTTTTACTCAACATGAGTGCAAATCGCACTCATACGCACATTAAAAGTACAAAAAACAAAAAAAAACAATTTTTATATATGTTAAGTAATTCCTGCAGGTGGCTTTGATGTTTTTAATGACATATTAGAGCAAAATATATGCAATTAAATTATTACATTGTTGTTGCTTTATGACAGTTGAAAAATGTAACGAAAAGGAAGTAAAAACGAAAGCAAGAGTTAATTAAGAATTATTTTTTTAAGCTGCGTTTGAAGTGTAAACTATTTTGTGCATTATATTATTTCTTTCAACAGTAAAGTGCCGGCATTAGAGTAAAACATTTTTATAAGTATTATAATAATTTATTATAATGGCCAACGTTTGCCATTAGTCTACTCAGCGATGGGGTGAGCTGTGGTGCCTTATTTGCCACTTGTTGGATTTGTGTCCAAAATGTTAGCCTGGAATCCAGTTTTAGTTCTAACTATTTTATTACTTTTTTGGTATAGAATCTGTCTTCACATACGTTCATCGCGACTTCTAGCGAAGTCGTCTTCTTGGTTGCAAGTTTAAGGTCATGATCATCAACCCAGATCTTTGTTCTCAGCATAACTTAAGTTGATTTGTGATGCGCTTCATCTAAATTACGTACGGTTATCACTGTAGCTATATCGACAGCAACAGCGAATAAGTGTGAGTCGTCCGGCATATTTATTTCTAGAATTCCGTTGTAATTTAGGTTCTAAAGATCCTATCTAAGTATAGTTCCTTGGACGCGTTGAAAATCTCTTCCGTTCCGTTTTCTGCCGCATTGAAATCCCTTTAATTACTTCTTTCATTTTTAATGTTTTTAATCAATATCATCATTTATGACTTATATTGTTCGTATTTGTTATATCACATATGTATAATAATAATAATATTTATAATATATATGAATATATTTCGCAAATACTACAAATTTATATAATTTAAATGCAAATAATTTTTTTACGACTTATTTTACTATACTTTATATAAATAAAATTAAATTTTAACTACTTTAAAGAATAAAACAATATACATTTAATATATCTAATATTGTATTTAACGAAATAAAGTGTTTTTTTTAACTTAATTTCAGTTTGTTTTTGTTTACATATTTGTTTAATAAAAATCAAAAACAAATAACAAATTGTCTAATTATCATAACAAATAAAAACACACCATTCCAGTTATTAAAATTTGAATTGACATTCGGCGAATAATGCCATTCCACACGTGTTCTTAAAACATTAAAAAAAAACAAATCGTTCGCAACATTATCTATATCCATTTCTTTCTTAAATTGTTTTTATAACAGAAGAACGTAAGAATGTATATAATATACAATAACAATATATGTATATACTTGAATATATTATGCAATAAACCTATGTGCTATATTTAAACAAAGTATTAATTAGCTCTAGTATGATATTGATTATATCGATCTTAAAACCGGTATTGTCAAGGTATAACATATGATAATTGTTATTGCGAAAAAATTCAAAAAAAAAAAAAATAAATAATAATTAAATTAAAAAACAAATATATTCTAATTATAAATTAATTTATAATACGTTTCTTTGAAGAAAAACTACCTTTTATGATCAATGCAATCAAAACAATAAAATGTTATCTTTGGCTTCTATAATCTTCGTAGATGGTATATAATTATATCTACAAAATTCTATAATTCTAAAGATTTGGAAATCTTAATTTTCTATAAGATTTAAGTTAAACACAGTTCCTAAGTTCCTTCGTTCCAAGTTTTTCTTTTATCACGTACCGTTCTTCTGTTAGTGCCCTTTAAAGCGAGGTACTTATTTTTTTTTTTAAGAAAAATTCACAAATTTTCTGTTTATATAGAAAGTATTAATAAAAACATTAACTAAGAATAAAAAAAGGTATGATTCAAAAAAAATTTTCAATTATTTTGGAGGAATACCTTACATCAGAATTTTTAATAAATTTTGTATGTTAACTCAGTTTTTATAATTAATTATGTTGAGGCTAGTTGCGTCAGTGCACTTGAGCACTTTTACTCTCTATTAACTGCGAGGTTTCTTCATAACCTCTCTCTACGCCTTGACTGGATTATTGTTTATCACTTTATCAGACTAAGCAATAACTGACCTCAGATCTGCATACCTTACCAAGGAGCCTGTAACCATTTTGAGATTCGATAGCGCGGTGTTGGTAAGGCGGTCAGTTTTCGTTAATAATTTCAGGGCTCTATCCTTTATGTATTTTTTGATTGGATCAATCTTGAGGTCCCCGAAGATGTCATTCGTCTTATATCAATACGTTATGTATTTTAAATATTTTTTAAGAAAAAAATTGTTTTCTTTCGGTTTATGTTTAAGCTTCTACTGCTTTTTTCAGAAAACATGTACTTATTTAAAAGAGCTTATGACTAATATTGATAAATTTGTCGAAAAAAGCACATCCATATCCACCAACACACAGTTTTAGTTTCAAAATTCTGGACGCTTTTTTTTTAAGTTGCTTTCAACCATGACTAATAGATTATTGGCTGACTTCTTATAGTGGATCCATAATGCTATCCTTTCAAGATTTATTTTAACGCATTGTCGGTATGTATGTCTTGAAATGCTAAAGCCATAACTTATGGTTAGCCATTTCCTTGAGTTCCCGTTTGTATCGTCTTCTGCATATGCCTTCATTTAATATCTGCCCAAATATATTTATTGTGGTTTTTCCCTAAAGGTTCCGAAATACTTGTAGTTCAGACCTTTCATTTGTAGGTTAAAATGGATCGAATACGATTTTAGTACATATGAAATTTTACATTTTTAGATAACAGATAGAAAAATAGTATGTAATTATTATAATATATTTATTTATTTTATTTTTAACTTCTTATAGTTCTTTTTAATCTGACAGTAGAGTCAGGGTAATTCTTTTAAAACGTATCTTTTTTTTTTGGAGTTTAAGTGCAGAAGTTATTTTATGTATACATTCACTGCACCAAGTATTTGGAATTTATAATTTAAAACACTCGCATAAAAAACACTGTCGTGAAAAGCAGATATTGCCCTTTCTCTACATCTCATAAAAATTGAAAAAAAAAAAATATAAAAATAGAACATCAGTTCATATATTAACTACTTACTTATTTAGCTAATAACAACCCGTTATTGAGTTTAGGCCTCACACAGCACTGCCCTCTAGACACATCAGCTGCGTAAGCACATTCTCCAGTCGTGTAGGTCAAGTAATTGTTCTCGGACTACCTCTACATATTTTTCCTCTAACTGTCGCTTCAAACATTGATTTTACTGGAGGAATATCATTCATTTTCGCGAAATGACCAAGTCATGGCAGTCGCCGAATTTTCAATCGGATGCGGTAGTCGTCGTCAATTTGTAGAGGATCAAAGATCCTCTATGCTTATATTATTTTACTACTTTCAAATTGATTTTAACGATGTTTCTGCTTCTATTTCTTGCGAATCGTTTTCTAATTGTTTGACTTACCATTATTTACGAATGTACTTCTCCTGACAGTTCAATTATATACATAGGTATATGTAATTCTAATATCGTCAATAAATAGAGCAACCACAAGGGGGGCTAAGAATACATCAGTGCTCTGTTCTGGTTAGTGCTGTCATATGGAATCATTCAAAAGATATTGTCAATAAATAGAGCAACCACAAGGGGGGCTAAGAATACAGTGCTCTGTTCTGGTTAGTGCTGTCATATGGAATCATTTAAAAGATATTGTCAATAAATAGAGCAACAGCAAGGGGGCTAAGAATACATCTCTGCTCTGTTCTGGTTAGTGGTGTCATATGGAATCATTCAAAAGATATTGTCAATAAATAGAGCAACCACAAGGGGGGCTAAGAATACAGTGCTCTGTTCTGGTTAGTGCTGTCATATGGAATCATTTAAAAGATATTGTCAATAAATAGAGCAACAGCAAGGGGGCTAAGAATACAGTGCTCTGTTCTGGTTAGTGCTGTCATATAGAATCATTCAAAAGATATTGTCAATAAATAGAGCAATAGCAAGGGGGCTAAGAATACATCTCTGCTCTGTTCTGGTTAGTGGTGTCATATGGAATCATTCAAAAGATATCGTCAATAAATAGAGCAACACCAAAGGGGCTAACATTATATCTCTGCTCTGTTCTGGTTAGTGGTGTCATATGGAATCATTCAAAAGATATCGTCAAAAAATAGAGCAACCACAAGGGGGGCTAAGTATACATCTCTGCTCTGTTGTGGTTAGTGGTATCATATGGTATGTTTCCAAAAGATTTTTGTTACATTGTTAAAATTCTGCTTATTATATATGTATAAACCACAGGCGATCAATTTTGTGTAACATTCACATAAAAGTGTACTTCCTCGAATTTATTTTTACTTCCATTCACTGCGAAAAGCATTAGGGTGTAAACTGACTTTATTGACTTAATTTGATGTATTTACGTATCTTTTATTTTAGCGAGCATTCAAATATATTTTTATCAATTTATAACTTATCCTTTATTGAAAGCAAATTTAAAGATATTCTTACAAACATCGTAGGTGTTTGCAAAGAAATAGCAAAAGAAGTATCTACAGACGTACGTGAGTATATGCATGAGTATAAATATTAGAATATAATTTTGTTGATGTAAATTGAATGTTTGTATGTGTGTTAATACTTTACAAAGAAAATATCTTTTCTTACAAGCATACAATCATATATTTATCAAATGCGTTACACATGATTGCGGGAAATTTTACGATTTTATTGATTTTCCCTTACATTTCTTTCAGCATTTACGTGTTTGTTATGAATTCATGATAAAAGCATGTAAAAACAACGCAAAACGCCGTGTCAAAGGTAGAAAATAATTCTCTAGAATGTCTGAAAGGATGTTTATTCAGATCGTTACACTTCCAAATGAACACTGAATATTCGAAGAGAATACTAAAAATGTTTATGAGACTTAATTTTATTATTTAATGTTTCAGATGGGCCATGAAAAGGCACTTTCAAAATTTTAGTTCTTACCTTTTTACATTTTAGTCAGGGTTACAAAATCCAATTAGTTATTTTATTTAAGTAAATTATGTAAATATAACACATATTCTTAAATATTATAATATATAGATAATAAGTATTTATCGTAGAATATCTATAGTGTCGATAAATCAAGTAAATCAAATCAAATTTAAGAGAGAAGAAAAGAATTGTTTAAGTAAAGCTTTAGCAAATGTGTGCATGATATTTAGATACATCGATTTAAACAATAAAAAAGTATTTTTAATATCACAAAAAGGGTTTCTATATAAAAATTACATTTCAAAAATATAGTATAAGAAATTTTGAAGATATTTGAATGCATCTTAGCCGTAATTTTTTCTTTCAGAGTAGCAAAAAATACTCGGAATTTACGAAAGAAAACATGTGAAGCAACAACAATGCTTTTAAAATATTCAGAGTTAGGTTTTACTCGCAAAGATGTTTACGTCTTAAGTTTTAGTGCAGCCAAATTCAAAAGTCAGTCTATTGTAAATGTTCACTGGAAACATGTTGCAAAACTGCAGTCATCTGTTAAATTTCTATGAGCATTTTATTTACTAATAAATTCAAATATATAAATAAATAAATTAATTTATATTATTGTGCAAAACACAACAAAAAACATATGTCGAAAATAAGCATTTAACATACTTTAAATGTGATGTCAATTCGTTTCAACCAGACTTAATGCTGTTTTTTTTCAACTCTGAAAGAAAACATTACAGCTGTTGTAACATTATTATGTAATAAATTATGAAAACAAGCTACAGTTACAATCTATATTCTAGATGTTAAAAATGAAATAAAATTTTACTTATACTTGATTCCAATAAAATCCGGTAACATAAATATTATATCCATAAAATATTTTGGTGTAATTTCTATTAATTTGAATTCTGTGTCCAAGTACCATCTGTTACATACAGCTTTTTCTGGGCACAAAATTTTGCACTACTTGCTATATATTCTATCTATAGTTATATATCACTCACTTCTTGGCTCATACCATTTTTCGAAAACAAAGTACATTTACAATCTATATTCTAGATGTCAGAAATGAAACAAAAGTTTGTTAACGAACTCTAGCTCCTAACAAAATCCTTTAATATAAATATCATATTAAGGCTTAAGGCCTTTAGATTTAAGGTTCTAAACGAATTATGTTACACATAGGTGCTTTGGGGTACAAAATCTTGTTCTATGTGCTACTCTATCTATGTTTATTTATCACTCTATTTAAAGACGGACGCATAAGTCGTGTCCAGTATCTGTAGTTATATAAAGAGATCAGTTATTAGACTATATAACAAACAGTAGGTACATATCATTGGTATTCTATATTTGTGGTTATAAATAAATATCTATTTAGAAAAAATTGTGTCCTGTTTGTAATAGAAACGTAGCGTATTTTTTTTATTCATGATTATTTTATGTACTATTTTATGTAAAATTTTAATTAAGCACATTCCTATTATATTAAACTGCAGATCTAAATAATTTAATCAGTCTGATTAGCTATACATTTTTTGCCTAAATTAGATACTGTCGGCAGTGAATAAGTAGATCCATCATTCTAAGCAACATTGGACAATAGCAAACAAATGTAATGATATATGTCATGGGCTTGTAAGTCATTCACCCATAGTACACTTGATACATTGTACATTGCGATTATACACAGAAGTAGATCGCTGTCAATGTTTTTTTAGAATTAAGCTGGACGGTAAGGTCAAATGCACTTTCTTTACATTTCTGCAAAATTAATTTTATTTGACACTTTTAAGAATGTCAAAACAGTTTTGAAGAGAAAAGATGTGGGTCAATATTTCATATACCTTCGAGCAGAAAAAACTTTTTATAAATAGTTAAAATTTTGTAATAAAAAATAGTTTCATTTTAGCATTTAAACTTACTGTTCAATTTTCCATATCACAACTTGTCTTAAAAGCGAGAACTGAATTTCTGGCTTTCAATAGGGAACTTATACTGAGTTTTAGCCACTATTTATGACACTATTTATGAGATTTCAGTTTATATAGTTTGTTTCCGTGTTCAAACTGTAATCGTCTGCATTATATTTGTACTTGCCGATCCTGAACAGCGAACTTTGTATAAGTTTTGAAGAAAAATTTAATCATAATGATTTCGGCTCCATTTTGTCTGTTTAGTTAATTTCAAATTTTTATATGTGAAAGTTAAAAATTGATAGGAGTTTTCAATTTTTCAAAATTTAACTAATGCTTGGAAAATAAATATAAATCTACAATAACCTGTCAAGGAAATCAAAGAATACGTTCCAACAACAGTATATCCAATGAACGCACTCATCTACAGAGCTACAAAAGTTCGTTCAAAGACAATCATAAGAGAGAAGTACAAAAGAAAATTACTTGTCTTCCCAAAAAAAGTGATATTCCAACATTAGAAAAACCAAAAACAAAAAAGAAATGAGTGGGCAAAAGACTAAATATAGCTAGATAAAGTGCATAACTTCATCGTTTGATTCCATTAACAGGACATAAGGAACAATTAATCGGATATTTGAAAACCTTATTAGTCGGTTTACTAAATATGATTTTGTATGGTAATCCAGCCAAACAGGAACAAACAATTAAGAACAAAAACATCTTAACAATCCAGAATGATCACATGAATACAATGTTTATAACATAATAGTTATATCAGTGTTATATACACTAAACACATATAATACCAGTTTTCTTCCTACTTCTCCTAGTTTGATCTGCAAATGCAATAGGCGTCATTTGACAAAATTCACGAGGTGCACAATTTTGATTAAAAAATGCTGTTCAGAGATGATTTTTATTATCAGTGCTTTTAGTAATACATAAACAAATTAATTTTTGTACGTAATGAAATTATTATGAACAGAAGAGTTAAATTTGCATAAAATTATATCACAATAAATCCTATACTTATACGAGTATAAATACTACGAAAAATAAAATCATTTTCATTCTTTAGCATTACTTAACTTGATTTTATTCTTAAAACCAATATTTTACTTTGGCAGTAGTTGTGTAAGCTGAATAGAAAACTAATTTTAAACTGGGTCGTTGGCACTTTATGTTCGACCGACTGACGACAGCATTCTTAACAAGAACAAAAATCATAGTTGAAGGAATTGAAATTGCACTACCAACGATACTATAAAATATATCGAAGGAGCTTTTTACATTCAGTGAGACATTCATTCTTAAATTTCTATTTTCATTCATTTTTCTATTTTGCCTTTCACTATTGTTGTTTTTGTTTTAATTTTCTGCAAATAACGCAAAAATATAATGTACTAGTTTCGTAAGGAAGTTCTTTAAAACTATGTAGCATTGTACTCTAGATATGTTATATGGTATGTCTGTATGTATGTAGCAAAAATAGTAAGTACGTTAATATAGGTGGGCGTATTACATGGGTTTCAAAGAAAGAAGAAAATAAATCAACAACAAAATAAAGAAAATAAAAAAAATAAAAAAAAAATAAAACAAAAAATATCTCAAAGAATTTCTAATGAATAGAAATAAAATATTTAAGTATATACAATATTATAGTTTTATCCTTAATTACCAATGATATGTGTATGTATAAATGTATAATAAAAATAATTTCATTGACGAAATGCAACATTCATTAGTTCTACTTATAACTCTTCTTCATTACGATTAAATACTTATGAGTATATGCGTATGTCTTTGTATCTAGTATACTTTATATCTAGTAAACTGTTATACTATACTAATGTTCATCAAACATTTTATATTTTTCCAAGTTTATGTACATTAGATAGTTTTCGACAGTGTTCTTGAACGTGCTGTGCACTCTAAATGGCGCAGTTTTTCTTTATTTTTACAAAACAACATAAAAAGGTAAAATTAATGTTAAAACACTTTTAGTTTTCTTACTTTTATTGTCAACATTTTTTCTCAATTTTGTGTGTAAAAGCATGTACTCCTAATTTAAATTTGTAAAAATATGGGTTAAATACATACGTACATATACATATGAACACTTAAATTCTCTACTTATTATTTTGCTTTTTTATTTATGTCTTTATTTTTTTGTGAAGCTTTTATTTTAAGTAGTTCCTTTATCTACATATATATACAGATTAACTTAGTATGTATATATGCTAAGGATAACTTATTGTCGCTCTAGTCATTATAGAAAGTATCCTTTTGTTTGCTCATATATCATATTTTTATTTTTGAAGGTTTTTGCAATCTTAGTAAATATAGTATATTTTTATTTTTTGTATATATGTATTTATTTTTTGTATAATTCTATATATTGTTCTTAAATACTTTTATTAAAAATGTTAAAAAACATCAATATAAAAGAGTTACGAAGGATTAACTCAGTTATATGTAGTACTGAAATAATGGGAATGTTAATTTCCGGTATAATACGATGTTTACAGTAAATGCAAAATAGGTTATAATTAAAACTGAAGCAGTGAAAACTGAAATTAAAAGATTACAGAGAATATTGCTATTCAAAAATAATTTCATATTTTTGTAAAATTTAAATCTTACATGAATATAAAAGCGCGAATATTACAAAGTCAATCAATAAAACCAGACTACAGTTTACAGGTTCATTACAGATTCACTTAAAAGTGCTAACAATTTCTGGGAAATATTTTAAAAATAAGGTAAAAACCTATATTAAAAATTTTATGTTATAGCATACATAAGTTGATTTTTAATAAAAAGGAATAATGGCAGGAGATGTCTCCCTGGTCCAAGAAATGTCGCATGAAAGGTCAACCTGTTATCAATATTCAACGAAATAAATAATAGAGGTATTCACGAGTACAAGTAACGCGCTCGGTAGTGTCAAAAATAGTTTGTATAAAAAAAACCTGTAACCAAGAAACCTCCTCAAACAGTTTATATACCACAGTTTAAGCTATATATTTTATGTCTATTAAACATTCTTTAATTTGTATCTTAATTTGTTCTTGTACATAAATGGGTTTATATATTATGATGGTTCAAAATTTATTTTTTTGGAAAATTTTCGAATATGTCTGAATAATAATACGTTATGGATATCCTTTATTGATATATTAGTTTTTCCGTAGCCATGGTGGCTATTGAAATGCAATGGCATTGTATAAAAAATTTCTCTGCCATGCAAAAAGTCAGATTTTTCGTTAATTGCGATGTTTAGTATGTCAAGTAATGTTATGTTACATAGTATAATTCAGTTATTTTATAACTATTTTCTAAGTTGTTCACCAGTAATTCGGTTTTATATTCCAAAATAACCGATTGCAAAGCATAGCTTTCTTCTTATAGCATAGTCCTTTTCTGAGCTTAATTCTTTATGCACCACTAAACCCACCGTTGTAGAAATGGTATGCCCGACTATAGTATATAGACTTAAACACGCCCCCTCATTTACATTACTTCGTTGAGGGTCTCTTATTTTGGCATTTAAAGCTATGCTCGTTTGATTTTTGATCTGCGTCTAGGCTTTAATCTTTTGATTCGCGCAAAGATAATTTGTCAAAAAGATGTAAACTTTAAAAAGATGCTATAATAAAGAAAATTGATTTACATCATTTTAAATAATAGTTTGTATAAATTATTCCAATTTTCTCACCGCATTTTTTGCTGTTTGCCCTATTTATTAGCCTAATATCTATTTCACCTTTCTAGGTCTAATTTCATTGCTTGTTTTACCTTTTGAATTTACTGTTTTTATTATTATTATTCTCTGAAATCCATCACTATGATGGATCTCGAAATTCGTTTTTTTTAACCAAAAAAAAATTGGATTGAAGCTCTATTCCTCGTCTTTTTTGGACCTATTTTGAATTCAGTTTCGATTACGGTTATAGATCCACCTTTTATTAACAACTTTGCATCTACTAAAAAAGAATTCTAACAGAACTTATAATATTATATTTTCGGTGAAAAGCTTTTGCTACGCCTTACAACCTCAGCATACTAGACCGACTAAAATAGTGCTAACTAATTTATTAAACAAGTTCGGGTACTATCATGTTTAAAGTTAGCTACTCACCTCTTTACTATTATATATGATGGCATATATGGTTGTCTAAAATTTCTAACTCAGATTAAATTCACTACGTCCTTTTTAATTATGAAAATGTAATTACAGTAATTTCGTATAAGCGTACTGCCGGAATATAAGTATGCCAGGCCACTCCTAGATTCTGACTTTTTTCTAGCAAGAATTTATTAGTTATTTTATATTTGAATTTAAACCATTTATATGCTATATTCTTCATCCAATTATATTCGTTAGTTTATGGTTCTATGTTAGTTATTTACTTTACATTACACCTTTAAAGAGTTTAATTGTTAACTAACTATTAAATTTTCATAAAAATTATACAAAGGCTCATAAAGTCCTATAAAATTTAATATTAAGCAATTTTAAAATATGTAATTCGTTGCTTTTGCGTGAGGATAATCTTGCAAGAAAGAAGGATTAAATAAAAAAAAAATTAAATAAAAAACAATCTTATCGGATATTTGCACGTGGCGGAATTCAGGTGTTTCTAAAGTTTCTTCTTAAGTGGGCATGAATAAAAGTTTTGCAGTATGAAACATTAACCCATTAATTTTTAAAGTTGAAAATTATACACATTCTGGATAAGTTTTTTTACACAATAATTTCAATTTATATTCAACTTCTTCCATTAGTAAATTAAATATATTATTTTTTTCGAAGAACTTTAATTATTTAAACTTTAAAGTGTTCCTTTGTATTAGCTGGAATGATATATATAATTCATTTGGCACTAATCCCAAAGCTTAGCTCTAGTTATTTTTGGAACAGTATACGAAATAATATGAAGGGTTAACTAAGTTACTATTTTTTCATTCCAATTTTTATCTCAATAGATTACAGGTTTCATTTTAAAACTGTAGCATTCTGTATTTATGTAATTTCATGACCTCGATTTCAATTTCATGTAAATATATGAAAATAGTGTTTAATTGTTTTGGGGTTTTTTACTTACATTCGTAATATGTAAAACCAATTAAAAATAATTAAAACTTAATGAATTATTAATCAAAAATTTTTTCAATACAAAATCAATTAATATAAATTATTTTTTTTTAAAACTAAAGGCCGCTGAAGTAAAATTTTTCACAAATAAATTTTTAATTTATGTTTCGAATATGTATTTTACCAACTTCGTTTCTTATGAATGAAACTAAAAAATAATAAATTATTTATAAATTAAATTAAATTAATACATAAATTAAAGAATTGAAAGAGTAATTTGATGTCCTTATGTAAAAACGTTTAAAATATAATATTGTGTACAATATTTCATCATATATAATATCATATGAATAACAACAAATCAGCTTACAAACTAGACTCCACATATTAGAATTGACAAAACCTATCAATTATATAATACAGAAGTTCTATATTCGAAATGTATGTATATATAACATATGATTCTATTCTCCTATATGAAGTATAGAACCTCTGTTATCAGTTAATATCGAACTCTGTTATGCGCAGAGTCTGTTATGCGCATAAGCAGCGATATGGATGGTTCTAACCATAATTTGTATTTTTTAATTCGTGTTCCACTGTTTTTATCAAAGTTATAGCTGGTGTAGTCGGTC
This sequence comes from Teleopsis dalmanni, assembly GCF_002237135.1. Classification (NCBI taxonomy): domain Eukaryota; kingdom Metazoa; phylum Arthropoda; class Insecta; order Diptera; family Diopsidae; genus Teleopsis; species Teleopsis dalmanni. The sequence continues at coordinate 159,566,165 of NC_051846.1, read as the reverse complement.
GCCTCAAACACTGGCGTTATACCTACCTCAGGGTCTGCCGACATGCTTTGTCTTCTACTTTAATCATAAATGTTTCATTTTCATAAAATAGAACTGCCTTAATGTTAGTATCGAATATGTAAAGTTTTGTCTATCTATATCTTATATCTATAAGTTAAATAAAAATAACTCTAGCCTTATTGATTCTTGAAATAAAACAATCTTGTATACCGTTTATATGTGTTATAATAATTCCAAAGTATGTTATTGATTACAAATAAATTAATTCTAATTTATTTTTGTTACAAATTTTTCTTAAAAAGGAATATTTTAAGTTCTATTACGAATCATATATGCTGTGTGTTTATTTTTTATTACAAGTAGTATACATGGTGTGTGGTGTTCTTCATTTGAATGACGAGAAATGAATTTTAGGTCCATCACGTATCTCCTTTTATTTTTAGTTCCAGCTCTAGTCCTAGGGTATAAAGGTTGATCTATATTTTGCAAACATTGTGATTAACTTATTTATTATATTAAACTTTAAAATGTCATAATATTCATATTTTAATTGCATGATGTAGTGTTTGGACCCTTCTATATTTTAACAGCTCATTTTAAGCGAGTTTACTAGAATTCTTTTAACGGTACGTCATTTGGATTTTAACGCGCATTAAAAGCTTGTTTTTAATATGTTTTAATTATAGACCAATATGTGTGAGTCGTCTGTTTTAATGGAAAAATCTAAATCATTAGGTCCATTTACCACAAAATTCAATTGACTCGACGCTTATTTTTGTACTTTGAATAAAATAATTTTGATATTTCTATTTTGTCCGGTATATAAACTTAAGACAAATAAGAAGCACTAATAAGTAATTTTGATTGGAATATTTTAAAAGGAGTGAAAGCTCTTTTGCTACTCATTAAGTCTGCAATGAATTTGTACATAGTAATATTTTTTCAAAATTATTAGGTACAATAAAATTTCTTTAGGAAAGGACCAAAAGATCCTTCAGTTTTTCGTGAAACAAATTCATTGTAGTTGATATTAATGGCAAGTGAAATCATGAATTTGCTTATAATAATCTATGGATGTGGTTAGTTTAAAAAACGATAGCGCTTAGAGTATGAAGATAACATAATTACAAAGGCTTCAGAAAAAATGATTTGTTATTTAGTGAGCACTAAAACCGAATTTTGTTGTGTTATCGATTTGTGCATTCAAGGGCGGTTCATATGTAAGTTATATTATGACAAACTAGTCAATTTTCTGTTGTTACGAAAAAACTTATATAAAATTAAAATTATTTTATTTTTAGAAATCCAAATCATAAAAATTTATTTTCTGTATTTTTGTGTTCCGAAAATTCTAAAAGTGGTGTAAAAGTGTAACGTTACATTTCTAGATAAGAGTGTAATGAGTTTTTTTTATCCTGAAGTTTCTACGGGAACGGGAAATTCCAAGCATATCGCGAATAGACATTTCTCTGTCCACTCCTTTGTTCTAAAATATGTCAGATAATTATACTTTTAAGAATATGCATATATACAATTCTATAAACACTTATTTTTTAGCGACTGCTGTGAACAATTTAGTTTTCTGTTGTCATAATCTTTTCTCTTTTCTCTAACTATCAGTGTGTAAAAGATATCAGTCGATCAATTGACTGATATGACTATTGCAACCAAAATATATCAAACACTTTAAATGAAATAAATTTAAAAATTTTTTGTAAATTTTTAATGATTCGGAATTAAGATTCTTTGTTGCACAAAAGTAAATTTCATTCGAAATTTCTTAATTTATTCGACAATCCCAGATTTTACCGTCACATACCCGAAATTTGAAAATTAGAATTCCGTTTATATATCTATCAGCCAAAATTATACAATGGAACACGCTTAGTACTTATAAAAATGATTAATAATTTTTTTGAAGCAATAGTTCTGATTGGATCTCATAGAGGTGTATATATTTTTACGCGTACTTTTTGCTTGCATATGAAAATCTTTGTCATATCACAAGGCAATCTTTGTAAGTGCGCGGTTTAAAGTTAGTAAACGATCTGAGATTTATGTTTACATAGAAAACAGATAAACAAAACATATTGTTCATATAACAGCTTTAAAACAGTTTTTAATGAAAAAAATTTTTCTTCTTTTTTTAATTTCACAATTTAGTCACAGTAGCAGTAATATTAAATGATGTGTTTTCTTGATGAATTACAAAATGATTTACTTTTCTAATAATTAAAATCAGACTACATCATAGTGTGAATCTTTCTGTCATATATTACCATAAATACTAGTTATATGAATATTTCTAAGCTGCATAATTAAATGAGTTAACTAAGTCCGAGATACTCAACATTCACCAAAATAATCTCAGTTCAAAACTCGCACTCGTATATCAATGCCTTATTATTTATTAAAAAATATTTCTTCCATCAAACACCGTTTTTATTCAATACTCCTATAACCGAGCAACCTATTGATTTTTTATACAAAAATTTTCGAATGTTTGTATTTATTAGGACTATTAAGCAATAGGGTATTTGTGCATATTTATTAAAAAACTAGTAGGTTGCTTAAAGAATGATTGTAAAAAATATTCTATAAAATGGGGACTGATTCCCAATAAATCCAATCCACAATTTTTCATTCAAACAGCTTAAGTTAGGTATTACAGTGAGCGTAATTTACTTAGACGCACACAAAAAAAATGCTTTTATTTTTGTTAAAGAGCAAAGCTATTGATATTTTTTCATTATTGTTTTTTCTTTTCCATTACTAAACCTAAACAAACATAAAAGGAATGTGATTTTTATTTTGCAAAGTTATAATGATGAATTTCATAAAAAAGAAGCTAAGTAAGTGCGCAATTTTTATAGACGCATATATTTGTTTCGGTAGTTCGGACTAGTTTATTTGATTGTTCTGTAAGAAGGTTTGTATTTCATAACACATTAATATTTGAGCTAATATTCTAAAAGCAAAAACCATACAAATTCTGTACGAAATAGGCTCCGCATTTGCGCAAGTCGAATGGCAAAGGGAAAATTTCTAAGCGCTGAAGAAAAAGCCAAAATAGGGTGTTTACATCAAAATGGATTCTCAAAGAGGAAAATTGCAGGCCACATAAACCGATCGGAACACGTTGTAAGAAATTTTTTACGTTTGGGTGAGGAATATGGTAAAGCCCCTACGAATAACAAGCGAAATGCAAAGATAAATCGGCGACTCAAAAACCAAATAAAGGAAGAAGCAACAAAAAATCGGCTCAGTGCAGCTCAAATCGCATCAAAATTGCAGCTACCAATTAAAAAAAGAAGAGTGCTGCAAATTTTACATGCAGATGGCCACATAAAATGGAAGAAAATGATGAAACGGCCCCCTCTGAAAGAAATGCACAAGAAGAATCGCATTGTTTTTGCTAAAAATCATATGCATTGGATCAAAGAATGGCACTCGGTTATTTTTTTGGACGAGAAAAAATTTAACTTGGACGGGCCAGACGGTTTCAGCTCTTATTGGCATGATCTTCGCCAAAACAATCCCATAAGAATGAGTAGAAACTTTGGAGGCGGATTTGTCATGATATGGGGTGGCTTTTCACTCCATGGAAAACTTACTTTGTGCTTCATAAATACAAGAATGAACTCAGAGAAGTACACTGAAATGCTGGATGACGTTCTTATAAAGTTTCTGGAGGAACACGCCGATCGGGATCTAATTTTCCAGCAGGATAACGCCGCCATTCATATGTCCAAGCTTTCAAAGTCTTACTTCTCGTCGAAGCAGATAATGGTAATGAATTGGCCAGTAAGGAGTCCTGACCTAAAACCCATTGAGAACCTATGGGGAATAATTTCACGGAAGGTCTATGCCAACGGACGTCATTATTCCACAGTGAGTGAGCTCAAAGCATCAATCCAAGAGGCTTGGGACAAAATCGACGATGTGATTATCAAAAAATTGATAGATTCGATGCCAAATCGAATTTTTTCAGTTATAAACCAAAACGGAGGAATTACAAAGTATTAAGCATTGTCAAAACTGTGTAAACTCTTTGATTTCTTTTGTTTAAACATAGTGCGCCTAAGAAAATTGCGCGTTTCTTTTGCCTTATTTTTGTGTTTTTGTACATATGTAAGAAGAATGACTGATATGAAATATATTTCTTTTTTGTTTTTTACTATCAAGCACTGCTTTTTCTTTTTCAACAAAAAAAACATTTATATTCGAGTTCGTTGTATCGTTTTTGAAAAAATATTAAGTGCGTCTAAGTAAATTGCGCTCACTATAGTTTCTAACTCATAAAATAACATTTCATTTGATGCCTAATAAGTTCTTGTACTTACATGGATGCGGTAATAATAATAGTTTAAAGTTAATTAAAAGAAAAGAGAAATAAATCAAATTATTTTTGTGGAAACATTATTTATGTAAAATTTTTAAAATTTTTTTTTGTTCATATTCCGTATAAAATTTAGTAAAATAATTTTCTTTTATCTAGCGCTGTTTTTCTTCAATAGGCTTCTTAAGTTACTTACATATTACTCATACGTTCTAAGTAATAACCAATTGGGTATCAACTTGAAGTATATTCTATAGAATAAAATGTGGTATAAATTTAGTTAAGTTTTTAGACTATTTTTAAGCATTGTGCATTATTATTTGTGCTCAAACTTTCAGTTCTCTCAACAAACTGGAGATTTGTCACCGCCCTTACAACCATTCTGTCACATTCAAAATATTGAAAATGACCGACGTCCTACACATGTCAATGACCAAAAACCATCTTCGACCTTTATGGGACGTTATGGGGCGCCATCTATATAATTTTTATTACTTAAATATCAAAACCGAAATGTTACAAATAAATAACATTTATTGTAACAAATAAATTATTTAAATTGATAATGCAATCTATTCAATACATTGTTTTCATATATATTATATTTAAATATATGTATATGTTTATATTTATACATAAGTAACTGTTACTTATAGGGTTTATTAATTTAGTAATGGTTTCTATAAATAATTTTTGTTATATTGTTTTTATTTGTTATAATATTTGCGTGCTATTTGGTTAATAGAAATTGATGAAGTATACTACTATTAAAGTACAGAATGATAGTGTCTATCTTTTGCGTGGTATTAACGTCATGTTTATGCCACGCCATAAAAACGCCTGCCGACTTTAAGTACGGTAGATACAAGCTACTTTATTACATGGTTCTAGCGTGTTACATAGCTTGTTGCAAGCAACAAGTAGTAAATATCCGGTATTTTGCATTACACATAAAAACTAAATAATAAAACTATAACCTAAATAACTGCGTAAATAAACAAATAAATGAAACATTTTCATATTATATATTACCTATAACTAAACAATAATTTACATTAACTACAGTTTACACTTCAAATTTATTTCCTGTCTAATTTAAGGGCAATAAAATATTTTATACAATTCTTTAAATATTCAAGCTTGAAAATAAATTTTATGATTCAGTAAAATATACACATTTCGTAGTATGTTTGTATATATGTATGATATGATATGTATGACTAAAGAATGCATATAAAAATTTATTTATATAAATTTATTTATATTTTGAGCAGCTAATTAGTTTATGATATGTGATTCATGGGTTTTATATTTAATTGTAAGTTATTACAGTCCGACAACTGAACTTTTACTTTCAGACGAACATTTGGAGCCAGTAAAATGACAGGACTGACTCTGTGCATGTTATTCCCTATATGTATGTTATTAGCTTACGGCGTTAGGCAAATATATGTTTTAGTTATCCTTGGCTGCTTTTTTTTTCTTTGTTTTGTTATGTCGACTTACCATGACTGACTTAGTTTATATACCAGCTATAAAATTTCAAATTAATTAACTTGTTATTTTTTCACTTAACACTTAATTACAGTACGACGAACCAAACTGACATTTAACTTTAATTTTCGTTCAATTAAGGCGCGTGATACGTAAAAGTATTTTGTATGGACTATCAATTGGTCTTTTATTTACTTTATGGAAAAATTTTATACTTTATCGCTATTAAATTTTATACATAAAGACTTTCAATTTGTTGCCAATAAAAATTAAATAGCATTAAACAAAAAATGAACCGTATCCAAGTGTATCAAAATCTTGGCATTTTTATTTTTATATATATTATATTTATTTTTATATATATAATATTTATTTTTATAAATATAATATTTATTTTTATATATATTATATTTAATTTTATATATATTATATTTATTTTTACATATATTATATTTAATTTTATATATATTGTATTTATTTTTATATATATATATATTTAATTTATATATAATTTATTTTATATACAAAATATTTATTTTTATGTATGTTACATATAATTTTATATATATATTATATTTATTTTTATATATATTATATTTAATTTTATATGTATAATATTTATTTTTATATATATTATATATATTTTTATAAATATAATACTTATTTTTATATATATTATATTTATTTTTATATACGTAATATTTATTTTTACATATACTATATTTAATTTAAATATATTGTATTTAATTTAATAGATATTATATTTATTTTTATACACATATGTTAATATTTATTTTTATGTATGTATTTTATGTATTTAATTTTATATATATTATATTTATTTTTAATGCAACTATTTTTATAAAATATTTAATTGAACATTCTTTTTTTTCAGAATCATTAAGTTAAATAAAAATAAATAGTTATTTATTTCGGCGTACGTTTAGGAAATCTGGTAAGTCAATGCAATATTTTAATTTATTAATTTCTTGCCAATATAAAAACTGCGTTATATTTCTTTATTAACTGGTGCCAACATGTACGACATTTTATGACATTTGCAATTATTACTAATTGAAATATTTACAATTTTTACGAGTTTTATTTGACATGTGACACGAATAAAACATATTGTCTACACAAAATATGAGAAAGTTTATGTATGCGAATATAGTTAATTATAATTTTCAGTCAATTTCTGATACCGAAATTGAGTAACATAGTATATACAAAATACTCACATATTTTTATTATCTGTTTTGAAATATGCGAGCTTATCTCAATATGTTAATTTTGAAACAGAAAAAAATATATTTGAAAAAAAAAATTGCAATATTTTTAGATTATTTTTATTTAAAAAAAGCAATATTGAGTCTAAAATATTTCTATTAAATTAATACGCAAAAAAACAGCGTAGTGTATAAATATTTTGAATTATCTGATTCAATTTATACTATGGATTATGTACTTTAATACGCGTCAAAATACAATATATATATAGTCTTAAAGTAAGATAGAGAACTACACTAATATTCTAAGAGAAATTTATAACAAACGTAGCATTGTGAAATCTAAATTTTATAAACAAATAAACTATATCATTATTTTACCTTTAATTTAATAATATAAATTATACAATCAAAATTAACACAATAATTTGTTTGTAGGCGACCAAGAAAACAATAACAATAATAATAATAATATGTTATGTTGATCCTATTTTTCGAGTCAGCGCAACTGGGCACTTTTACTCTTTGATAGCTGGGGGTACTACAGGGTCCCACCCATTTTATTGACTAATTTGTATATCTCTCATAAGCTTCATGATTATTCAGTGATTGATCTAAGATCTGCGTACCTCCCCGTGCAGAGACTGATTACTCTAAGATTAGATAGTGGTAAGTAGGATAGCCTATCAATTTTCGCATATATGTTAAATTCAGGGCTCTGTCCCTTATGTATTTTGAAGAGTCTTCGCAGAGCCTGACTTTGAGCGACTTGTAGCTTTTGTATAGTAGAGTCGGCAGCTTTGCTATACGCGACACACCCATAAAGTAATGCTGGCTATAGATCAGTTTTCTGTTCTTCACGCTAAGGTTGTTGTGTTTGAAAAGTGGTTGTAAGCATTGCAGTGTTTTAGCGCTACTGCTTCTTTTAACTTGTATATGCTTATGCCAAGTGAATCGCTTATCAATCGTGATACCTAAGTATTTAATACTATCCTCCCAATTAATCACGATGTCACCAACTCTGTGTTTACGTGTAATAAACAGGGCTTTAGTTTTCTCATTGTTAATTTTTATTTTCCATTTATGGAAGAACCCCAGGATGAGATTAATATGCTCCTGCAGCATGTTGATCACATTTCTGGCAAGTTTATCAGAATATAATAAGCATGTGTCATCTGCGTATAATGATAATACCGAAAGACTTAGCATTGGGATGTCAGACGTGTAGATGTTGTACAACAAGGGGGAGCGCGGGGATCCTTGAGGAACACCCGCTTCTATTCTTCGTACTGATGAGGTGGTACTGTTGATTCTTACACGGAACATTCTCTCGCGAAGGAAGCTGCCAAGGATTTTGATCAACCCGACTGGGATACCAAAACGAGACATTTTAACTATAAGACCGTCGTGCCAGACCTTGTCAAATGCCTTGGCGATGTCAAAAGTAATCATACCCGTTGATTCCCTTCTGCTCAGGGCAGACTGTATCATCTGAGGTGTTCGCACTAGTTGTAATTCTGTGGAGAGGTCTTCTCTCCACTTTTATTATAATGTATTTCATTCATTTATATATTAAATTAATAAACGAAATAAATTTAAATGAAATATATATATATAAATGAAATGAAAATTTTTCTTCTACATTTAGTTATTAGTTTTATTGTTTTAATGGACTCATACAATCATATTTATTTTAACAATTTTTATACATATAATTGTGTTGGGAAAATGAGTTGGACAAAAATATACAATGTTACTGATGTTCATTAAAACATCAAATAAAACTTGATTGTGTGAATGTATCTATTTGATAAGGACCCACAATAGCTAAATTAATATTAAATCCTAATATATGATGAGCGATTTACAAAGATCTTTGATGTTCCATACACTATAGTGTCATACTACATAATATCATTATACATATATATAAAATTTACAGAAAATCTGCATCACATTTTTTATTTGGTATAATATATAAAAATATATATATTACATATTATTGGTTGTGTGAAATATATTATTGCTTTATTAAAACAAGTGAAATAATTAAAAATCGTTTAAAAATACATGGATTGTTAAAATATAATTAAGATTTATACCTTATTAGTGTTTATATTTTTATATAATAAAAAATATATCTGTATATATTTTACTATACTCGTTTATAACAATTGGTTCTCTAACTAAAATGTACTTTCTCTAGTAAATATTATAAAGGTAATAACACTTTACTGAAAAAAAAATCTTTCTCAAGTAAATAAAGTAGAGAATTATTGTCACAGCACCTTTAATCAATTTTAAATTTATGATCATTTTTCTTTTAGGGATAAAATTAACGTTTTACTTAAATTTATATTAACTTACCTCTTCAACTTTATTATTATATAAGCTGACATTTAAAAATCATGATATTATCACAGTCTGTAGATGTGGTGAAACTTTTGTTATAGATATTTTTGAAGGTTTTCTAATCATCTCATCATTTCAACCTGCCTACAATTAATATTTTTTATCTAGATGATAAATATTTTTTTCTTCCATTGATGAACTAATACCAGCAATACTTCATAAACTAAAACAACTCTAGTACGCCAATTTGATTTGAAGTGCTGCTCCAGATTCTCCAATTTGATTTTATAAAATATAAAATATGTGAAATGAAGTATACGTACTGCATATATATAGTAAATCCAATATAAATCCCAAATTAGATCGACTAGTGTTGAATTAATTTTTTACATGATAATTATTTTAAATATTATTTTTGAGATCGCTGAAAATTGATTCAATATGTTACGATAACATTATTTTACAGTAATAGTACTTTACGGTAATAATATGTTAGTGAGGTCAAATTGTTCTCTTTTGAACCTTATTCAAATATGATTAACGGATGGTAAGAGTTTGGATATGTCCAGGCAGTTATTATATAGCAATTATAAACAGATTCTCGATGTTAATATAATAATATTTTGTAGTAAATGATATGCCTAATAATGACCAATGACCGGAACTTCATTGTTTATTGCATTGATATATCCTTTTTTAACTGTTCAGTTGTTAGTATAAATTATAAATATAGTCCCTTAAAGCCCGCTGGCCCACTTCCTGGCTATACATGATGTAGCCATGTTAGAACAATCCTGTCATTTTGTATATATTATTATAACCATGTACTAACTACTTATAAACAAATAAATTTAGATATACGAGTAAATAATATAGTTATTATAATAATAAATGTAAAAAAATACTGATCATATTCAATAAGTTTTCCGACTTTGGGGTCAAATAATATAGTTTCATTTTAATATTTGAAATTGTTTAATTAAATTTTATTTTTGCATATTCTCGTACATAGGTGAGTGTATACCTACTGCTCAAAAAGGATTTTGTTGTTTGTTAACTACTCCTTAAGTAATAGACCTTTTTCAAACATTTTTTTTGTTATGTTGGTACACCCTTTCTTGACATATGGTTCAAATTTGAGCGTCATCTGTCAATTAGTTTGTTTACAGCAGCTTTTAATGTGAGACTACCTCAAGTGCATTTAGCGATTTTTAGTATGGAAAACTCTTGTTGTACGCGATTTTTTGACCAAACAAGGCACCACTGTCATCGCTCAGGCACCGTATTCGCCAGATCTGGCGCCGTACGACTTTTTCCTGTTCCCAAAACTCAAATTGCCCCTTCGTTTTGAGTCGATTGAATCGGTAAAAGAGAATTAGCCGAAGGTACTAAAAGCCATACCTGTACGGGCCTACGAAAAGTGTATGGAAGATTGCGTTAAGGCATATGTGTATCACTTCAGAAGAAGATAAAATAAATTTGGAATAAAATTTGATTTTGTGTTTTATTTACAAAATCCGGGTACTTTTTGAGCTGGAGGTAAATAACATCGTCGATATGTACACTATCACACAGATTTAAACTGTGTTTTACATATGTCATACGTGTGTATGCTGCATATGACGTAAATTTTAAGTAGAAGGACAAAAAATACCTCTTTCATATCTTGTCAATATATTTGCATAACATTTCGTATTTTTTAAACAGATTTACTTCTGTTATCTATTGAATTTATATGTGCATATCATATCAAATTCAATACTACAAACTGAAGTTACGAATAATCAAACATGAAATTTAAAACGTCAATGTATAGATTTTGTATCCATATGGTTTTAAATGGATTTCGCCTGTTTGGTGTCATTTAAATAAATTTTTTTAAAAAATAATTTGTATGGATTTAGTTCAAATGTACCTCGATAAATTAGTATCATCAATCAATTTCAAATTATTTTCACAATTGTTGCATTTAAATTGTATATATGCCATTGTATAGTAAATGCCTTTGTACCTCCTACCGCCTATATTCTATAGAATAAAATCAATTTATTTACAATTTTATGCTTCGAGTACTCGATAGAATTGAAGGTAAAATCATTTTAAATGCTGATAACTAAGAAAAGATATATTTGTAAAATATTTCTAATAAACAATTTCCTATTGAGGATAATTTAAAGACATTAAAAATTTAATAGCGACACAGAAATGATTTTTTTCAGTAGATAACATGAAAATCGAATTTTCATTTCTTGGAGTAATTTTATACTTTTTAATTTAATGTACTTTAAAATTTATATTCGGAAATAACCATTTTAATACTAAACAATTTCCCTTGTGAATTTCATATGCAAATGATTTTTACTAAAAAATGTAGTTGATTTTGTAGAAAAAACAGAATTTTATTTAATTTGAAACTTTGAAAAGAGTTCTTTCTAAAAAATACAAAATACGAGAGTAAATAAATAGCTTGTTTCCATATGTGTACTGCACTATTATTATTTTAATTTGTTATTCAAAGTAGTGAATGCTTTTATCAATATAATGAAAAGATTGAGGATGAGGCGTAACCTCGTTAATTATTATCATAATCGATTGACTTCATGCATAGACGCGTTTCAAGCTTTGTTGATGTCAGCCACTGCGGCTGACAGGCTATCATCTGAGGTTGTTGAAATGACACAAACAAATTAAATGTTTCAATTTATAAACAAAAAATTCAATAGAAAATAGGAAACATTTTGTGACTGATGTCGTTTTAACGGAAGCTATATTGTCAATCTGACATCATGTCGTAAATTATGGTCATGAGCGAAACGATGTCAGATATAATCTAAGTGAGATAAATTGTCATTTGTATAAAAATAATTACTTGGGAAAAAACCTTCACAATAACTAAATTCTGGGAATATTTAAGTTGGTTAAACATAAGATACGACTTACGACTACACAATATCAATTTAAATGCTGAAGAAGGATATACTTCTTACAATTTACAAATTACTACTAATGGGATGTGTCTGTATTAATTCGATGAAAAACATATGATATCTGTACTATTATTGAATCGAAAAAACTATATAATTCTAGTCAGTACTTCAATCGGGCACTGACTGATTCTTTGCGACACATGGGCATTAGTTTAATATATAGTGATGTATGCAGGAAGTATGCGAAACTGGGTGTTAAAGAAGCTCGGGAACATCTTTTTTGTTTCTGTTCGATTTATTTAAAAAATAACAAAAATTCTTTTGAGCTAACAGATTTGAGGGACTGAATTTAATCCTTAATATTAAAGTCAACAATCTCTTAAAGCTCGGTAATAATATACACATCTTATGTTAAGTAATGTGTGCATTCGAGTGGTCGTAAAATGTATGGGGTTTAAAAAATTATTTAGGATTTTAGTTACCACGAAGTAAAATTATTAAAATACCTTAATAATTACTAAATATGAAATTTTGGACTAATCAGAGGTTGAGTTTTAGGGTTGGCCCACTTTTTAAAAATTTTTTCCTCCCGTAATGTATGTATTATTGTTCTAAATTCAACTAAGATAAAAGTTCTTTAAATCAGTCCACAATTAACTAAAGTATTACCAAAATAAGGAATTATGCTCGCAGCTCAATGAGATTTTTAAGAGTACCAGTAATGTAGGAAGTAATAGTAATATGTATATCGGAAAACTTTAGCATTAAAACTTTTCTGTATTGAGCGGAAATAGTTTGATATTAGCATATAGAATGCTACAATATATAATTTGAGGACAATAGAAAACTTTTAAAAGCACTGACCTTATGGTTATATATTTCAAAAAGTAGTAGTCAGTGGTTTCTAAATGATCTAAATCAACACAGTACAATATAGAATATAAAAATAAACAGAAATTTATCGGATTTTAGGATCCTAATAAAATAAAGTGCTACGACCATTGCAGACGATTTAATCAGGACCAGGTGACCGAAGTATATTTTACTGCGTTATAAACAGTTTGCCAAGCTTAAGTTTGTACTTATTATTATAAAAATAGTATTTTCGATAAATGATTGCAACATTTTAACAATAAATTATTTCTACTAATATTAATTACTATAAATTTCAATATTTTTAATTAATTTAATTTCAATTCCTTCATATTTAAATATATATGTCTAATAATATATACAATTTATAGCAAATACCATATATTCGTAATCATGAACTGCATTTCCTAAATGCATTTGCATATAATTTCATTTTTATAAAAATATTAAAATCTATTTTTAACCTGAGAAAAAATGTGGATGTCTATTTTGATTCACTTAAATAGATTGAAAGTTGCTCTTAATGTTGACCGCTCTTGTTTTTCACTCCCACACTGCTTACATCAATTATTTACTTTTGACGTGAAGTTCTTGACAGTATTTTAATAGAATTATAAACAAATTTCAACAAAAATGTATGGCTTCAAAAGTTTTATAATTAAGTTAATTGAACATTGTAATGAGTTTAAATATTATTTTGCTATTGATGTTACTGTAATTATTAAAGTACATGTTATCTAAAAAATATTGCCGTATATTGTATTTGAACATAAAAATATTTATTTAAAATATGTATTGTAGTATATAATTATATATAGTAAAATTGTTTTTTCGTATTTTTGATATATGAATCAATATCTTTTTCTTGTTATTTCTATTTAAATTATTTTCACAGGCTCTGTTTTTCTTAGAACAAAAGCTTTACCATTTAAATATCAAATTTTAACTATTACATTATTTTAGTAGCTTAAGCAGAACTGTAAATATTCGTAAACGTTTAGTATTTAACCACTTTTAGTATTTAAACACTTTTAATATTTAAACTATTTTCAAATGCAATTGCTTCAATATCTGAACAATTTAAATACTGGTATTTGTATATATGTAAGTAGTATATTTAAATCAAATGACCATCAAATACTTAAATACATTGTCAAACACTTTCAATTACTAAAATACTTTAACATACAAATATTTACAAATACTCAAATATCTCCAAATAGTTAAGAACTTTTTTAGTGTTTACTAGGGGACCTAGTATTATTATTAGTATTATTATTAAATATTATTTTATTATATACTATATATTTTATATTTATTTAAAAATATGGGCGTAGCTGTAATGTGATATAGGAGAGGCGTAAGAAGAGGGGAATAAAAAATGATCTCAATATCATTTACAAAATTATTTATTAAAAAAAAAGAGTTCTTTATATTCAAATTAATAAGTTGTTGCCATGCCTTTGTTTACTTATAAAAATTATAAAATAAAATTAAAAAAAAAATGTATTAAATTAATATAGTTTACTTTATTAAAAGCTAAGTAAGCACTTCAGTCTTAGTTCAACTATTGCCGTTGTCCCTATCGTTTCAATGCTCCTTTGTAACTGAACAGCACTCATAGCTGAACGGCTAGTTTCTTAAATAAGTATGTAATTATCATTAGCCGAGAAGATACTCTAATGAATTGAAGCTCTTAGTGTAAGTAAGAATAGGTCATAAAAATTTTTTTCTAATCACATAAAAAAATTTAACTGAACTAAGAAATGAGAAAAAATATTAATTACTCGTTTTTGCTTTAAGCTCTGTGCAATATGATTTGTTAAGAATTATTGAGATTTAAGTAAATAAAGTATTTAGTTGACATGACAATATGTTATGTACTACAATTTGTTTCTGCGAGTGATTAATTTAGAAGTTCAAATTATCACAGAATGGAGATTTAAAAGCATAAAACTAGTATTTTATTCATTATAAATGATTTTTTGATAAAGTTCTAATAAAATATTTAACAATTTTCTAGTTTTAATAAATCGTACTCAATCTTTATGTTATTATAACAATTTCTAACTTAGACAAATACGATTTTGCATAAAAAGATTATCTTTCAAGAAAAAAAAAACTTTATTTAATGAAATTTTTTTTTATTAGTTCGATTGAAATATATTTTTTTTATAATTTTTTTTAAATACTGACCCTCTCCATTGGTAGCACTTGATAGTCATATTTGTGGTAATACTGAAGTATGATAATTTTGTTATCTCTGGAATACTTAGAATTTAGTTTGAAAAAATAAATTATAATCTTTTTAATATTTAAAATAAAGCTCCAACCTAACAATAATAATGACAAAAAAATATATAAATCCATTGATTATGTTCCGAAATTGTCAAACCAAATAATGAATTCTAGTATATATGACAAGGAACGTTATAAAATTACTCATAAGGCAACAAACACAATAGCTAAATTATATAGCAATACGAAAACTAAAATTAATAATAAAGACAAATCTAATGTAGTGTACCAGCTGAATTGTAAAGGTGACGGGTACAATGTATGTAACAAAATATATATAGGTACGACTAAAAATAAGCTTAGGACAAGGATGGCTGGACATAAACACAGTTTAAAAAATAAAAGTGGTGCTGAAGCCAATACAGCATTGGCTGTGCATTGTATGGAGCATAAACATGAACCTGATTTTGATAAGGCAAAAATTTTATATGAAGAAAGGAACCATAACAAGAGGTACTTTCTAGAAATGCTCTCAATACTTCAAGTGCCCAATAATATAAGACTCAATTATAAAACGGATACGGACAACTGTGCTCAGGCTTATAGGAATATTATAAACAAATGACACAGGATGTTTGTAAAGCTTTTTTTGTTTTTTTTTATAAAATTTTTTTTATAATTTTAATTTTTCTTTTGTATTTTTATTGTTGTTTTTTTTTCTCTTGTTGTCATCATTATTATTGTATTTATTGTATGATTTTTCTTTATAATCCGCTATAAAAATCTGAACATCCTATATTTTGTGTAGTTTTCCCTGAAGATGACTATCGAAGATAGTCGAAATATCGGAAATAAAATATAACGATTTTTAAATATAAATAATAAATTAGTGTCTTTTTATTTATATTAAAATTTGACCAATTAGCCCGGTAACAAATTATTATAATATTTAAAATATATATATATATATAACATATAAATTCATCTTCAAATCTTATTCCATACCTTAATGATTAACATTCTATTTTTATGTTGATTTTGGTAATGTATTCGAAAACTAATTTACTGATATGAGCTCATTAACTTTTTACTTTATTTTAAAACATACAATACAGTTTGTATATATAATAATTTTAATAATATTTATTATTATTTAAAAACATAAATTGATATTGTGTTACTATCTGAAATCCATCCATTACTCAATGCGTTTACAACAGTAGATTTTGATATTCTACTTTTAAATAAATTGTGATCATACAAAGCCATCGCATTACAAATGTTTTAAGCAAAAAACTCAATATATGTGTCAAACCAAGCACCTGTGCTCTGGTACAATAGGACTCTTCTGGCCGCAGTACCGGCTGTTGAGCAATTTTCACGCCTACTTTTATAAGCACCTGTGCTCTCCTAACATAGGCCCGTGAAACTTTTTCTGTTCCCGAAACTAAAATCACCATTTTTGGGAAGCCGTTTCGAGGCAATTCTAGTCATAAATGGAAATTCGTAGAAAGAATGCTACTTGAATACCATTCTTACTTAGCATATGAAGAATCTATACAGGCTATGGTCTAGCGGTTAATCCCATTTTGATGAAGGCAACAATATTAATTTTGATAGATTGATGAAATTTTATGGTTAATGTTCTAATTCCGGATACTTTTCATACAGAAAACAAATTTTCAAACAAAAATTTTTTTTTATTAAGTGTAAATATAAAGTTTTTACGTATATATAAGCTAAAAAGTACACTGTTTAAATATATTACCATAATAATATATTTTATTAACAAATATAGGTCAATTGTTGGTTATCATATTAGATAAAATGTTTCGTATATAATAATATATAAAATATTATTTTGTAAAAGAACATTGTTTTTAAATATTACATATAAAAATATCTTTTATTAACAAATACAGGTCAATTATTGGTTGTCATATTAAATAAAATATGTTATGAATATGTTATAAAATATTGTAAGCAACACAAATATGTATATATAAATCTAATATGTATATATAAATCATGTAATTAAACAGTTACAATGTGACGGAAAAACATTTCACTAACTGATATAACAAAAAGTGTTTGGGTTAATTTTATAAAGTGTTTTAGTTTGTTATCATAAATAAGCTCAAAATGTGTTCTATTATCTATATAATACTTGAAAAACTTACTTTTATCTGAATGTTTATGTGCTAAAAACAGCTTCAAACATTTTACTAAAATATGTAAATTATTTAATTTCAAATATGGAGAAACAGTCTAGCCAAAAAGTTGCTTAAAAAATCGTTCATTTTAAACATTATGCTCGTTAGATACAAAATCCGACTCCCTTAACTTAGGAAGAAAATGTTAGAATGTTTTATTTTATTTTTTTTTTTAAGCGCAAACAATTTGACCTCCACTTAACCGTAAGGTATGAAGATAAATGGAAAAGCTAAGCAATTCTGCAAAAAATTTATGTGAAAATGCTCTGCAAAAAGGATATCTCAGAAAGTAACACAAAAATATTTAATTGTGTAAAGCCTTAAGCCTCTTTTAAGTTGTTAGTGTTCATGACCTATCAACGACTGTGCATTATAAAAGGATAATAGTATGAATAAAGTTTTAATATAAATAAATAATGTTTTACCTAGATTTCATAATAATTTAATAATATATTTGAATTTTAAACTTCTAATTTAGGATTGCTCTATGAACACAATGCGCTTTATATTTTATAAAGTATTTAATTAAAGCAAAAAGTTTTTGAATTCAGATACATATCATGCAACCATAAGTTGTACTATAATACAATACTTCATAAATCAATTGATTCAAAATTCTAATAATACATTCTGTCCAGAAAGTATCAGTTATTGATCATTTAAAAACAGGATTAAGGGACTCTACTCTTTACAAAACACCAATCTCCATAAAATATTCACCAATAGTAAACTAAAGTGTCATCTGTCAAAAAAATAAAAACCAAGAATTGTCACATGAAATCAACTGTTTCATAGACCAGAGTGCAGAATAAATCCGAATACTTTTTAAATAACTCATTGCATAGATGAAATCTTTACAATCATAGCCTCTTTAAATGCTTATTGTCGTATTTTACAATGATTTTTGATAGCATGTCATATACTTGCTTCCACTTAACGCAATTTCTGAGCTGTTAAGAAGGTTTTAATTGTTTCCTTTATCTATATCGTGAACCATTAAAGAAGCTTAATCTTCTATCAAACGTTGTGCGATTGAGTCTAATTTTTAAAATTAAGTTTCATAAATCAAGAAATGAATATGCAATTTTCAAAAAATAAGAACGAATGTACTAGGCATAAAGTTTCTGTTGATTCATTGTGTTGTTTATAAAGTTATACTACAAATTTTGGAGATAATCCCGCAGAGTCCGCTTTTATATTCTATGTAAGTTTTGATATCCTTTAAAATTATTCTTATTTAGACCCTTTTTCAATGACCTCTTCATTTGAAAATTTGCACTAAATATAGCGAATATTGACTAATATTAACATTAGACATACCTTTGCTTGATTAAAGCTCTTCGTTAGATATGTGATAAAACTCCAATTGATAAAACTGCACTTATTTTGTATTAAATCAAGTTTCACAGTCAAAAAATAGCTTTGACAATAGCAGTTGTAATTATGGTACTGAATGTATGAATTATTATATTTTTCTAAAATTTTAGCTTTTTTAGTTAAAATACCTATATTTTTGGTTCATTTATGGTTACCTAAAGCTCAGGTTGAAGCTCCAATTTCTGGTTCAATAATTTTAGCTAGATTTATATTGAAATTAAGGGGATATGGACTTTTACGAGTATTTTCTTTTATTTCATTTGTTTGTTTGGTTTTTTTTACATCTGTAAAAGTATGAATAACAGTAAGTAATATTTACTACAAACTAAAAGAGAGGTGTGTATGGACTATGTCCAGTTTATTTTATGTATACTTAAAATAAAATGATTAGATTGTTATTTAGTTATTTATAGGCCTTTTTTAATTTTTTGATACTTCATCATTCAGATCCATAAAAATTGAAACTTCCAGTTTTGTATCGTATGATATTTCTAAACTCATTAATAACGGAGCTTTTAATAAAATGTTGACTTTACACATTAACCTTAGCAACTTATTGTAAAAACTTACTTCTATAAATTACTTTAATAATATAAACTGAAATGTTTTCAGTAAAGATCACAATATACAATATTCTACTAAATCGATATATGAACTTTATAACTATGTCTTCTTAATCAATCAATATTATTAATTATACCTTATTTTGTAAGTAATACAGCGAAAGTGTCATTAAGAGCAATCATTTAGACACAAATAAAAAATGTATATATGTAAAATATAGTTATATATATATGTACATATAACTAAACATATGTGTGAAGAAACTGTCAAACTAATTACTTAAGTTTAAGTAATTGCTTTGTTCAGTGCCCAATTATTATGAAAATAAATTTCAGTGATAAAAAAAATTAATTAAATATCCTATGAATCAAATATTAGAGTAAAGCTCGTTAACGCTTTTGCAGTGAAATAAAACATAAAATTCATTATTTGTTTCTAATAAGAATTATAAATTAAACCTTAAATCATAATCATTTAATTTAATAAAGAAAATTTAATTTTCGTATATCTTTTAACTTGTAAATTAAGAGAATGTATTTCAAATAAGTTCAAAACCCTCCACTAATCACAATGATTAATTGTTGTGTATACTCGTAAAAATGTTCCTATGGCAAAATGTCTATACAAGTTTATACGACGAACATACTAGTAAGTAAGGGCTTTAGTAAAGGTCATCGGTTTCAAATTATAGAATTATCTACGTGAACTATAGTACGTTCTCATGTAATCCACTCGTACATTAAAAATGAAGCGTCAATTTCATGTGCCGCCCCTTTGAGAAAAATCATTTATTTATTCCGAGATCATGATAATTTAAATTAATTTATTACTTTCAGAAACCATTAATTGTTTTGCCTGTTTTTTTTTTTTTTTGATTTTGTTTCAATAAATGAAAATTGTCGACGTTTAAATATTTAATTCGCCGGAAATAATAAATTTGTAGTAAATTTTTGTGTTTTGATAAATTTGCAGCTTAAAAAAAATCAACAAACAAAATAAAATTTTTGAAATGTATTTGAAATTGCGCAGAAATTCCAAAAATCCTCTGAAATGAATTTTAAAAATATATTCTTTATGTACTTAAGAGTTGTACAATTTGAAATAATGAAAATATTATATTAAAAAATGTGACCGGAAGATATAAAAAGCAGCGATATGAGAAAATCAATAGTAATTTATTTATTTATTTGCTTGTATGTTTGTTAAAAATAGGCAATTCATTTTCAAGTTTATATGCACGTTTCTTACATAAATAGGCTTACATACAATTTAATTATATTTTCACATTTGCATTTGTACTATAAACCAATAAATTAAATGTAGTAAATCGAATATAATTACATTAAAGGCAACATTTGTCAAAGCACACAGCACTGACCATTTATTGTTAAATAATTTAATTGGAATTTCACATGAGTACCTTAGAGACAATTGAACTTAACTATATAGAACAGCTTTTAAGCGATAAGTCGCAATCATTCTACAGTTCTATAATACAATAATTTTTCATAAATAAACATTATAACTTTAAATACTCTTTTTTAATTTTTTAATTTGTATTTAATTAAGATTTCGCAATTAATATATAATTACTATAATGGTTCTGATAATACTATAGCTCTATTAAAAACTTATAAACCTTATTATTTTGTTGTCTTTAAACTGTAAATTATATCTAATAAAACAAATGGATAGTAAAAGGTAAAAAACAGCATGGAAAAAACTGACAGACTTACCAACACCGCGCTATCGAATCTCAGAATGGTTATAGTCTCCTCGGGAATATATGCAGATCTGCGGCCAATTATTGCTTAAACTGATGAAATGATAAACAATAACCTAGTCAAGGCGTAGAGACGGGTTATAAAGAAACCTCGCAGTTAATAGAAAGTAAAAGTGCTCAAGTGCACTGACTGATTATGTTGAGGCTACTTAACATAATAAGTATGGAAAAAATAATAGTAAAAACTGATTTTTTTGTATTATAGATCCTCAAAAATAAGCAGAAAAAAAACTACTATTTTTCTATGTTTTATTATTATGAATAGGCTGTGCATGCACTGCGATCTGAAACATCTTTAGTACAGCTTTTTTAATGTTACTAGTTTCATAACATCCCGCTGAATGGCACTCACAGTTCCACAAGTCTCAATCAACTCATTTTTTATAGCAGCGTATATGGTTGACACAAAAGAGTTGTAAGTTCTTACATGGAAACCACATACGGTTAGTGGTTGTCATTTTCGCTGGGCATTAGGATTAACGCCACTTTAAACGTGTTACATATACCTATAAAATATCTTCATGCATAAAACTGATTATATATATGTATATTTATACCATATATAATAGTAGCAATCTCTTTTACTACTATATAAATTATTTTAATTACCTGGTTGTGCTTAGTAAGGTTTTGCCATTCGCTTTCGATCCATTGAACTTAAGTCCTCAAAAGAACCTAGTTGTGTTTTTAGTTCGGTAAGAGCAGCATTTGATGTATATGCTTTATCATAAAGTTTTATGATTTTCCCTGTCCGAAATCCTTGATTTGTAGTAGTTGACAAAAATTAAAAACAACTCTTCGGACATTAACTGTAAGGATTAAAATAGATTCATACAATTTCAAAATATATATAAAAATTGTTTGTGCTGTAGGCTAATAAATAGTTAAATAGAAACATTTTAGGCTAGGTAATGTTATAACGGCTCTTCTACAAATCCATTAGGCCCTAAATAGACATATCAATATCTCTTATTAGAAACATTAAAGATTATACCACTTCATCCTAATACATAAATTGTAAACTCGCTGCGGCCTACAATTTAATCCATTTAATAAAATAAATTATTACTGCTAGACCATCACTTACTTATATTGTATCATAAGAAAAATTAGAACACTTTTCATAAATAAAATATATATATCCAGAATAGACAAGCTTTGTTATAGTTATATATTTCTCATTTTCTGTTCCCTAGCATTTAAGATTGTCCCATAATTATTATTAGCAATATTTAATATTTCTGATATCTGCAATTTTTATAGATGTGTTTGTGTTAGCACATCTCAGATTGTATTACATGTATTGTACACCGTTGAGCTGACTGCCTCTTTGTCAAACTTAAAGCTTCAAGTAACTTATGCTTTATTATGAAGAAAATATTAGGTGGAAAACAAAATGTACTATTTTTTTTTTTATACCTTCTATTATAGAGTGAGATATTTAATAGTGCTACACAATAATGAACGAGTATTACCTTTCGTAAGCTTCCACAAGATATTACAGGATAAAACTACGTGACAAGTAAAAACGTTCAGCAACTTTAAGTTGTTTTGTTATGTTTCTTTAGAGCAAAGTTACTTGAAGTTTCTATTTTAACTTCTCTCTCTATTCCGAAGATTCGGCAGTTGTACGATTGAATTAACATCCAAAACGTTGCTACTTGCATTATTTTTGTATTTATAACGACAGGTCAGCTACTGTTATCTGGTGGGCTATATCAATCATCTTTACAAGAAGTGAAAATAACTGAATATTGTCAATGTCTTGAAGAAAATAAAAGCTACCTTATTCTTCTTTCTTAGCATAACAGTTCTTGGTGGACCAGTGTTTCCTCTGTCAATTTTTTCCAACTGACTCCAACCGATATCAAGTTTTTCCAATCGCTTACGCGTGACTTCATTAAACCTTCTTCAGCATCATCTAGCCACTAGAAATTCTAGGTCTGTTTCTTCTACCGCATCCAATTAGATTTCTTACAAGTGCTTATTTTGCTGATCGTACTCGGTTCATACGCTAAACGTGTTAAAGTCATGTTAGTGGTTGTGATTTTATGTATCGTAGTATTACATTTTGCTTGTCAATTGAGTTCTCTAATTCGTAGTTCTCTAATATGATATGTGCCATTAACTAGGCGTATTGGGCCAGAAATCTTTCTCAGTATTTTCCGTTCGTGCAATAGTAGTTGACATCTTTCTCGACATGTGTCATCATCTAGACGTATTGGACCATAAATCTTTCTAAGTATTTTCCGTTTGTGCGATAATAGTTGATATGTTTCATTTGCTTTGGCTAGTAGCTACCATACCCACAAATCGTTATCTGATTTAAAATATTAAATATTTTTAGTGAGTGAGTAATGGAATAATACTTTTTTGTGTTATTAAATTATAGTTTTCAATTCTGTTAAACATTTTTATTAAATATTTTTTTAAGCGGTTGATGTATAGTATAAATAACAAAAGATATAACGTTTTTAATTATAACAAATATGTAAACTAATGTACATATATTATTATTATAAATGTAGATGATAAAGTAGAATAATAAAATATACTCCCAATAATGTCACGCAAATATTTCGAAATTTGTTGTATTTTTCCATATAAAATGTGTGAGAAGTGAGGAGGAACTGTCTATTTGTCTATTTGTCCTTTTGTGTGTGTATAGTGAGTTTTTGTATTTGCTTCCCAAAACTTTACTTGTTAATTTTAACAAATTTTGTTTTTGACAACAAAATACTTTTGCATATGAATATCTGCTTTGCTTTTCGAAAGTAAAGTTGAAATTTTTAAAATTGTTAATTAGTTGCGTTTTTGTATGCGCATACCAAATAAGCCAAGTATTTTTAATGCCCGCATTGCTGACTAGATTTAAAACTGCATTCGCATAGAATAAGTAAGTCACATTTCAGTTTTCATGCGAAATACCTTTGTTCACAGAAGAACAAAGTAAAAGTTTTAATAGCGTTTGGGTTGGCAAAATTCTTTCCCAGTGATTTATGCCGCGACAGAGAAAATTGTATTTTAGAAATGTTCTCAGTTCTTTTCTTGTTATATTTTTTATTTGACTTTTTTACTTTTTTAATTTTTACCTTCGAACCACACGTTAGCCCATTAATGTGGAGGTCACAAGTTCAGAAGGAACGAAGGAATGACTTTTTAACGTGTTTGTGTTTCTGATTTTCTTGTTAATTAAAATTTGAATCTGACGGCTACACCTTAAAACAACATCAGATAAATTAATAACAATAAAATAAGAATATTTTCCAAATTAATTTAAAGAGAAAAGTGCAAACACTTATAAAACACTACGTTAAATTTTATTACATTAAATATTAATGAATTTCTGGAGGATAAACCAATAATTTCATTTTATGACTCAAATAAGCTATATGGGGTGCTCCACTCCATATAACTTATTTGCAAAAGAGTTCACTCAAAAGGAAAATCTTCAGGGTGTATGAAAATACTTCAATGTTTTAGACAATGAATGCATCTCAAATATCCTTTAAACGGTTATGTACTTGAGGGCAATATAAACTTCTACGTACAATCCTTCATACAATGTTTAGAAATATCTACTTACAAATTCAAATTTTTCTTTGGTCTCTTAAATCATATGCAAAAAAAAACAAAAAAAAAACAAAAATAAAATAAAATAAAAGGACTGAAATACACAGTTTCCCTTTGGCAGTTGGAGCATTGAAATTTCTTCATAAAAAATTTATATAATAAAAAGAATACGCATACGGATACGTAAGGTGCAGATCCTTGCTGCAAGTAACAAGTTAAAACGTCCAATACTGAAAGGATATGACAGAAATAAAATTTATATGTTAACAGTGGAAAATTTTTTTAAGATAACAATAAATTGATTGACGTTTTCCGACAATGCTTTCCTTATAAAAAGACATTATTTCAGAAAAATTTCACAATGTAATTACTGTACATATGCAAGTTTTTTACATATGTATGCAAAATTCACAGCGAATAGTTTATCTGATTTAAAAATAAAATTTTATTATGGAAAATAAAATTATTTATGAAAAATAAATTTTTTTTATGAGAAATATTTTTTTTTTTATTAAAATATAATTTAACGGTCTTTTAGTTTATAATTGATTGATTTTTAAAAAATCAGTGCAAAAATTTGCAAATGAATATTAAAATTTAAACTATATTAAAGAAGGGGTAATAATAATAAAAAAATACATAAAAAATTTATATTTTTATTTAAATTAAAATTAAATAAATTAAACATACATACTACACATATACATAATGGTTAATTACAAACATAATTGTTTAATAAGATAAAAGCTTACTTTTAATTACTGAAATGATCTGAAATAAATTTTATAAATAAAATAAATTCCCACCCCCAAGTGAATTTCAGGCTACGGTTCTGTAGATATGCATGTATACATATATATATATATATATATATATATATGTACATGTATATTAAATTTTATTTAATATTTTAGTAAAGTACTTTGTATTGATTTTGATATTTTTTTTTTTGTTTTTATTAACAATATGTCTCTATTGATCGCTATTTAGGCTTATTTAAGCCTAAAAATAAGTGTTAGAATCTTAAAGACTAATAACATTACAGTACAAATTATTTTATAATATGTTGAGGCTAATTGAGTCAGTGCACTTTAGCACTTTTACATTATTTACACTCTATTATATACTGCGAGGTTTCTTCAAAACACCTCTTTGCGCCTTGACTAGATTATTGTTTATTACTTCATCAGACTAAGCAATAATTAACCTCAGATCTGCATACATCCCCGAGGAGCCTGTAACCATTCTAACATTTGATAACGCGTTGTTGGTAAGTCTGTCAGATTTTGCAAATAATTTCAAGGCTCTATCCTTTATGTATTTTTTGATGGGATCAATCTTGATGTCCCTGAGGATGTCATTCGTCCTTATGTATCATGGAACTTTGAAAAGTCTTCTTAGAGCCTGGCTTTGTGCAATTTCAAGCTAGTAAATAGTAGTGTTTTAAGCTTTGCTAAACGCTACACAAGTTATATAACGATTTGTAAATTATTTTAAGGGGTCCCTGTATAAGTAGCCAGGGCTTATTTATACCAGATATCACGACGCCCAAGTTGAATTAATTAGGATGGTCTTTATAAAAAAAGCAGTATGGCAGCTCTATCATTCCGTTTCAGTCTAGAGGAATTTGTCATATTAGCAAGAGGTCTAGCTAGCTGCTGGTTTTCACATGGTTTTCAAGATTCGAAGTATGTTTTTGCCTTATTCTCCCGAATTCAACTTTAATCATCGGAAATTTCAAATCGAAATGTATGTTTTTATTCTTGATATACCAGGGTGCACCAGTTATCATTGTTAGAATCTTTACTTGAGCTCTTTGCAGGATTTCTACGTTTGACCAACTGACATTGCCATATATCTGTCCTACTTCCTGATTGGCTTAATCTGATATTTAAAGCATGATATTTTTAATACATAATCTCTATATAAAAGGGTCAGATATAAGCTACAACATTGTTACTGAAGGTCAGTATTTAGGGTAGATACCAAACAAATAATTATTAAAATCTAAATTTTTTTTAAAATATAGAATTATGTACTTCAGGGCTGTACAGACCAGATAAGATCACTGGCCAATAAAATTCTCTGAGGGAATACATGCGTTCGAAAAAATTTTTTTTCGAAGAAAAAAAAAATATGGCAATAATTATAATTTTAGTTGTATTAATTCTTCATTAATTTATCTTTAAGTCTCGTGAGCCGTGATTTGTACAGCCCTCATATAGATATTTATGACGCACAATTTCTAAATAAAAAAACAATTTATATTTTTATTAAGGGTTAACATTTTAGATTTTTACCACATAAAAGATTTTTAAAGTCAAATTATTTTTTAAGTCAGCACATCAAGTACACTTTAATAGATCTATCTGTTAGGCGATATGTTAAAAATTCTTACTTTAAATCACCACATATAAAGTGACATCAAATCAAATGTGAATCTATAATTTACAAAGCAAATGATAAATTTAGGAGTCCCGACAAAATTGTAATTGTGCTCCAATTGAATTCTTAATTCTTTATATATTTCTGGGCTTCCATGGCACAAATTGTTACTTTAATTTAAAAGGTGATTTATTTTTTTATGTAACATAAGTATACGTAAACTATGCAATGGAGCTAAAATAGCTAACAAAAAACTATTTTTTTTAACAACAATTATGAATGGAGAGTCTTGAATATTTGCTATTTAGTGATAATCTTTAGCCAGATATAAATTTAATATCTTTGGGTCTTGTTTTCTCAACCTGACAGAAAGAACTGTTATCCTTCAAAATTAAGAACATAGTCAAGTTTAATGCCTTTTCAGATTGGTTCACTGAGTTGTGTCTGTTCTTTTCGACGTTATCTATGCGTAAGACTACGTCTATGTCTATAAACTTTAGAGTTTATACTACCTTTTGATGGTGTCTTTATCTGTCATATCATAACGGATCATTATTTGTGTTTAAATGGACCACCACTTCAACCTGACCTCATCTCTACTATTTTTACTGCATAATTATATATTAATAGAAAAGAATATCGTCCCGAAAATGTTGTAAAAGTTTTACAGTACCTTGCGATTTTTTGCGATCTAAATACATTTACATTGCCACATATTGTCACAACATATACGTGTATTCAATACATGTAACACGTACTATCTATTGATGGCGATAGTAATTTAAGAGTTGTTCAGACCATTAGCACGTCTTATAATAATGGGGAACATGTTTTGTGTTTTTTCATATTGAAATATGGTATAGATAGTAAACCATTGGAATTTATTATTATTTTTATATTTGTTTTTTATTCCTTATATTGCTGCTGGTGGTTTTATTGTTGATCTCAAGTGCACTAACAATTTATCGTTGACATTACGAATATATAATCTGTTATTTTTTATATATAAAATATTTATTATTTCTTTTAATTATTGCAAGTGCTGATGCAAATACAATTGCATTGTACAGGTACAATTTCTAAAGTTTATTTTTGAATGTATTTTAGAGAATTAAAACACATTAGTCTACTTATTAACTAGAATTAGGACTAGAATTTGTCTTTAATGTTCAACTTACTATCCAGTCATCGATTTAGCAGTCGATTTAATTTCGTTGCTAAATTGTTATATGTGAAAACTAAATATTACTTTTATTGAGTATTTATTTTTAGATGTTTTCAACTTATATACCAACTTATATATAAAATCTGGTATATATCAAGTGTATATTTTGTAGAAGTATATATATAAAACTATCTACAAGATATTAACACCTACTTTAGACTACAAATTTAGGGATACTTGACGATTCACTCTAAAATGTGCTTTCACATTTCATATTAGCTTTCAGAGTAGTTATGATCCAAAATTTAAATCAGTTATGTTAATAAATAGAAGTTACTAGAGCAATTTTAGGAATAATTCGAGAAATTTTACAATAATCCTGAAAACAAAAATTTTTAATGAAGATAGTGACTTTTTGAGCTAGAATGTTAGAAGTAAGTTGAGAGAGCAATATTCAGTACCAATATATTCAGAAGGTTAATTAGTTAATAAATATTAACGCGTGTCATGTGAAATGGGTATTGAAATGAATATAAGTGCACTTCATAAGGAAACCGTCAATATATGATTTAATTAAGATTTATGGTTGAGGATAAAGTCGGAGATTTTAATATTTTCCTTCGAGTGTCTACGTCCACCTAAACTAGAAAAATTTGCATCTTTTCTTTTAGTTGACTTAAGTAATTATCCATTACGTTTTCAAAAACATATAACGAAAATATTGTCCTTGTAAATATTTCTTTTTTTATAGAAATAGAAACATTTTTTCTAATGACAACGTTTATTCCTTTCATAAAAAAGTGCTTACAGAACTTATTCTGTTATGTAATTTTAAATTCACTATATAATTTTAAATTGCATATTATTTATGCAGACAAACACAATATAAAATTTCATTTATTCTTTACAAACTGTTATAATGCCTTTTTAATGCTTGTTCGAAGGTGAACCATCTCTATATCAATCTTTTGACCCATTCCTGAACAATGGTTTTCTTTAGCGCATCCATATTGGCATATTTTTTAGTCTTCACATTGATTTCCAAAATGGCTCAGATGGAATAGTCTATCGGGTTTACATCTATCGAATTCGCCACTTGCTCTAAAACAAATTCTAAAATATTTTCCCGTTAATAAGTTGCATTGACTTTGACATAAGGCTCGAGAAAAACGATTTGAGAACATACATCGGCGGTCACAGTTGCCCACATTACTTGAGATGGAAAATTATTTCGGCTGACCATTCATAGTCTCAAGTTTTCGGGAGTGTGTTCAGTTAATTAAACACGATCATTTCGTAAGTTTATGAACTGCTTAATGGGGAATTTTTCTCATCAGAGAATACAATTTTTGGAAATTTGCCACGTTCCTTCAAGCGTAACAATTCCTTTGCTCTTTCGAGTCCAATTTTTTGTTACTTTGGTGTAAGGTCTTGTGCCTTTTGGGACTTATAAGGTTTTACCTTCATCTCATTTTGGAACAGTTCTTTGGCCATTTCATTTCCACTACGACTTGGATTTTTTTCAAATCGAACCTTTACTTTCCGAACCATTTTAGGTGATGTTGCTGTTCTTTTTCGTCCACCACCATAACGTTTTATGACGCTGCCGGTACTATTATTATGAACTATAACTGGTTCTGGTTTTAGGTAGATAGAATATGTTTGCTCATTAACCAATTCTTAAACCAACAAAGACAAATGTAAGAATGGTGTTCTATTATAAGCTTATACTGAACAATGTTGTAGGACTAGGACTTCTAATTCGTATGAATGATACTTACTCTCGGAAGGAAAGGTCTTACGACTGAAGTATTGTACCCGATGTAAAATTTAGTCATCGGGATCTTTCTGCATCAACATTGCACCAAGGCCATGAAGACTAGCATCTGTGTGGACTTCTGAATGGATCATAGATTTTCAAGACCGCCGCTTTTACTAGCTCTGATTTCAACTGCTGAAATGCTGCTATTTGTTCTTCGCCGAATGTGAACTTTGCTTCTTTACGTAGCAAGGCAGTGAGCGGTTTTGCTATTACGGCGAAATTCGTTACTATCTTGCTGAAGTAGGATGTGAGTCCGATAAATCTTTGAAATTATACTGAACTATGTTGGTGACAGTGTTCCAGAAAATTTTATCTATAACTTGCTATTTTTATAGCACCGTCATTGTTATTATTGTCTATGGTATTGTGAATTCATTTTTCATTAGTATAAATTACATAAAAATTGTTAATGTTTTATTTCAACCTTGCATAATTTTTTAGTAATGTATTTTTACCAAAAAATACCTTTTTTATTTGCATAAATACCTGCACAAAAATAGCAGCCAAGAGCATACAAATCCTAGTTCATCAAATATGATAATTTTATCTTATTTATTCTTTCCTTTTTTGTAATGTTAATTCACACAAATCAAAAAAAAAGATACGTTTCCTTTTACGTATATAAGCATTCATTATAAGTTTCTAACTGAAAGATTAAAGAAAACCCAAAATTTATGCACAGTAGTCAGTAGAATTGGAATAATATACTCGTACCTTGAAAATTGCTCGTTTAAATGAAACACCTGAACCAAATTAAAACTTTACGCAAAAAATTTAATAAAATTACATTTTTATATTTTATTTTAAAAGTTTGTTCTTGAATTTTAAATGTTTTTAAATTAAATTTCTTACCACAGTCCACACTAGAAAACTTAATTTTTTTTATCATTGATGCCAGTATATAAATTTCGAATGTGATATAATAACGTTTGTAATTCGACTTTAAAAGTTGTTCCTATAGCTTATATATTTGAAATAATTTTATTATTTAATTTTAATTAAAAAACTTACTAAGGATAATGACTCAGTGAGATTGAGGATGATTCACGTAAATAATAGGAGAAAAATAGGTAAAAGGCAGTTCAATAATATTCCGTTCAATAATACTGTATAATTATTTAATTTTAAAACAAATTCGAATTTTAATGCTATACCTAATATATATAATTTTATAGGTAGATGGGTAGATAGGAGTGGACTCTGACCAAAGCTACGTATAAATCTAATAGTTTTGTAGCGGCACCAGCGTAGAATCCTTAAAGGCAGTAATAACAGTAAACATTAATTAAGATGTGTGTGTCATCATCGAACTTTAAGCAATTATAACTTTGACATCAAAGTTATTTATGGTTTTGCTCTTTCTTTCGGACTCGAAAAATAGAGGTTGTATGTTACTATATAAGAAAATAAAGCATGGGGGCTTTTGCGCATACAAAATTGTGCTTGAAAGAAAAGTAATTAGTTGGAATATAATATGATAGTACACTTGCAATCGGTTCAATTTGTATTATCACCACTTCAAGCGAAATACTGAATAATAAAATAAAAATTAATTGAAATTATTTTAATTTTGAAAAAAAAAAAATAATATTTCCTATGTATACAAATATTAAAGTAGTATACTATTTATTTTATTGTTTTTAAAAATTTGATCAATTTTTAAAATTAATCATTAGGTCATTATTTATATTGGATGCATAACAATAAAAAACAGTAATTTATCATAAATTCTTGCTTTATTGATTTTTAAAATATTTTTCTTTGTGATCTATTAATAAACTTTTGCATGCATTCTAAAAATTTGTCCTAGCATTTTTCCATTTCATTTGAGATATTTACAAAACGTAGTTTTTAACGCATCAATGGGTTCTTTTAATGACGACAATCGTTATCCATAAAGTTTGTTTCAATGTACGGGAACAAGAAGTTATTAAGAACCAAATCAGGACTATATAAAAGGCGATACATTAATTCAATTTTTTTTTTGAAAAAAAATTTACTTATTTGAGTAAATGTGTGAAATGTGTGCAGTGTTGAATTATTCGGTTTTGGCGATTGGGTTTCCTCACTTCTTCATTGTTTGTCTACTAAACAAATAGTAGTCAACCATTTTTTGTACTTTGCTCTAATAATACTGCTGTCACATGGCAGTTTCCCTGCGGAGAGGGGAAAAGAATACTTCCGCGGTTAGGATGGCCTGTCGTAAGAGGCGAAGTGCTCTATCTGGCACTTATGCAAGAAGTGCAAATGGTAGTGAGTTGTGGGCGGCAACTTGCGACGTCTGACCAGAGATGATGCTATCTGGTACTTCGTGGGTCAGTGGCCCGACAGCTTCGGTTGTACTGACCATTGGTGTTGGCTTAGAAGTGGTTGTGGTTAATACCCAAACATACGCGGGAAGAATGTTTTGCTTGTCATTCATTCGCTGTGGTGTGCGTTTCAAACCGGGTGCTGCAGCCCAAATTGTAGCAGAGGTCAGTAGGTAGGTCTCGCATCTTACCAAGGTGGAAGTTATAACTTACATAAATTTCTTCATTGGTACCGGCGGAATAGAGCAGACTATTCCAATTGGACGTTGATTGACGCTTAAATTAATACGCGTGTTAAGAGCACCGTGATGTTGAGCCTAGATGGCAGGAAATCACGTAAAACAAAAGAGACATCTGTCACATGACAGTCACGAGTCGTCACTGTCACTAGTACTCTGAAAAAAATGGACTCATTTGTTTGTAACTATTTTAAATACAAACTACCTCTGTTCAAGTTGGTTCATACTGAATTACTCATTTAGGCGACTGTTTTTTAGTTTCAGTCTTATAATGATACATTGAATGTATTACAATCAATTCAAACTCCAATAAGCGACACAAAGCTCTTTTTGAACTTCTTGTCGAATTATGTCGGATTCAATGAGAACATTTTTTTTTTACCTTCTCTTCCAATTCAATGAGAACATTTTTTTTTTACCGAAAATGATAATGCGATTCTTTAATAGAACCTGGAGAAACATGACAATATTGTGTTATTAGTTTTTACACAGTATCAATACAGCTATTCAGATACAGTTAATATACTATATTATGTATATATACAATATATATTATAATATATATATATATATATATATATATATATATTACATACTATATCACATATACTATATTATATACACTCAGAAAAATAATTTAACTAGTATGTGGTAGTATGTAGTGCATATTTTTCTAAGGCATCAGATATGATATTTTTTCGGTATTTGATAAAACATCGGTTGATTCTTATTAATGTGAAATGTTGCATAAAATTTAAATTTAATTCAAAATCTGAAGTGTTTGGAAGAGAAGTACTCTTGTCTTGGTAATCTCCAACAAAAATGGTAGTAAAAATCATTGGACGTAAATGTGCATTAGTTTTTTTCATTTATTTAATAAACATTAGATTAACTTATTTTATTATATTTTTATATTCATTATATAAATGCGTAATAATATTAAGTGTATCTTTAAAAAACTCAGCTCTCAAGCAGTGTAACTTTAAGCAATATATCTACTCAGAATCAATAAAAATTGCTATAAATTATTATAAAAAAGCATTTTGTCAATTTAGTTTCTTTTATTATGGAATTTAATACTTAAATATACTATAAATAATATGCAATAAAAAAATTTTTTATTGTATATGTATATATTAATGAATAAAAATAAAACATTTACAAATAGAGCTAGATGTTCAAAACAAAAACAAATAAATTAGTTTGCAAAAATTAGACAAAGTAAAAAATTTAATATATACAAAATATATAAAAATTAAAAAAAATCTTTCCCATAGAAATTTATAAAAATATATGAAAATAGAATATATATAAAAGAAATAGAAAAAAAATGTATATTAAATAATTTAGAAAAATATATATATAAAATAAATAACAAAAAATTTAAACCACGAAAATAAAAAACAAAATACAGTGCACGCTCGATATTCGCGACTACCCATTATCGCGACAGCCCGGTTATAGCAAGAAAAAACTCATAGAGGCTGTAATAATGTTAATTTATTATTACATTATCTTACAATAATTATTAACAGTACTTAACATTATTTACGCCATTCTTTAAAACTGGAAAGTGTAATAATTATATTATTAGCGATTTATAAAAAAAAGGCTGTGTTACTTACTGCCATTTTTTCTCCAAAGCGTGATAGAATTGTAGTAATTTGCTTCTAAAAGGCGCAAATTTTGAAATTTATTACTAAACAACACTTTTTTGCCTTAGTGCCGGGACCACGGTTGCCACTTGAAAATTTTTTTCTGCACCAAAATTGGTTTAAAAAGGTACCATTTCTGTAAAAAAGGTCCAAAAAAATTTTTTTGTTTTTTCATTCTGTGTTTTTCATAGTGTTATAAATGAACAAAATATAAAATAGTGCAAAGTTGCATTTATAAAAAAAATTAATTGGAAATATCCACAATAAAGTTGGGTCGTCAAAAATGTACCATTTTTTGAACATGAGTACCAAACGGAAAAAAAAGTACCAATTTTGGTACTAAAGTACCATAAGTGGCAACCGTGGCCGGGACACAAATACGCCGGCTCTCATGGTGGAGTTTGAGCGGCCATATTGTATTTTTTCCCATTCTCAAATTTACAATTTGCATTGAAAACAGCAACAATTGTACTCATGCCGTGCCCGAGACACTCTGCATAACATGGCCCCAACTTTTTTATAAATATTTAAAATGTATATTTTTTACAAATATATGAATAAAAAAGATATAATTTATATTAATTGCACACTATTTTTTTAAAGAAATTATGGTACGGTTATCGCGAAAATACGGTTCCCGTGACAGCTTTGGTTTTTAATTAGTGACGAATACCGAGCGTGCACTGTATTTAAAAATATACAATGCGTCGTTGACTTTATTTAATTATATTATTTGCGGTGAGAAATAAGTATTTGATGATTATAAAAAATATAAAATATTGTGTTCTTTGCAATTTTCAATTAATAACATCGCTTCTAATCAAATGCCATGTAATCAATCACTTTATCATAATTTTGTTACTATAAGCAATTTTATTATTAATAACATAAGTAATTGTCTATGCATTTATTTTCATTTTGTCTTGTTTTTCCATTTTATTATTGATTCTTCTGTCTAACTACAACTGATTCACATATATATATTGAATGACCTTTACACTTGGCTAACAAATCTAATTCCCTCGAGTATTTAATTAATAAAGTACTCACTTTTACTACGACAAAATTAATATTGTTAGTACAAGACGTTTGTAATAATAGCAATTTGTATGAAATCGTCTTTCGTTTAGTTCAATATACTTTTAGGTAAAATAAACAATTACAATCTCATACCCTTACTTACCAAACTAATATTAATTTTGTAAAGTACTTTAATCCTTTTAGTATCGAAACAAAAATACATTTTACCATATACACACTATGGCAGGCAAATTCTATATTATATGGAAAACTAATTTCAAGATGCTTTTCTTTTCAATCAAATTAATTAATAATGTTGGTCAATAAGGATGAATAGTTGTTAAATTTTTTGCACATCTGCTATTTTTCATTAAGTTTCCGTAACTTTTTCCAGCTGCTAATTTCAAATTTATTTTAACCTAGCAAACCTTAAATGAAGCAAATTAGAATTGCTTGAGTTCCTTTTCTGATTTACAAACCGAAAACATTTTTGCGATTAATTTTGCTTCTTTTTCAAAGTGATCAGCTCCTCCGCTCCTCCGTTCCTCCGTGCGGCGGATGTGAGTACAATAAAAGTTACGTATACGCCCGAGTGTACTTCAGTAATTTTTATTGTTGGCTGCCTTTATATTAACGCCATTATTATAATTATTATTGCTTCAATTTTCTTTTTACAGTTCACTTATTATATTTTTTTTTCCTGTTAAGGAGAATGCGATACTGCTTTCTTCTTACTTGTTTATGGTCTTTGTTGTAATTATATTGCATGTAAATATTTATTACGAATTTGATGATGTACGTTGTTGGATGAATTATTTATTCATATTTTTACAATTCAATGCCGCTTTTTATGTGGTGCAGAATATTCTTGTACGAACATTTTGTGTTGATGTTGTTTTTGGATATTTTCTTATTTGCTGCTACAGACTCAAATTTGTTCGCATTTATCATATCAAATAGGGCATCAGGTTTCTTATATATTCTAATAACATATTATTATGCTTATTAATCCATGTAATTTTTATTAAATATAGAAATCTCCCTTTAAATTGCCTATTTCGTGATTGGGAATATGTAAAAAATTCCTTTTTTTGTTATCAAAACAAACAATTGAACTAACATTGCTAGAGAGTTAACCGAGATACTTCGATATATAATAGGTTCAAAGTAGTCACTGTTACTTACACATTTTATCAGATTACTCTGATAGCATGGTGTATGTGTACTAGAACTACGGCGCATAGTATCTGTGTTCAAACCCAATTAAAGTTTGGCTTATAAACACAGTTTTAAAAATGCTTGAGGAATTCGTTTAACGTATAGAGCGTTAAGCACACTTTTAATTCATTAAAATGTATAGATATATAACTCAATCTGGGACCAAAAAGTCTATGCATAACAGACAAACACTCAGATTAAACTAACTTGTTGTATACGTGGCTTACAGCCATCTTGTTAAACTTAAACTAACCCAACCTACTACAAAAATCAACATAGCCTTTTAATAGGTAGATTTGGTATCGCTAGGAGTCGATAGTTCTATGCGTAAATTACGGCTACTTAGATTAAACTCTTCAACTTACGCGTATGTGTGGCTTGCAGCCAACTTGTTTAACCTAAACTAATCTATCCTTATTACTTTAAATACGACGACTAGACAGACGGCATCATAAAGGTCAAGTATGCTGAATTTAAATAACGCGTGAATCATGCAGTGAATAGGGGGTGCAAAGTTACAACTGTGTACTTTCTTCGCTTTTATTTATCTTAGTAATAGATGAAATAAAGAAAAGTTGTATGAAATGATACGTGTCCTTTAGTGGTCTCCTTTTAAACAACTAGAAAATTTGGAATATTCTGCTAATACTTATTTGCTTAGCTAATAATATATACATTTTCACCACAATCTTGAAGCTATAATGGCGTCCCGTTTTCTGGAACAACGAGTTTTGCCTCCGATAGCATCAACAAAGAATGTGTACAATCTACAAGCAATCGCCGACCAAAATAAAAAATATTGATGTCTAAATTTGATATAACATATATATACGCATAACTTATTTGTAGTATGAAATAAGGTAGGGGTCGCAATTGATATGATCTTGTCAATAAAACATTTACTGTCAACATATGTATATATATATATGTATATATATATATGTATATATATATATGTATATATATATATGTATATATATATATATGTATATATATATATATGTATATATATATATGTATATATATATATGTATATATATTTATACTATGTACCCAACAGGACCCAACAGATGTTGTCCTGCATGATATACTAAGCGATTAGGATATTAAACAAAGTAAGAAATGAAAGACAAATAATGTAATAATTTTGTTATTGTTTATTTTGGAATAACATCAATTTTTCTAAAAACAATTCATAATAATCAATAATGTTTGTTTAATTTCATCTCAATGCGAGTTGATGAACAATATTTTTAGTCAATTCTTGAGGAGTATAAATGAACTTGACGACGGTTTTCCAACGCGAGAACACACCACATATAATTGGCCATGTGAAAAGACCTGATTTTCTAGGTATATCCCACAAAACGACATTGCTTGACCTTGTGACTTGTGACGTGTGAATGGAATGGGTGAATCTGAAGGGATCATTGGGATTCGTGGCAGGAGAAAAACTTCACCTTTAAATTTGCCATTCAAAATTGGAGCTTCAAGTATATATTGCCCATAATTTTTTTTATGACTAATCTCGTGGCGTTATATAGCTTAGGTGCATTTAAATTCCGCTTCATAATTATAGGTGAGCCAATTTTTAATCTTAAGTTATGTGGTGGCATTCCTGGTAAATTCAGCGAATTCAAAAATTCAACAGAATAGTTGAACGATTCATTTAAGGGACTTTAAACATTAAATCAAAGTAAGCATGAATAAATTTGTCTAAAAATGTCTAATACAAATGTGTATGGATACCAAAAAAACTGTATAATAATTAAAAAAACATTATCCAGTGGAACAAATTGTGAATCTAAACCATCCTTGAATCCACTTGAACACACACAAAAAATTGCATCAAAATCGGTTCAGCCGTTTAGGAGGAGGAATTATTTAGAAGAATTATATATATGAAGATATACTATAAACGGTATTTTTCAAAATTATTTTTAAATGTTTCTTATCAATTTTTTTTCGTTAAAGAGTTTGACAATTAACTTACCAAAACTACATTTTTAAGTCCACTAAATATGCTTCGTTTTAAAGTTGATTTCGAAAAACGAAGAAAATCACATGTCTGGTTTTCATACCCTTTATCTTGATATATATTGAAAATAGGCTTTCAGCTTTTAAGACCAAAAAATCGTTTTCGAAGTTAGAGCACTTTGAAACGAAAATTATAGGGTTAATAAAATATGACAATAAATCAACAGGTAAAGATTGTAAAATTGTTAATTGAAAATAACAACATAATATCACTCAAAAGAATCTATCAATTACAATTATTAATGACTTTTTAAATACCCATTTAATTATTTACAAAAAAAAATAGATAAATTAAACGAGATATTTTTTTTATTTCAAAATATATTTGCTTCATATAATTTACTGTAAAACACAAGTTGTAAATATATTAAAACAAAAAAAGATAAATTGCAATTTTAAAAGTTTAAGTATGTAGATAGATAAATAAAAAAATTGTACATAATTTTATTTTAAATAAATTCTAAATAATTTTATTTTAAATAAATTGTACATATTTTTCAGAAACAAATTTTTATTTCTCATCATAATTTGAAGTATTGCTTACGCTAATTTAAAACAATTTATTCCAAGTTAATTTAGAATACTGCATTCATATATCAAATAAATTTACAACTTTTGAATTATATATTTTAATTTAAACAGATCTTCCATTCTTAATTGCTTTACTACCAAATAAATTAGACTTTATATTCGTACGTTAATGTGTTTGTGCATAAATGTGCGTTCATAAAAGTATTAAGTTCTATGCGTTCTACCTACCTACCTTATCAAGTCATGCCAAACCAAACCACAGCACACCAAACTAAACTGTAAACTGTAATGTTCTGTAGTAGACGCTTCGATTATGCGAATATATCTACTTCATTAAGGTTACTTCGTTCGTATGAGTGCAAGTAACCCTACGTCAGCATATAAGACCCCACAAATTGTACTCGTACTCAGTGTACGGTGTACGGTGTATGCGCCGTACTCGTCGTTTTCACTTTAGCTGTAGCTCCTTTGATAGAAATATTGTTATCGCATTTTCATAGTTAATTATTTGCATAATTAATTAATTTTTTTTTTTTGTTTTTTATTTTTTTTTTTTTTTTGATGTACTGTACTTGGTTTTATTTTGCTTTTGCAAAAGTTTCTTTAAGAAATTTATAGATTTTTTCTTTTCCAGAAACATTTTATGGTTACTATGTAAATTCTTTTTGTTTTTGGTTGTTTGTATTCATGGCACGTAAATTATTAAAATATGCCGCATGAGGCATACAAGGTCGCAAATGGAATATTTACACCCTGAAGCGATATTTGCAACAATTGGGAGTAGATTAAGTTAAGATTTTGTTTTACTTACCAGAAAGATTTTTGTGCATGTTTTATTATTGTTTTGTTTTGGAATGGCGCTGAAAGTTTTGACAAATTGCTTCACAAATCCACTAAAGTCTCTTTGTTTAGTTCTACTTATAAGAAATTATAGTTTTAAAACTCGTTTAAGTAAAAGATTATGTGCACTGCACAATGCAAACTTTTATAAAAGTTTATATACAATATTGACTAATTTGCTATTACTAAATTCTATTGTTGAAATTGCAAGTTTTTCATATCATATGTTATATGTCAATTTATTGAATAAACACAAAAGAACATGAATCAACTAAAGGTTAATATGTTATGATTATGTTGTTATAATTAATGATTAATATTACCAGACTCCAGACTTTTTTAGAGCATAAATCTCAATGAATGAACTTTTGCTTAAAGTCAGACGAGATAAGTTTCATAGTCTATGGTATTAATGTTTTTCGAAGCAATGGAATGCATCGTTCTCCTTGCAGATAGCACATCATATCTTATTACCATACTATGGAAAGTCAGCGATTAGCATTTTCACTCCATATTTCAAGAATATGGCAATTTGTAACGCATTTAAAGCGCACTGCGCATATCGAGAACGAAGTGTTTAGTATTTTTACTAATAAGAGCATAATAGCACACCACACAAACAAATTGGCAAGGAGAGTTATATTCTTCATTCAAAGCATATGATGCTTCATATGTATCATATCAAATCGTACTCTTACAAAAACATTCTTTAATTTGTAAAAGATGATTTAAGGTTGATAACGGGTATCAATAAGGGTCGTTATGGTCTGAAATATCATCTTCATAAAATACGATTATCTGCTAATTTGAAATGCAGATTATGCTTCGCAGATGAGGAAACTACTATGCACCAGTAAAGAAACTTATTTCATATGGAATTTCTGTCACCAGTACAGATTAAGAGCTCTTCTCTATATTTTGTTTTGGACTTTGTTCACAAAGCTGTAAAGGATTTTGTGTTGTCAATAATGACATTGGTACAATAGGACTGTTCTGGCCGCAGTACTGGCTATTGAGCGATTTCACGTCAATAATTAAAAAAAAATATGTTTCATTAGTACAACATGTGAAACGCATGAAAATATGTGTGCTTAGTTAATTATGTATAAAAAATATATATGTAAAAAAAAAAATTAAGAAAGAAATTGCACATGTATTGATTTGATTTCTTTTTCAAACACCTCGAAAGCATCCAAAAAGCTGATTTTTAGATACTTGTTTGAAAAGTTTTAAAAAAACAAGTTTTAATCTGTATTTTAGTCTTGGGTGTCAAAGCTTAATAGAAGGAAATATTTAAATGTAAAATATATTTTTACAGAAATATAAATAGTGGCGCCTGAAAATGACGTATATCTATTGATCCAAAAAATGATCAAAAATTATCCAAAAAGCTGATTTTTAGATACCTGTTTAAAAAGTTTTAAAAAAACTAGTTTTAATCTATATTTTAGTCTTGGGTGTCAAAGCTCAATAGAAGGAAATGCTTAAATGTAAAATATATTTTTACAGAAATACAAATAGTGGCGCCTGAAAATGACGTATACCTATTGATCCAAAAAATGATCAAAAATGATCCAAAAAGCTGATTTTTAGATACTTGTTTGAAAAGTTTTGAAAAAACTAGTTTTAATCTGTATTTTAGTCTTGGGTGTCAAAGCTCAATAGAAGGAAATATTTAAATGTAAAATATATTTTTACAGAAATATAAATAGTGGCGCCTGAAAATGACGTATATCTATTCACTACTTAGGTTCAGTTCGCAGCTTTCACTGCTAAACAAAATTTTGATTTACAAAACTAAATTAGTCAAAATTGTGGAATATTATTGTAGGCCAGTTGAGTATTTAAAAATCAACACTATGCAATAAAATATCATCGGTAGTAATAGATCTTTAACCGTTTTGGTAGTCATCTGAATGCTCTAACCAAATCACTACTGAAAACGTCTTGCGGATCCTAATGGTTTGTCAGGTTCTAAGAATCAATCCTTATTACAATATTTTAAAATTCCAGTGCTAATACTAGTATGCTTTATATGCATACATCTCTTCGCAGCTAATATGCTGTAATTTTATATAGTGTAATGAGTTAAATAATCCCTGATATTTAAGAAAATGAAGAAAATTATGATGAGCACATATTGATTTTTGCAGACCTTGACATGCAAGTACAAATCATTATGAATTCTAAACAACAAAGCTACACTTCCAGTGCAATTATTGTATTTTATATATATAATATTTGTAATACAGAACAGATTTTGTATATTATTATTAAATTCGAGTTTTATAGTTGTTTCCATAGAAATATATTTTCGGCTAAAGCATCAATAAACTTTGTAAAACTTATTCACTTCAATTTTGTTTTTGAACAAACTTGTTGCGTACTTAGAAAATTTTATATTGAGAACAAGAAAAAAAAAATCAAAAAGTTGGATCTAGTTTATTAGAACTCATATTTGAAATATTGCTAGACCAAATTAATTTTGCATGTTCCTTGTGAAAATGGAATTATTAAATTGCATTACATTTTTTTCTTGTATATCTTATTTGAATAAATAATACAAAACACAATCCATATTTACTTTTTCTAGTTCACCTAGAAATTCTAATACAGTTTTATAGTGGAGGCCGTGGATATATAAAAAACATTTGCTATGACTTTTGTACTTGTCTCACTTAAATGTATTCATTGGAATAGTGGGTTCAATAAAAAAATAACAAATTATATTATTTATTTTGATATTTGTTCGGTTTTTTATGGGAAAATTACAATTTCATGTCATCAATTTATGATAAATTGCCTATTGACGTGATAACAAACGGGAAACAGTAGTTTACATACATTACCAAATTAAATAAGCAATCTATCAAGTATAAATCCAATCAGCTACCTATTACTTTCTCAATTCAGAGACAATGTACGAGTACATAAATACAATTACATAAATTATAATCGAACTTCTAATAACTTCACGTTGGTATATTTCACAAAAGTACCAAATAACTTTGACGTTATTACGTTCAGTTAGTTGTCGACTTTCATTTGGTGCTGCAATTTTTTGCTCTGACGAGATAAGTGCTTAAGCAAATTAAACTGACAGTTTATAGGAAAATGTCAATTTCTAAATTATCTGTTGTCGGTGAACATATAAAACGCAATGAAGAAGAGTGTACACGCTTAACCTTGCAAAGGGTTTTCAACACCTCGTTATTGCTAAAAAATCCGCCTTATAGACACGAAATTGCTAATCACTATCGCGATTTAAAATATAACCCGCACATACGTCGTCGACGACGCAAAGTATTCGTACGAAATCGTAATCCCGCCGCTGTGGGTGTCTTTACTGAATTTCGACAGCTGTTACCTTTAGCTGTGCAACATTTTCCAAGGTAACATACGTTTCCAATAATGTAATAACATACCTATGTAGGTATCAAATTTTATTGAAATGGTGTATGTATATTTTGAAAGTTTTCATTTTTATTATATTAAATACTAATTATTCGCACAGTAGATCCCATTCTATATACTAACTAATGTTATTATTATGTATATTTTGAAATTTTTATTATTTAATATTATTACATTATAATTATTAGCACAGTCGATCTCATTCTAAATTTTAATCAATGTTATTATTACTTTTTATATTAATTTATAACAATTACTCAACGAAATGAACATGTTACTATGAACGACCGTAATAACATCCGGTACTCACTTATATATGATGTTGAACCGCCGTTGTAGCTTCATCCTTGATGACCCCTGAATGAAATAGAGATAATATTAGTACATACAGAATCCTACACATCGGTACAAATACAGAAACACAAAGTGCCTTGGTACATCCGCACAAACGACATGCTAAGAGACCTTAGAATAGACCCGATCAAAAAATACATAATGGACAGAGCCCTGAAGTTATATGCGAAAATTGACAGGCTATCCTACTTACCACTATCTAATCTTAGAGTAATCAGTCTCCGCATGGGGAGGTACACAGATCTTAGATCAATTACTGAATAATTATGAAGCTTATGAGAGATATACAAATTAGTCAATGAGATGGGTGGGCCCCTGTAGTACCCTCAGCTATCAAAGAGTAAAAGTCCCCAGTTGCGCTGACTCGAAAAAAAGGATCAACATTACAGTATATTACAGAAACACAAGTATATTGAATTGTTTTATAAATAACATATAGTTATGTACAGTACAAATTGTCCAATTCAAAAAATACTTGCTTTACAAAATGCTTATTAATAATTAAATAATTAATTATTAAATACTCTCTAAATAATAATTCGAAGTCTTGAGTAGCATTAACGTTGAGTTGAGTGGTCGACATATGTGCACGTTTGAAATAATGCGCAGCGGATATTTTTTATATCCGAAACTGTCTTTGAAGTCCTTATATTTATTGTTTTTTGTTTAAAAATCTTGATATTGCATTGATATTATTCTAAATTCATTTAATATTAAGGATCGTA
Source organism: Teleopsis dalmanni (assembly GCF_002237135.1). Lineage (NCBI taxonomy): Eukaryota > Metazoa > Arthropoda > Insecta > Diptera > Diopsidae > Teleopsis > Teleopsis dalmanni. The sequence goes on along the minus strand of NC_051846.1, from coordinate 159,521,489 downwards.
AACTTTAAAACCATAAATATGTCTCTTCTAAACATTAATGAAAATACATTTTATACTATAATATAAATTATATTTCTTGTCGTCAATATCTCTAATGAACTAATAAAGCTTAATTCATTAAGATATCAAGATATTAAATTAAAATAATTTCTCTTGTTTAATCTTTATCTAGCAATTAAAGCAGGTACTTTCCTCTTACAATAGACTCCCCCATAGACAAAAAACTCATAAAAGCTTAGTTGTGCATAACTTATCTGAGAAAAAATCTTTGGTAAATGCAATAACTTCTATCGTAAACTTCAGCTTATATGATTACTATAATCAAATTTTAACCAATCAATTCTGATCTATCAGTTATCAGTTATCTATCAGTGATCTATCAGCTATCAGTTACTTTGAAATCTCACACCTTTAAAAAACACCCTTGATATAATAACATAAGCTGTATTATTTAATACCTTAAGTTATAAATAAATTGGAAGCCAGAAGGCTACAAATATCTTTAAGGTTCAAAATCTATTTTAAACAATGATCTAAGAATATATTGTATGTCACCTATATTCTCTTGATGTGTAAATGGTATAAAAAAGTAAAAGCTTATAGGTCAATCTAATACAAATAAATGAATTTTGATCATAACCTTCAATTAAAATAGAAATTTTTAATTGGATCCCGCTTACAAATAGTGTTAAAATATATCTTCTAAAAGATACGAGTCCAGGGGGTTTTGAAAATTTGTTTATAATTTGCAGTAGTGCTAGTATTTATTTGCTTTTTTGACTATCTTTTTATAAATATTTTATTTGATTTATTTGAAAAATTTAAATTTTAAAGATGTAACACCAGAAACTCTACTTGAAGGTGTGTTACTTAAAACATAAATTATATTTCAAATATCTATATTAGTATTCAATTCCCATTTCTGTATATAGTATAGACAGAATTTAAATAATTTTATTTTTGTAATTCAAACTATTAATCCAAATTTCTTTACGAGCTTTAATTTGTGTATAGGGAACATGTGTATTATCCTTTAGTAAACACACACGCATATTAATATTATATATGTACACTAATGGTAATATACATTAAAATTGTAGAAAATATATTAAAAATTTGTATATAATTTTGTGTTACATGTGTGATAAATTAAAACCAACAAAAATAGTACAGACAATTTCTTATCGCAATATGCTTTATTATTAAATATACGCACCCACATAACTTATACAGGGTAAAATAGAAAAATAGGTAAAAATAAAAATTTGTTAAAATATTTCATAAATAGGTTTTTTCGAACAGTACTACAACTGTTTCGAACTACAACAACAAAAATTTTATTTTAATTTATTTATTTTATTTATTTTTTTTTGTTAAAATATTAAATGTTAAAATATTTTATATATTATTTTATTTTATAAACTATGTATACTAATTAAAGTTATAACTAATCATAGTAGGATGTTTGTTTAAAATGAATGTAAATATTTTCTAGAGTTATCTTAATTATACATACAAAGTTTAAGAACGATCAGTATAGTTAATAAAAATTATCAACACTAATGATCTCTCAAATAAATAATAGATAATCAAATAGATAGTTTCTAAGCAGTTTATAATATGAAAACCCTAATAAAAAATTTGAGAAAATTAGGGATAGAAGAAATAATTCCCAAAATTTCTTGCTTATCTAACATTCGTGTTGAAATATAACATCACTGTCACGCCAAAACCTTCTTATTCTCCAGTTAAAGAGTAACTTTTGTCTACAATAGACGAGATGAAGGTGAAGTCGTAAAAACAGCTAAAGCTTGCATTTCTCAATATTTCTCAATTTTCAAAAAACCTTGTTTAGTTTAGATTCCACTTTATATATTATAAATATAAATTTAAAATTCTTGAAAACATGTTAGCAAGTCTATTCGAAGGGAGTGTGCTCAAATCTATTACCCCCGGTATGACAATCGCAAAGAGCAACTGCAATGACATACACAGTTCTACAAAGCTTTATCAGCTCAACTTCTGCGGCTAAATGAAATTTATAGTATATTTTTACATGCAAACCACATTCAGTACTATAAATACTGAGAATACAATAATATACTGAATGTGGTTTAATCTTCGCGGGGCATATGTTGCTTTTACTTTGTGCTGATATATCCACATCGATAACAAAATACACTACCCGAGCATCACGAGATTACTGGTGATGACATAATATTACTAGTATTGTTAACATTAATTCGATTTAAATCTATTTCCTACATGAACTTCTAAGATTAATTTGAGACCCGACAGACCTATTATATTTTTAAATATAGAAATGAAATTGTTGTTTATTTTTTATTATTTTTTTTTAGTACAGTCTTATTCTAAATACTATTGATAAGAGTGAAATAAACATCAATTATAATAAAAACAACTTTTTTATATTATCAAAAAAAAAACCAAAAATCATATCATAACAATAAACAACAGATACACATCGAAATTAAAACTAACCTAACCCTAAAACGAATACACATCGAACCATACAGCTAAATACATTAGCTGTATACCTTATACCCACATGAAAAATTCTGTAATTAATAGACCTGATAGCGCCTGGATTTCACTTTTTTTTTTGACTACTCAGTAAAGAGGTAGTTGATATCTAAATCCGGTTAGTTCCACTAGTTCTGTTAATGTGTATGAATTCGCTTTACTAACGAACACTATATTTGCGATTAAAGTATAGAATTGCACTTGTGGATTGATAATAAGATTTTTAACTGAATTTCCTTAGAACTGTTTAAATAAGTCTTAACACTCTTTTTGTTTAATATAGTTTTACCATCTATGGTACTGTGTAGTGATATTAGAGACCGTTTTCAAACGAAACAAAAAACTTTTAAAAATATTCCAACCACAGATCAAAATCTTGCCTTGAAAGTGCAGAACTTAATCAACTATATCTGCCCATTATTAATGTTTAAATAAATAGATGATATATCTTGTAAGATGAATAATACTTTAGATTGATGGAATTTAAAGTTATTAAGAGATAACGTATGTATGCTCAAAAGCATATAGCACATTCTTAATGAATCTCCACCTCTTAGCAGACAAAGGTTTCACCACTTAGGTGATCTTGTTATACTTTCATATAAATTATACCACAACAAATATTAGGGTATATATTTAATCACATATACAGGATTAAGAATCTAGGTTAGACAAAATCGATTTATTTAGTTCGTATTGCGTTCTGGCATTTATTAATAAAAACAGATTAAGTCTATATATAATATTTGTAAATATTTTTATATATAATTATTATTATAATTATAATTAAATAAAATAATTATAATTATTAATACGATATACATATCGAATTAAGAACATTAATTAATGTTCTTAATTCGATTTGGTACAAAAGTCTTTCTAGTATTTAGACAAGAAACGAACCAGTCAGCTACTTCAACTAAGGCGGAACCTGCTCAGCATCACGGTTTCTGTGCAGACGGGACACTGTGTAATAAAAGGGCATGCTATGAGATTGAGTTTTCCCTTTAATGATTTTTGTCGAGGTTGCGGCTCTGAGGATGACCGTGCTCCATCTCATGTGTCAGTGTCCTTCCTTAACTAGAAGAATATTAAAAATCTTCGGATCATATTTTTTCACCGATCTGACTGAGCTGTTATCCTGTAATGTTAGGGACCTGACCAAGTTTATAGAACTATCAGGTTGGTTTTCCTCTACCTAATAGCGGAGTAGTTACCTTTTTTCGGCATTGGCTGTACACTGATTTAAATCACGTACCAATGCTATTCCTGTGGTACCACAATGGGCTATCATTTGAGCTCAAATGGGCTAATACCTAGTATTATATTAATTCTCTTTTGGCTAAGCCAAAAATTCAATTAATTAATAAATAATAAAATTTTGAAAATGAAAATGAATAAAATTGTTATAATTTACTACTGTTCAAAAAACCTCCCTATTGAAAACAATATATTAATATTAAGAATTTATTTTGTTTCGTCAAAACGGACGTTAAAAATTAATTTAATATAGACAATTATATGATCAAAAACTCATGTGGGTTTTTTTTGGATACAAGGCCGCTACTTCAACCTAACCTAACCCATATAGCATTGTCTATAGCTCCTGTGAGTTTTCTTGGGTACAAGGTCGGTACTCCAATCTAACCTAACCTATATAGCATTGTATATAGATCATGTAGATTTTCTTGGGTACAAGGCCGCTACTTCAATCTAACCTAACCTATATAGCATTGTATATAGCTCATGTAGATTTTCTTGGGTACAACGTTGCTACTCTAAACTAACCTATATAGCATTGTGATCTTCTAGCAGATTATAGAAGTTTTAATAGAGGTACAGTTAAATTTCTAACTCTCTTTCTTCCATAACAGCTTAAACTAGAAAATAGTTTAAAATGTGAAGTCAAATATTTTCGTGTAAAAGTTTTATTCTAGTTTTTAGGTAATTTAATATATAAGAAGCTCCATTTAAAGAAATTTTTACCAAATAATTGTACATTAACATTTATATTGAAGCGTAATAAAATTCGTTGTTCTCAGTTGTTTTTGTTAATGTAGTTTTTTATATGTTACGATTATAAAAGAAGCATTACTACACTCTGTATAGTAGCTAAAAACAGCAGAACACATAAATTAAAAGTCATTAATTATTCAAATGCAACGTATATACTTACTAATTCTGTACTTTCTTATTTGTTTTTGACTTAATTACAGATTTGCCATAACATACACGCCACGTGGACGACGAACTTTATGCGAAAACGCCCCTCCCGATGAGACATTTAATGACACTGTGCGTCGTATAAGAGCAGCGAGCGGTTGTGAAGAACTGAAAGCACTTGTGCAACGCCAGCTTGAGTTTAGAACATCCACAACTCAAAGGCACAACAAATACAATAAATATGGACAAAAAGTGTATGAGAAGCCTGTGAAATGGCGATTTAACTATAGCAGAAACAACTATAATCACAACAACAAAGGTCATTGTGAAAAGCTTCATTGGAATGCTCAAATACACAACAATAAGAAGCAACAATTATATGTCGCCAACAAATTCAATGACAGCAACAGCAACAGCAAAAGCAACGGCAACGACAACACAAACAAAATTAACAACAAAAAGCGCAATAACAACGATCTAAATTATTATTTGGAACTGGCAAGTGAATTATACCAGAAAGGGTTTTTATATAATATCAAATATTTGGAATCGATAGGCAAGCGTAATAATAATTCGTTAAGACATCGTACCAAAGATATATTAGACGGGGCACATACGTCATCAACTACGAGAACAATTCCAACATTTAACAACATTTGCATAAAAACAACAGAGACTTGTGAAAGGCCAACGAAACAAGATTATCTGTACAATTGTGCCAATTTAGTGGAAATTCTTGAGCGCGCTGAAACTAAGCAAGACACCACAGAACTTGCCTTTAGTGAAAATGAAATAATAAATAAACCTAAAGTCAAAAAGCTTGTAAATAGAACACAGTTCAAAGAGTGGCCAATTCGTGTGGATATTACTCCAGCAACAAGTACATCAAATTGCCAAAAAACAAAAACAAAAACAAACCATATTACTCCCTCACCCAATCAAGAAACTTTTACTACCACAACTGAGAGCGGAGACATTACAGTAAATCATCACAGCAGTGATTGGATTATGAACGGTTTTCTGAATGCCAATTCTCAACATTTCTCAAAAATATATTCATCCAACATAAATCAAACGAGTAGCAAGGTGTTAAATTTAATAACAGATATTACAGATACGCGCGATTTTCATGATTTCATCGATCATTTCTCAGGCCTAGATATTACCGATAAAAATACAAACGTACCTAAAATAATATTAACAGATTGTTCCTCAATACCGAGCGCAGGCGTCTCATCGAATTTGGAACTAGAATCTAATTATATAAATTGCACGCCTAATACATATAATACGAAGTCATTTTGTCTTAAAGAAGCGTCATTTAACCAGAATTTGTGTTTACCGAATGAACTATTGAACAGTTTCCACAGTGAAGCAAGACCACCGTAGTATAACAAAAACATATAATTTCACTGCGAAAAAATTTTTACATATTATATTACTATTTATTTTCTGTTTATATATAATTGATTGGTAAAAACAAAAAGTATATATTAAATAATTGACGACTGCCTAAAATTATATAAAATCGTTGGTTGTGTTCCTTTGCTGAACAATGGTTGCTATTGAACATCGTCAGATATCATCATCATCAACAACCACAACAACAGCTATCAATAATACTGTGCTATCGCCAGCATCGTCAACACTTTCATCACAATCAACCGCGTCGTCCTCAGCATCTAATATACAACCAAATTGCCAACATCTAGAAGACCAACAACAAGCACAACCAGTCAAATCAACTACCAATAATATGTCACATCCTCCAACTGATACAAAAGACCCAACAGAAAACATGCCTAAACATACAACAGAGAATGTTAACACTGCAGCCACTGTCTCCAAGAGTGCTGTCAGTCAACGAAATGTCGACATAAAAATTTCTAAAAACGTCAACACTAAAGAAATAACGAAAAAGGTGCTTAAATTAGATTTGACGGGCAAAGAATTGGATGAATACTCATTGAAATCACCAAAATCTCCTATAACAGGTGAGTGCAACTATATTTAAAAAATTTTGATTTATAGTTTTATGGACTCGTGGAGCAAAAGGCCTGCACAAAATTTCTACATTTGCGATATGCATCCGACCACCCTCTTCACAAAAATGATCTAAAATACTACCTTAATTGTCCCTCGAATATTATATTATATTATATTATATTATATTATATTATATTATATTATATCTTATATATATAATTCTTCTGTACGTGTGTTGACAGTGAACTCCTCCTAAACGGCTGAACCGATTTTGATGAAATTTTTTGTGTGTGTTCAAGTGGATTCAAGGTTTAGATTCACAATTTTGCCCACTGGATAATGTCTTTTTAATTAATTTTTTATTTTTTGGTATCCATATACATTTATATTAGAAATTTAAAATTTATTCATGCTTACTTTGATTTGTTTAAAAATTTTAAAATCTCTAAAATGAATCGTAAAACTACGGTTGCATAGCTTAAGTGCATTTAAATTCCGCAGCAAATTTATAGGTAAGCCAATTTTTAATCTTAAGTTATGTGGTGGTATTCCTGATAAATCCAGCGAATTCAAAAATAAAACAGGATAGTTGAACGATTCAATTTAGAGTGTAAACGTTTTAAACAAATCAAAGTAACCATGAATAACTTTTAAATGTCTAATATAAATGTATACGGATACCAAAAAACTGTATAATAATTAAAAAAACGTTATCCAGTGGACCAAATTGTGAATCTAAACCATCTTTGAATTCACTTGAACACACACAAAAAAAAAGAATTATATATATAAAGATATAAATAACGTACAAAAAACAATGCCACGTCTTCGTGGACGAAGAGGAAATATTGGTCGCCGGACTCGGAATTCACAATTACTCCAGAACCGTCGGTTAAATAGATCGGCAGAAAACAATGAAAATGAAAGAAACCAGGATACAATCACACGTGCTAATGAAAGTCAAGAGCAACGCAACGAACGCCAGAAAAATTAATTGCAAGGGGAAACAACGTTCGCTGGGTCAGCTAGTTATATATATTATATTATTATATATATTTTATTATATATATATATTATATTATATTAAATTATATTATATTATATTATATATTATATTATATTATATTATATTATATTAATTATATTATATTATATTATATTATATTATATTATATTATATTAATATATATTATTATATTATATTATATTATTTATATATTATTATATTATATTATATTATTTTAAATATTAATATAGAACGAAATTCCAAAAAATCATTATAAGAACTACAGAACTGCAGAAGTGATCAAGTCCGTATAATAATTAGATAATTGTTTGTATAGCACTTTGTCTAACAGATAATACTGGATATATTATACAACAATAGCTCCACAATTTTAAATTTAAATAGATATGACTGAGGTAGAGTCTCACTAAGAGACATTCTTCACCTAGATCTCAACCACATTTAGAGGAGTTCATTAACCATTTGCTTGCCCCTGTTTTATTACGAAATATAACTTGCCTCTATTAGAAGCAAGTGGTTATAGTAATCAAAATTGATATATATATTTTCTATCTATACAACTCCCTATAAATACATGCCCATGTCCATATTTTTGCCATAGTTTTTAAACATATTTAAAGAAAACCATTATCCCCTCATTGCCCCTCTTTTGATTACGAAATAAAACTGGGATAAATGTTTAGGGGGAGTGTGTCATCGCTTCATATGTCGATGATATATACATACGTTCATGATATTTATATATATATATAATAATAATAATATTAATAAATAAATAATATGTTTTATATACTTACTTTGAATTTAAAAAACGTTTATATTCCATTTTTTAGCTCGTCTCCCACATCAAGCTTCGCTGACATCTTCTGTCGATGTAGAGGATCGGAAAACATTACGTGATGCCTTATATCAAGGTATATTTCATCGTCATCGAAGAACAATCTTTGCTGTGGGTAGTTTCTTACGTATGTTACGTAGCCGCAACTCGCAATATAACACAATTCGCAGCTCATCGGAAGGCGAGGATATTGACGAAGTTAGATAAAATAAACAAAATATACTATAACTATGTGATGCATTCTTATTATTATTATTATGCAAATTATTATAAACTACAATATATGTACAAATATATAAAATATTTAATATTGCGTATACTAATATATTGAGTATAAATATGTTTCATATAGAAAAAACAATATTTAATTGGGAACAATATAAACTTTTTTGTATATTTTTTTATATAATAATAATGCGATATAACAAGTAATTTTTAAAATTTTTTGCTTAAAGCTTTGAAGAGTGACTAAAACAGGTTATATTTTATTTAAAATAAATTATGTAATAAATAAATTAAATAGAAAAATTGTATTATAGCTTTTGTAGTACACATGAAAATATAAAGTGAAAATAATGAGATATTAAAAATAACAAAAAAAAAATTGAAATAAAAAATCTTATAGCTAAGCTAATGATATATTGTATTTTCTTTTAAAAATTTGCAACTGCAATTGTAGTTTCTCTTAATAATTTTTCTCTTCTTTAATACATAAAATGAATAAAAATAAATTTTTTTTGCTAATGCATTTATTAAAACTAATATACGTAAACATTCCAATTTTGTAGAAATTAACTACACTTGATTTGGTAAAAATTTAATTAAAAAAAATTATATGAATTTAGTGTATGAAATAATGAAATAAAAATTTTGTTAATTTTTTTTTTAATATTTTTTTTAATTTCCTGTTAAATGAAGAGATCTAAAATTGAATTATGTAATTTAAAGTAGATTAAAAAAATTATTGATAACTATTTTTTTTTGTTTTTTTTTAATTATTATATTTAATAAATTTATTGTAATTTAGTAACAACCTTTTGATTTTCAAATTCAATTATGACGAAAGTAACTTTTTTTAAAAGAAACTATTGTATTTAGTAGACAAAATGGCTATTTGATGGCAATACTCGAGAACGCATTATGATCAAAGAGGGGTTTTGAAGAAACCTCGCACTTAATAGAGAATAAAAGTGCTCAGGTGCACTGACTCAACTAGCCTCAACATAATAAAACTCAATGAATTAAAAATAATAAAATTTTGTTGTTGCAATTCTCTACTATTCGTAAAACCGTTCTTTTAAATTTAATTTATTTTATCTGCTGTCAAATAATCGTAATATCGAAATACAGTTTATCTTTATAATAATCAACATATTATTTTACTACTTTATTTGTTAAGATTTTTCTTAGCTTTATTATTTAAAGGCTACCAGAGTAAACAACAAACTGTAAATTTAGTTTATTTTAAGTTTGCGATTATCACATTTTAAAAATAAATAAATAAGAAAATATTATTTTTTAATATCTATCCAATTTAAAGCTTTTCATATTAATTATTTATGTACAATAAATCGAAAAATATATCTTTTTAAAATTGATTTTTAACACCTCTGTAATAGAACTGCTTCACACAAATATAACAACAATAGTTAACTGTTATAGAATATATATAAAATAGTTTATATCTTATTTATTTATCTAAGAAATGTTAATACAGATCAAATGAAAAATGCCTGTAGTAATGAGATCGTTAAAAATAGTTTAAATTAAAATCGAAGCGATTTATTTATACTACTTATAAAATCATTTTATTTACAACTTCTAAAAATTTACATCATAACTACACAAACATGAATTATACTAAATAAATTCGTTAAATAGTCTTGTTAAAAACGTATATTAATTAAAAAGGAAAAAATGAAAATAAAACTATTCTAATAAATCGTTTCAAAGTAAAATAATTATGGAAAATTTAAATCTGTTATAATTTTAAACAATTAATTATATAAAATAAAGTCGTTTTATAATTTATAAAAATTAGTTACATATGTGAGCGAAATTAATGTTAATAAAGTGTAAATTATTAATGAAAATAATGAAATTGGTGCACGTTATTACACTTTAAAAAATAAATATTAATTATTTTATGTTATAATTGTTAAACTAGGTTGTTTATGAGATATATATATATATAATTAAAAAAATGTTAGCATTTAATATACGATTCAAGAATGTAGTAAAAATTAAAAAACTTATCTATCTATTTTCTATATATATATATTAGTTAATTTAAGTATCAGAAATCTATTATTATTTTAAAAATATAATAACGAATAAGTCGGTTTTCGTGCTTCGCTGTAAGTGAACGAATGCAAAAATCATTTTTACATAAAACATAAATTCGAATCCTTATTCGCTTTACATACGGAGAGAAATCTTTAATTTGTAAACACAGAATATATAATTAAGAAATTCAAATTGCAAAATAACATCAACTTAACATGTATCAAGAAAAGAATAAGTAATACAAAAACATAAATAAAAGTCGATTTATTTTTTAATTAATACCCAACATTTGCCTATACTTGTCCAAAACATTCTGCCAAGCTCGTTGCATGTCCTCCATAAAACTGTTTGGTTGTTCATTTGGTGTATTTATTGGCCATCGGAAATTCCACTGTGCATTTTGTGGTGTTGTATCAAAGCTCAATGGTGGTCCGTGTGCTGAACGGTTAGTCTTAGCAATTAAAACTTATTAGATTTAGGGACGGTAAGTAAATAAGTGGAATATATAAAGTATTCAAAAAAATATATTGAAAAGATAACGGTACTCCATTCAATAATAATGGATAACAGATAATGGAGAGAGTTTCATAAACTAATGCGAAAAAGTTTTAATATGAATATCGTAATATTTATATATTGTAATAACCATGGGCGTACCCAGGGCCGAAATTAGGGGGAAAGCGCTGATATACTGATATGATATTAAAATATATTTAAAGTCTGCTAAGGCACCCTTCTTTAGCTAGTATATTTCACTCCTAGTTCATTGAAACCTCTGGTAGATGTAACTACTGCTTTTCGCGGACTTTTCACAACAATTTATATATGTCAGTATTAAAGATATATTGGGATCTCAACTTTAGGGCCAATACCTTTTAGAGCAATGGTAAAGCAAACTTACTTGATCAAGTAGGCAAGTTCCCACCGATATTCACTCCTCAGACATTAGTATCTTTTCGCAACAGCTAAACTAGTTCTAGCTTTGCTATTGATAGTTGGGTAGGAAGTATTGAGTCTGTGAATTGAACACCACGGTTTCTCAGCACACATATTAAAATAATGCGTCGATTAACGTATCATTAGAAAGAATTTTGGTGGTACAAATTGAAGTTATATGTTTTAGTATAACTTTATTATTTGTTGAGAGGCGTGACTAAACTAAAATTCTACTAATTATTGGTTCACAATACCGAATTAAAAAATGCAACATCACATCAAGTGAAAGCAAAAAATGCTAATAGTTTTATTGCGGAACTTTTGAAGGCGTTAAGTACAATCACTACAACAATCCTTCACGGAACTAATTAAGTATTTATTACAACCAGTGTTGAGGACACCTGGATGTTGTGGTACCAGATTTATCTCTGGTGGGGTGTCACAATTGAAAACAAACTTGCAATCACTTACTTTTAGAATATTCTAACTATTAACACTAAAAGGAGCTCTGAGGATGAGAAGAAAAATATAGATTCAAAGTTTTCGAGGCCACTTTTCTTACTGACTCAACAGAACTATCACCCTTTAAATTTGAAAGCATAGCCAGATTTCGATATTTATTAGGTTGCACCCTTTTACTAATGTGGAAGATTTACATTCAGGACGATTCTCAAAGTAATTCAAAATAAGATAGTCTTTCAGCACTGGCATACAGACAGTGTCTCATCCGTAATATCACAATTGACCATTATTTTTGCTCATGTTAACTTTGTTGCAAATCTCATTGAAAACAAAGGCTTCAGCTGTTTTATAGAAATGCTCAGCGGTAAAATTAAGGTTATTCTCTGATTTATTTCAGCCTCATCCAAATTGTGTAAGAAAAAAATGCTTAGAAAATTGAACTTACTTATCATGACTTTTGTCGTAATTGTGGTTGGTTGGGGAAGTAGAATACGTATTTCATCATCGTTGCCCAAGTATGATTACTAGAAAATTAAAAACTCTTGGAATCCTTTTATTCACCGACCTGCAAGGACTGTCAACTTGTAATTATGGAGTTTTTAGACTTATCAGGATGGTTCACTTTTACGGGAATGAAGGAGTTGTACTTTACAGCGTTGTTCGTATGTCGATTACTGTGGATTTTTTGTGTGCTTCTGGTGTACGTATAAACAACGCTTATCTGTGGTATCACAATGGGCCATTATTTGAGTTCAATTGGACTTTGGTGTACAAGGCTGACACTCCAACCTAATCTAACCTATTAGGGCCTCTAAATAGTTTAATAACTAACAGTTAAGGTCCCGTATAAAGTAGTAGAACCTAATCTTACTTTAATGTTTACATATAAAGATATTTTATATTTTTTTTCTGAATAGCATCACAAAATAGCGGTGTGTTGGAAACACTTTAATATCTCTTAGATTACTTAAATTTTATATTGTAAAAATATTTTTTTAATTTTTGTAAAAAGTTGAAAAACAATAAATTATTTACCATTTCAACAGCATATTTCCCCTCATTCACTGCTTCTTGTATGGTCTGTCGTATAGCTGCAGCTTCTTTCAAACTTTTTTCCGTAATTTTCACTTTCTCGTCAAGAAGTCTATTTGTGTTATCGAAGTTTGTAAGCCAGGTAGGTTGTACAACCTTAAAATCATAAAATAGGTCAGAATAAAATGGTATAACAGCTGGTTTATAGATACTGTCATCATTTAATTTAGTTTAAGTATTATTTAAGTATAGAATAAAGTCGATGAAATACTTTACTGAACAATTTATTTATACTATTGGTCTTATATTAATTAGTAAGATGTTAGTTCATTAGAAAAAATAAACTATGGTTCATAGCACAAATAAGAAAAAGGATAACCTCACATTCCGTGAAAGAAATCATTTAACTTAGTTTAAGTATTATTTAAGTATAGAATAAAGTCGATGAAATACTTTACTAAACAATTTATTTATACTATTGGTCTTATATTAATTAGGAAGATGTTAGTTGATTAGAAAAAATAAACTATGGTTCATAGCACAAATAAGAAATAGGATAACCTCACATTCCGTGAAAGAGATCGTCTATCGTTTATTTGTTTATTGTTTTGAAATTAAAAAGAAAAGCTGTGCTGATTTAATTATGATAGATTAATTAATTATAGAAATAATTAATAAACTGAATTAATACATTAAAGAGTATTGAGATTTGTCCAATATATAAAAAAAATTCACTTGATATACTATATAAAAAAAATTATTCGAACTTTTATAAAGGCTACCACGTAATAACATATTCTAACCGCATACATTTCTAATATTGCCGTTATTCGTGGGACAAATTAAAATAAGCAATATAGTAAACTTAAGCAGCCATTAGATGAGGATCAATTTAATAAAGAATTTATATGCGTAGGTTTATAAACCCAATAGATATTTAAATAGCATTTTTAATACCTGTCTTTTGTGAATTTTATCCAAAGCTGAAATTTCCAAGTCTTTGCCTGAAGTTTGTAAATCAAATCCATAATAAATCTTACCAGATTTATATGAAATTGGTTTACCCTGTAAAATGATACATTCAGTTGAAAATATTTATACACTATTGTTGATTGCGTTCACAAACCAAAGCAAAATCCACAGTGCTAGATACGATGACCATGTAAATAATAAACTTTACAAGTAAATCCATATCCATTTTCGCTTTTTATTAAGATTTTTTGTTATAAAGCACGCAAATTAAATATATGCTGAATATTTTACACTGAGTTCAATTTACCGTTTATTACGTTTGTAAAAAGACGCTGAACTGTTATAAACTGCTTTATCTAAATGCAGCATTGTAGTTTTTGCCGATAAAACAGTACATTTGACAGCTATGTCATGTTTGACAGTCAACTCGAATGCTTTGGTATTATAAACACACGAAAAGTAAATAATTTTCGCTTTGATATGTCTAAAACTAAAAGTGCGCGTAAAGAAAAAAATAAAACCGAAAAATATCGCAGTGAATCTGAGGAAGATGACAAAAGGTATCATGATAAGAAAAAATTAAAAAAAAGTAGTAAAGACTCATCCAGAAGTTCGTCATCTGAATCAAGTGCATCTTCAAATTCATCAAATAAAGATTATAAACGCAAAGAAGTCAACGAAAAAAAACGTTCGCATAGAAATCAAGACAGATCACCTAGCAGAGAAGGGAATCGTCATCATCATTCCAAATGGGATGATAGTCCCAATAATAAAAGACGACGCAGCAGAAGCCGTCAAATAGAGCAGGAACACAGCCGAGAAAGACATCAAAGCACTGAATACAGAACAGTTGGCGATGACCACCAGCGTAGATTTAACAGCGATAGAAGACGTGAATATGATGATAAAGGCAGAAATAACCGTAATGACTATCGTAGCAGTGGCAGAGAAGAGCGTGGAAGGGATAATGATAGATATCGTACGAATAACAGACGAAAGTATGTATAAAACGTATTTTTAATATATGTACACATGTAAGATTTTTATTTTAATATGTTTCATTTAGTCGCAGCCGAAGTCGTAGTCCACGACGTGAACACAAAACAGAACAATATTCACCGAAAAATGGCAGATATCAGAAGCGTTATAATCGAGATAAGGATGATAAAAACTATGAATGGGGCAAGAAAAATAATACTAAAAACACAGATGCATCGTCTACTAAACCAATTGAGAAGGAAAAGCCCAATTTTGGACTTAGTGGTGCTCTTACTGAAGACGCAAACAAAGTAAATGGTACTGTTATCAAATACGCTGAACCTCCAGAGGCACGAAAACCAAAACGAATGTGGAGGTTATATCCATTTAAAGGTGAAACAGCACTTCCAACATTGCATATACATAGGCAAAGTTGTTTTCTTGTTGGTCGCGATCGAAAGGTTGTCGATTTGGCTGTGGATCACCCAAGTTGTTCAAAACAGCACGCTGCTTTGCAATACAGACTAGTACCGTTTGAACGAGAAGATGGCACAAACGGAAAACGTGTACGACTTTATTTAATTGATTTGGAATCAGCAAATGGTACATTTCTAAATAATAAAAAAATTGATTCACGTAAGTACTATGAACTAATGGAGAAGGATGTTATTAAATTCGGTTTTAGCACTCGTGAATATGTGCTACTGCATGAAAATAGTAAGGAGCAAGAAGAGGACGATGACGTGCCCATTAAACAAGAACCGGATAATTAATATATTTAGTAAAATATATCTTAATGTTATTATAAATATTTGACATGCTATACAAATATTGTTTATTATTATCTGTTTGAAAAAAAAACAGTCTTAATATAAATATAAAATAAATGTAGTGTTCACAATAATGTTTTTAAAATTTTTTAAAAAAAGAAAATGAGTTCACAATAGTACTGATATGATCAAACACGTTTTATACCAAACAAGGTATTCTTTGACGTATACCAATGGGTGACAAAAAACAGAAAGTTGCTAATGTTATGTTTTCGTAAACAGCAAAACTTACATATATGCATACAAAGGCCATATATTTTTCTTCCATTATCGCGGAGCCATGATCAGCATTTTTCCATAAAGTCGCAAAACGCAAAAAAATTAAATGAAATCAACGAATTCTATATAACACTAACACATTTACTATTTCTTCGAGTGCCAGTACAGTGGCTTTAACTGTTGTAGTCAAAATTCAAATATGTTGAATCAACTATTAATATTGCTCCGACATTGTTAATAGAACTATTTTGCATTTTACTTTCTTCATTTTCGTAGTTATAGTTATAGTTGAAGTCATTTGACAAAAATTGACTGCGCAATATTTAAACAATAGCAACCTTATTTTTTACTTATAGCGTAGCAAATAAATACTCGCAACTTACGAAAGAACACATGTGAAGCAATGCTCTTTAAATATTCAGAGTTAGGCTTTACTCTCAAAAATTTTAACGTCGTAAGTTTTAGTGCAGCCAAATTCAAAAATCAGTCTATTGTGAATGCTCACTGGAATTGTGTAGCAAAATTTCAAACATACTTTAAAACCATATGGGTATTTTATTTATTAATAAATTCAAATATATACATAAATAAATTAATTTAAATATATAAGATAAAAATACTAATCTATGCACTTCTAATATTTAGTTTGTGTCCTTTATATAAATTAATTAAATTTTAGTGTATACAATTCTAATATTTTATATTGTATACAACACAACAAAATATAGATGTCAAAAGTAAGCATTTCACATATTTTAAAACTGATGTCAATTTGTTTCTGACAGAATAAATTACGTTTAGTCAAATTTTGTTTGATTTTATTATTTCTCCGTCAGCAATTCAAACATTGCTTAAAAGTTACCGAGAGCACCTAGTCTTAAGCAGACTAGGTTATAGACTTTTCGAAAAGAAAAGTTTTAAGAGAAGTTTTCGAAAAGTAGTGAACTACAATAACGATTATACCAATATTTACACTACCAAAAAATAGACTAATAATTATGTGCCTTACGTAGCGTTAACGTAAAACTTACGTTTTATTATTTGAACGTCATTGTGAATTAACGTTTAATCGTTGCTTTTAGTTGACAGCAGTGGGTTTGACAAGTTGCACGAACACTTAGCTTAAAGAGTTCGGCGCAATAACTTCGTATAGTGGGAAAATATAGTTTTGTGTAAAATTTTAAGGATAAGCGTCACCAAAATGCCGAAACCAAACGGATTTATGGTCTTCACTATGGAATGGAAACAACGACATGGACACGGTATGAGCATTGCGGAAGCAACCGCAATGTGTGGAAAAAAATGGGAAGTAAGTCTATATTGCAGTTATTTATTCGAAGTAGTGCATTTTCTTTGCCATATTTTTTAAAAATTTTTAATTATTGTTTATGCATTTTATACATTTATTACAAAATTTAGAAGGTTTAAGTTTTTTTTTTATTTTTATTTTACAACGTGCATTTCACATTGAAACTTTAACTCACACAGAAAACTGCACAGAATACCAAAAAACTGCAGTTTTTGAGTTTTGTTGTTGGACTGCAGTATGCAAGCGCGTATTAATTATTTCACAACCTATAAGGCTTAGTAAGGCTTAGTTTTAAATTAACATTAAATTTCAATCAAGAATACCATTTCCAACCACTAAAAGGTCGTAATAATTTAAATAAATAAATCAATCGCAATTTTGTTTGCAAAAAGTTGTATTTTCATATATAAGTTATTTGCAATGATAGTTAAAATTTGCAGAATTTTTCAAGAAATTTCTAGAAACAGCAATTACTGTGAAGCCGAAATTGACTATGAAAAAAAAAAAAATCAAAAATGGTTGCACTTAAAGGGAAACCGCAGCTGACAGCAAATTAAGTTTGTTGTTGTTGAAGCTGTTATGTGAATTTATTCCACATATTTGTCTGACTTTATATTAAACAAAACAAAAGACGAAAGCCAACATTACAGTTTTTGTTTAGGAATTTATCCTAAACAAAAGCTTACTTACTGTTTATGCTGATTCTACTGTTTACTTAATGAACGATGTGTTGCGCTAATGACGACAAACCCCACAATTTTTATCACAAAAGTGCGAATCTCAGCATAACTGGCTTTATTTGGTTAGCTTTTGCTGTACACTTTCAGTTCAGTTCTAGTCACGCCAACAAACAATTTGATCCTAGTTTTCAGTGCATAACAAATGCCACTGGAACAAAGATCATTGAGTCATCGGCTTTAGTTTAATGTTGATGTGTTAAGCCGTTAGAGATTTATATGGTAAATAACATAACAGGAATCACAAATAGGAATAGATGGATTAGAATATGGTTGAGTAAAGAAAATGTGAAAAGGGTTTCTTTGTATACAAGAGTGAATCAATAATAGGTGGAATTTTAATTGAAACTAACCTGAATCAAGGCACTTAAATTTAACAAATTTAAGTAGATGAACCCAAAGATCGATCGGACTTATATTCTTATGTGCATAAAGGTGTATTCACACCAAAGCGAACACTTGTGAACGAAAGAACATTCACAGGTAATCGTACGTGCAAAAGTTCGTTCGTTCGCAAGCGTTCGGTTTGGTGTGGATGCACCTTAAGGACATGAAAACATGAAAACAGATGAGCTACATTCTGGAGGGTAGAGTTAACATATTAGAAACACATATTAGAAATGAAGGCATTTGTGGCATTATATGTGACTAATACCTGTTTAGTACATAGCTCTATGTATTGACTTTAATTGACCTAAAACATTTCTTACTACACGTAGAAGTCGTCATCATTTCCGGGAGATATTAGGTGGATTGTTTATTATGGATTATTACTTTATTAACACTATAAGTATTCTATAATATATATATATAAGTATTCATTTGCTGGCGAGCTAACTAATCTAGTTAGCTACTGTAGGTTAGTTGTACCTGTGCTATAGGATAGTATGTGATGAGTTTAAGAGATTATGTTTTAATTGTTTATAAAATTTTAATAACTTTTATTAAATTTATTTATAATTTCTTAATTTATATAAAATCAAAACAAGGATATGGATGAAGAAGCTCGGAAACCATACCAAACAAAGGCAAAGAAACAAAGAGAGACATCGAAAGCCAAACCTAAACAAGAACCTTGCTGTAACACTGGAGATCCACTTTCCGTTTTGTTAAAAGAAAAAGAAGAAAGAGAAAATTATGTACAACAAACAAAACGGAATATAGAATCTATTGTTAAAAAGTCGCAGCGCAGCGATAGTAAGTATAATATATTCTATAAAATATATTTCTTTTATTTATATTATTATATATAGAAATTTCAAATGTATAGAAAATATTCATATTTATTTAAATTTATTATTCCTTTTTACGCTCAGGATTTACTACTGATTGTTATGTTGTTATTGCCGTGAACTATTTTTCAAAAAGTCTTAATGGAAATATTTACGTGCCAGCAGAAATCTCTTTGGCCGAGTTCTCCTTAAAGCGTGGTATCATAAAAACCTATCATACTCATGTAAATCCAGGTATGTAACAAATAATAAAGCTGTACAACCAGCTTATCATGAAGATTAATCATGTTTATTAAAACATTAGTTGCAGTTTCATTTGAATTTAAAATAAATCTTCAAATCAAAACTGCTATTTTTAAGTATTTATTTATTTATTTTTTAAAATTTATTATAATTTTTTGAAATGTTATAGGAGTTTCAATGTATGGTCATCAATATGATGCTCAATTACATGCTGACGAGACACACAAATTGCCGCTTCCACCAGATGCTATTGGCGAACGTAACTTAGCGAATATTTATAATGAAATATTGAAATTTGCAGAAGACAAAGAGAATGGTGGATATCGACCTCTTTATGTAAGACAAGAGCATATTCCTATAGCGAAAAGTGTTGTAGAGTTCTTACAAATAGACTCCGACGTGAATGAAATAAAGTTTAAAATTTATCCAGTGCAATATTTATTCTATTTAATGAAAGAAACTGCTTGCAAGATAGGTGAACTCTCACCGCCTAGTATTATAGAGAGTAATGCATTTTTTGAAAGAGATTATTTTGAATATCATACCGGAATATCGTGTGAGGTAAGCCATCATGTATTTTTCTATTTTTATCATTCTTCTGTTCAAACAAAATTTGAACTAGCTACTAACTGCTAAAAAATAATAATATATAATATTTTTGTAATTTTATATAGTATCACGAGAATATCGATAGATCTATACATTGCACACAATCGGTGGTTGTACGATCGTGCTATATGTTTTGTGATTACATGTGTGAAGACGTAGCAGTTGATATTATACCTGGCAGACATATTCCAATAAAACAAAAAATTGATATGAAAATTATCGAACCTAAAGTAGATAACAAAGAAAAATCATATCAAAAACTTTTTAATAATGAAAGTGTTAAAAAAGAATATTCCTCATCGTATGGAAGAAATTTTAAAAATGAGGAGTTTCCGAGTCTAAGTATGCCAATGAAAAAAAAGAAAAATTTCCAACCAAAACCTCGTGACCCCGAAAATAGCGATTCGGAATTTGAAACAAAGCCTGTAATGAATCCATTTGGTAGACAAAATAATTATCGCTATGACAATCTACCTCCAAAACCAACCTTACAAGATTTTGATGTAACTTTTTCGGATGCGGAATCTATTTCTACAGTTAATTCATTTAATAGGAAGCCTTGGCGAGAAATTGCGCAAGAAGATGGTCGTTCTGAAAGTGAATTTTCTACCACATCTAATAGAAGCTTTTATGAATCTCGAACTCGCGGCCGTGGACGTGGAGGCGGACGATCGTTCATGAGTTATGATAGTGACTTTCCAAGTTTAAATTAAATTTTGACTTTATATATACGTATATATAATAGATATATTTTTTAATTTCATTTGAGTATAAATAATTTTACAGTTATGTAAAATTATTTAAGTTTTTAAAACGAAAATGATTAAGTTTTAAATTTAATTTTGAAAATACGTTAATCATTCTCTTCATTCGAACAATATGTTTTATTTTTTCACTTTTATACGTTTTATTGATTTTCAATTTAAATATAATTATATATAACTTTTTAAAATAAATTCAATTTAAAAAAGTTTTGTATGAGAAAACCCAAAGGAATAAAAAATCGTATACAATACAGTTGTTATGTAAATATATTAGATTTATATATATACATATATATATATTTATGCTTAATTGATACCTGCATTACACATATAGTTTATAAATTATATTCAACTAAAAAACTAATATAGATATATATTCTTAGTTTTGGAAGTATAACCTTCTTTATTATTGAACCAAATGTTTAATTTTTAAATAATTAATTTGGAATAACTCTTATTTTCTTTTGCCTTATATGCGTTAAGAATTCTCATACGCATTAGATTTAATTTTTTTAATTTTTTATTTTCATTTTTATAAGATCTGTAAGTATAATACATACATAAATTAAAATTTATATAATATACTTTATGTAAATTCAAATTATTATAAGATCTGTAAGTATAATACATACATAAATTATAATATACATACATAAATTGTGTAATATATACTTTATGTAAGTTCAAACTTTAATTTGGATTTAATATTATTAATAAAATAAAGGAATTATTTCAAATAAACTCGTTCTCATTAAATAGTAATAGTCAATATATAATTTGTTAATATAGTCCATTTCATTAGAAACCGCCACTGAACTACAAACAGAAGGACTTATTGTCCTTCTGTCCTTTTTCACCTTGTGGAAGTAGAGATTATGTTACGTTACTTACACTAATGCCTACATAAGCTCAAATAATAGCTTGTTGTGATACAACGGATTAGCGGTGTTCCTATCTAGAATAGAGGGACCCCCGAAAGGAACACATTGGTTGATGTCCAAAAGTCACTGGTTTGAGTCGATGTTTGAGAACTCCATGATTCGTCACCTGTGATGATCTTATAAACGTTTTTTGAAGCACCGCGATCGTATTTTTTCAACATTTTTTTTGCACTAATCGACACGAGCCTTTTTTTGACAGATTGTCAAATTGTGCAGGATCCAACGAGAACAAACCTTTTTTACGGCCAGGTGTTCATGCAATATCGAATATATGCTGATAGGAGAAATGTCTAAGGATGCCCCTATCTCACGGTATATCACATGACGATCTTGCATTATCAGTTCACGCACGGTATCAATGTTCTCTGGCACAACGGCTTTTTTGGACGACTTTCACAGAATTCGTCGTTGAGTGAGCGTCGACCACTTTTGAATTAAACCAGTTTTTTACAGTGCTATAGGATGGTGTTTTATCGTCATACAAAGATTTAAGTTCATTAATGTTCTCTTGTCGTTATAATCCATGTCAGAAGTTGTGAAAAATGATCGCACGGAAATGTTCACGTATTAATTCTATTTTTTGGACGAGATGAATTTTTCAAGTCTCTGTAAATAAAACATTTCATAATTAAATGATAACACGTTCTGAGTGATGTTACGCTAAAAAATATTAACCTTTCCAATGGAAATGTCAGATTGCACCTGGCAATACCTGGCCAGAAATATATATAGCAGCCCTCGTAATAAAATAGATGTTTAATAAAATAAAAATAATTAAGATTTTAAGTTTTCATTTAAACACTACGACGACAAGAGACTCTCGTTATTCGCATACAGAAACGTGAATTTTGGAAGCCACATTCCAATAACACCACTGAAACAGATATCGCCGCATACTTACCTTGCCCCTATCAACATGGATTTTGAAAACGCCATCTCCGTTCATTACGAAATCACATCCCAAATTGTCAATGGTCTCAACCAAAGTCACCCGTGCGAAGGCACTGTGCTAGTAAGTCTTTTTCTCGCAAAGGCATTTGTTAAATGACCTAGCTGAAACATTCATCACTGACTTAAAAAAAGGATAGTCCTGTAATTATCTAATGCGAGTCCTTCGTTAATTTTAGAAATACGATGTCGAAAATCAGGAAATTGAAACAAGGTGACCTCAAGGGGAGGTCAGAGTCATAACGTATGCAGGTGACTGCATAATTTTAATTCTAATCTATCACCAAATAAATCCTCCGCCACACTCTGGTTATAAACATCGGTGAATTCAGGATCAAAACTACCATCAAACTCAAAATCCTGGTTGTATTGTTTGACAGCATATTGACCTTTCCTGCACATACCATGGCTATGTGCAGTCGGCTGAGATCACACAATAATGTATTAAAATCTCTCGCAGAATGCTCATGATTTAAAAACAAAGAAACCTTATTGAACACATACAAAGCTATAGGACATTCCATTGGGGTCTATGCAGTTTCGTGTATGAGCCATTCAATTCTGCGAGATAGAATGGAGTAACATCTAATCATGGTAGAGCACTGCATGCAGAATCGAAAATACTTTTTGTGAAAAAGTACAATCAACTGCTAACTTTTTGCGTGCCACACAGATGGACACTCCAGTGGAGTCATGTTCAGTAGAACTCTCCCTCCGAGATGCATTCGTAGATCTTTTTCTGCACATTGTAGATATATCGACAATTTTTGCAATGGATCTAACACACAAATGCAGTATCTCCAGGCAAATGCAGTATCCTTCGATACGAGACCAAGGTTATCCTGCAACAATGCTCTCAACAGGCTCGCGCCTAACATTTCTCAGGAATAACGGCAACTCCTAAGTGCAGCAAGAACTATCCTAGCTCAATTCAGATCAGAATACAGCCATGTGGGTAAAAGTTACTTTTAACACGTCTATTCTTAATGTGGTTAAAATTGCAGCTCTACCCACAATGACGTCGCTCATCATACACACAGTCCACAAACCACAGTCCAATTCCTAATCTAACCACATTTTCTAATCCCCCTCCACCTTCACTCAACCATTGCCTATTAACCATTACTAAACCATTCTCTTCATGTTATCTGCTTTTTATGTAAGATCCCTGCGGTCTATTACAGCAACAACAACGATAGAGAATCTTTTTACTTTGATACGAGTTGACCTTTTTCTTTTACGATTTTCTATTGTCACTTTGGAATAGAATCCTTTTCCTCTTGGTCCAAAAAAGCTGGGTATTCAGAAATAATGTGACTATATATTATTTCACTATAAATAAATCTTCACTTTGAAGAAAAATTCATATTTTACATTTTTTAAATAGAATTTCTTTTTATTTAAATCAAAATGATTTTATTTCTTTTTTTTTAAATAAAATTAATATACTCACATGCGAACATTTACAATTTGTTTTGAATATACAATTTATCTAAATAAAATAATATCTAACAGAAGCATAAAGTGAAAAAGTTTAAATAAAAAAATGTATATTTTTTAAAAATTATGTTTAATTTTTTCTATACATATATTTAACAAATGTATATTTATATTATTTAAATTCGAATTATGAAAAATATATTAAAATAGCACTGCTCCAATTATTTTCTAGGTAAAAATACTTTGATACCAGCTAATAAATAATAATAATTATAAAATTTTAAATTAAAATTCTTTAATATTTTAATGAATTTTAAGAGTAAAGTTTGATTGTAAGTCCATCTTATCGAATATTCATACAATTATTTATTATACATAAGTGGATTGAGTTTCATGCAATTTATATATTATATATGTAATTCCTCATCTTAATTATATTAAACAATGTTTGTTATTCACCAGTCTATTTAAAATTATATAAAAAACAAAAAATTCCATTTAAATAATCTCCCCGAAGGCAATTCAAATTAATATATATATATATATATAGCTATAAGCATTTTTTATATTATCTGGTTTTCGATATCGAATTAAAAAATGAAATATTTTAGGTCAAGTTAATCGTTACTCTCACACGCCGATATAAATTAAAAAATACATTGATAATTTCTTACGGATTTAGTGTCTGTTTAATAATTAAATAGAATAGAATTAAACTATTATTCTATTTTAATAATATTGCAATTACTGTGAAGACGCAAATGTAAAACTGTAAGTATTTACCGGATATTATTATCTGATTTAAAATACTTTTATGTTTTTTAAACTCATAATATCATACATATACAGGGCATTTCCTAACTAAACGAATTTACAAACTGATGTGCCAATGTCCGATATATAGACCGATAGGCCTTTCCTTGCTATCTTGCATCTCGTTTAATATTGAAAATTGGCATCTGTATCTACACAATGTTTTCTGTTCCTTGGTCCAGGGAATGATCTCTTGTATTTTGTTGGGGAACATACTATATACACACGGAAGGAATTTTTTTCTTGTCAGCTAATATCTCGATTAATATTGGACGCCTTTTTTCAATTAGGTTCTTACGTTACTTATGCACAAGAATATCTTTAAAAATTTTAAAAGTCTTAGTTAGGAAACCCCATGTGTGTAAATTAAGTTCATAAAAAAACCAATTATTGGTATATGTCATATGTTTAGGTTAGTTAAAAATAAATTTATATTTATACATAATATAGTCCTTATGTTATAAAGAAACATCCCGAAGAATATGCTTGAAAATGTTTAAAATATACACATATGTTTTAGAGTATACACGTATTTGCAATTTGGTATATGTTGCCACGTTTTTTTGGGAGTGTAGAGTTTAATTTCTATCACTTTAAACGAGTACATTCAATGTACGTTCTTCAAATTAAGATTTGTACGGCCCGCTGTGTCTTGCTTAATTGGATTTCTGAATTCTTCCTTTGGTGTTGGTGGTGGAGTCACTGCTAGTAATGTCGGTGTTGTCGGCTGTTTTGTGGTGGTAGGACTTTTTCCACCGGTATTGTGTAAGCTTGTGCTTACCAGTGGTGTATTGCATTGCCTCGTTGTCTTATAGTGATGCAATATTTCAGCCGAAGTGTTTTTAAAAGTTTCTGACATTTGATTATGTACAAGTTCCATTAGCTCTGGTATATCATTTCTTGTTAGTCCTACTGTGCTGACTGGTGGTAAAGATGTTATAATTATATTTCCCGAGTTCAAAATTTTCTTTTTATCATTTAGAAATGATATATAAGAACTAAAGACCACTGGTATAATTGGTATTTGCTCATCGATGGCCATATAGAATGCACCCTTTTTAAATGGATGCACTTCACCGGTATTTCGTCGTGTGCCCTCTGGAAATACCCATATTTTAATGCTCTGCTGTTTAATTTTAGTGTTAACTGCATTAAGAGTTTCGCGTGCTTTTTCTCCACGAACTCGGTCAATAAAAATTAAGCCAGCCAACCAAGCTGCTAATCCGAAGGGCCAAGCATAGAAGAGTTCACGTTTAGCTACTACAGTACATTTATCCATTACGTGCCAAATGTTAAACATGCCTATATAAAAATGGTATATAATAAAATTGATTTTATTTAATTAATATATTCAGATTAAATGATAGAGTAATTTAAATGTTTTTATACCTAAAACGTCTAATGAGCTTTGATGATTAGAAACGATAATAGCAGGTCGATCCTTTTCAAGGTGCTCTCCGCCGCGTAGTTCCCATCGTAAGCCAATCAATGTTGTGATTCGTTGGCAGAATGTGCTGGCCCAGCTGCAATTGAAAAACGAGTACAGAGAAAATGAAATAAAATGAAAATTAATACTTCACCTAAATCATTATTTAAGCAAATATATTTCATAATTTTTTTTTTTAATTAATTGTCTTTATAAATTCTGTTGATAGGTGTATTGTTTCCATTTCTATGTTTGTGTATGTAACTCCATGCTGCTTATTGTTATTTTTTTTCATTTATGCCTGTCTTGAAATTCCATATTACCGAAATAGTAGATCGTGGGAATGAAATCTCTCTACTTTTCTAAAAATATAATTGCTATGTATCTTATACCTTATAGAGACATCTCATAAGATTCTATGAATATAGTCACAAGAATTTTTTTTTTATTTCATCAAATGTCCTTATGCTTTTTCAGATAATTGAGCTCCATTATGCACGATAAATATATTTATAACTTATAGATATTGTACAATCAAAGTTGGTTAGGGAATGCTTTCAATTTCTCAATACCCAAGCATCGAGGAACTATGTTACTCTTATGTGTGTATCGGGACTTGAAGGGCATGGGGGCAATGTAATAGCAGACTCACTAGCAAAGAAGGGTGCATTACTCCTTTCATTGGTCCAGAGCCCTTCTGCGGGGTAACAAATAGCTTCAAAAATAACTTATTATGTGAACAGGAGAAACAAAATCTACTTGAATACTGGAGAGCCCAAACAGGTATGCGGCAGTCAAGAAGATGCATTGATCCTAAATACATTAAATTTGATGCTATCCTTGGCCTTAGCAGAAATGATATTAAAATCTACACTGAACTTCTTACAGGTTGCTGTAGACTTAATTGCCACATGAAGATTCTAGGTGCGGTAGAAAGTGATTCCTGGCGACTCTGTCATGAGGAGAAGGAAACATCACAACATATCCTATGCAACTGCCCAGCCGCGGCAAGACGTACACTCGACTACCTTGGAAGCGGAATTTTAGTCCCAAATCAAATAAGTAAAATTAAGCCCACAGCAATTACGAGATTTATAAAAAGTCTAGAGTTGTTTTAGTTGGGTCTTTAGGCGCACAATACATCTTTTAGGTCAAGGTGCATTCATAGCCTATTATTTAATAATAATATAATTACTTAATAATAACTTAATTTTTAAATGGGAGGTCTAATACATGTAACTTTTTAAGCCTTCTGACCTCATCAGTCTCGTCTAACATAGCTATAGCTACTTTCAAGGTATTTCGAAGTATAATTTCCTATTGCTTCTTTTGTGTAGGGGACTTTGAAATCTCTATGAATGCAGTGGTTTGTTACAAACCATAGAGCATTTACATAGTTACAAGAATAAAAAAAAATACCTAGCACTGAGTTTCTAACATTTTTCGTGGTCTGTTTCGCCTAAGAGACATTCTCGATACCCGAGCGTCCTATAAAGAAATTACAACTGATCGTGGGAGACAGAAATTACTGTTGCAGTTAGTTGATGCAGTTCACAAGTAATGACATATATAACACGTATAAATTTGTGTCCATTCATCAGAAATATATCAAACAGATTTAGATCAAACTGACATCGATACATTTTCATAAAACTTTCATAAAACCCTTATATGGAATTAACAGTAGGGCATGTAAGAGGGCTTTAGGTTGGGAAATAGTAATATAATATAAGAAATAAAACAAGAAAGGAATTAAAGTCTACTTAATAACTTGAATATTAATTTATATATAAATTTAGTCTACATACTAAGCATATAGCTTAGGGAAAAAATAATTTTGTGCATAGTACAAGATTTAATAAAATCAATATGAAGTGTAGGATTGCATAAAACTGAATCCGAAATAATAGAATAGAATTAGAATATATACTGAATATAAGTTCGCAATATCACATATTGACAGAGTAAAGCACTTTGGCCTTATGTTTTGCACTCTAATTGAACACAGGAACACTCGCGTCCAGCTTCCAGAGTCACTGATTGTTGAGACCAATTCCCGCTACTTATATTGAATTTGAAAATTTGACAGATTCTTCAGAGTTTTTTAGTACAGACATCATACCAATTAACTTTGTGTATAAAGAATCTGGAAATATTGAATACAATCCACAAGAAGAGCATTCCTAGCCTATTAACCAAAGCTGGGCAGTCACAGAGAAAATGTATGATTGTTTCCTTTTCGCTCATGTTTCCGCAACTTTTACAAAAAGTGTTAAATGGAAAGTGCAGTTTCTCAGTATAACTTCGAAACCCAGATCGACCGGTTTATTTTACATATTGTGAGTGACTTCCATCTTATTTTTAGTTAACCACAAAAAATGGAGTAAGGTGCCTCTTTTAACGGTGTCTATTGATATATATATATCGACAGCCATAGGTTGACACCCATAGAAGCGTCAAAGCGTGCTAAACTGTCTGTTTTTTTATTGAATTCAAAGTTCCCATGACTGGGAAGATGACATAAAGACTGCATATTTCTTCGATTCGAAATAAGGCGGCTCTAATAAGGTGAAAGTTTAATGAAACTCTCTGAACTAAGGAATGAAATAATAATCTTAATGAGTATGATAATGCTCTAATATTTTCGAAGATTAATTTTTTGAAAAATAATTCTCCAGCTGTTGAAAGCTTCGAACATTTAGATAATCGAGTATGTTTGTATTCGATTCGATGTATTTATAAAAAAAGAAAACAAATATAAAAAAATATAAATAAGATTTGTTATTTATGTTAAATAATAGAAGATTTTCGTGCATGTAAGAAGTTCGATTCAAATGTTCGAATTCGAACTGCTCGAGTATTGTTTCGTTTAAAAACAGTTTAAAGTTACTGGTAATTACAGTTTTATGTTTAATTCAAAACAGATTCTATAGCGATTGTACGAGTATGAAGATAAAGAAATATAAGCACCTACGTCACTTGCTAAAAATATTTTAATTAAATCAACTTAGGTTATAATTTTAATTGACAGTACAACAGGTAGCACGTGGCAAAGCTTAAAAACTTTTTACAAAAATTGTAAATTAAATTTTTTATTTAAAAATACATTTATTTTATATGGTGGTATGTTTTATAAATTGAAATATATATAAATTAAAAATTAAACATGTAAGTAATAGGTTAAAAGTAATTTAAGTCTAAAGGCACGTTGCTATTTTCATACAATGAATTTTTCGGGTTCAAAAGTTAAAGTAGTTATGAAGATGATATGCTATTTAGTTGAAAAGTCCAAAAAATTAGTGTTTAATAATAATTTAATTTTGTTAAAGTTTGCTTCCTAATACTCTGATCCTAATAATATTAAGATCAGAGTGCAATGCGCTCAAATGTTCGAAAGTGATGTCAGATGCATGTGATTGCTGTAGACAGGAGCTGGTGAAATAAGCTTTTCTCCTATTTTATTCATTCTGACTTTCCATGAAATCCTAAGAATCTGTTTCGATGGCCACTACAGAATATATTGATCTCTTCTCTTCTTCTGAATGATAACGAATCAACAGACTATTTTTATCATGGCGAGCCAAACTTGTGTAGATCTTTAACATTACGTAAAAAGTCTAACTCGAAAAGAATCTAAAGCAGAATTAGATTATAATATCATTAAAACTGTAGTTATGTCAAGCGGCTCAAACGATACAATCAACTATTGTTATAAGAACGAAAATAAAGCTATTGTAATATTATGCGTAGTATATTAAATGTGATCAAAAAGTAAAGAAAATTTTCAAATCGCTCGTACTATATAATATTAATCAGATCTGAGTATTATTTTGTTTATTGACAGTTTGTATGACATATTGTGGAAAAAAAGGAATTAAGTAAAACAAAATATTTAAAATTATAAAATAAGAACTTTAGCAATAATACAATGGAACAACCACAATTCTACGGTAGTACAAACGTTTTCAGGAAGATTAAGAACACGTTGACATAAAGAAAACATCTGGGCTTCCTAACATATCCATTAATATTAAGTTAGGTTAGGTTGCTGTTGCAATTTTTTGCACTAAAGACTACTTAAACTCAAATATTGTCCATACTCCATTAGGAACTTGAGGATACAACAAATGATTTCCATCTATCTCTCTTCTGTGACAGTTGTCTGAACTCGTTAATCGATTTGTTAGTTTCGGTGTTTATTGTTCTTCGCCATGTTGTAGTGGGCCTGCCTCTACGCCGGGCTCCCTGGGAGTTTCACGTTATCACGTTAGCTCCCTGGGAGTTTCAAGTGTCTTACGCAGTGTATGTCCCGTTGTGATATCACAGCTAAGCGTTGCTTATACGCAGACCACAAGGACCGCGGTGGTCTGCGTACACAAAAAGTTAAAAGACGCAACTACCCTTCTTCAATGTTGGAAACACGGAAAATATTGGATAGGATATAGAAGAAGTAGAAATGTCATACGGCTCCTTCGAAAAATTGTTAAGAAGTTTTAAACGTAAAAAGAGTAGCAGTAAATTAAAAGTAATCTGCAGACATAGCACCCTGAGAATCTTTTATATTTCCTAAACTTAAAAAGACTTTGAAAGGACAAATTTTTTAAAAATATAACAACTAAGACGAAAAAACAGAACGCGGTTAAGTTCATATCAATAATTATTTTAAAATTGGAAACTATGGTGACATATGTGGATAATATCACGCAAGACAAGTCAAATAGAAATGTTGTAGAATTGTTTTTTTTTTGGACATTTAAACATTGGATATTTGAAAACTACTTTTTTATTTTACCAGGTCACAAAATAGAGACTAACTGTTAGACGGAGACTGCGAACTTAATTTGATAGATCATGCTGTATAACATTGTATATATGTATGTGTAGTCTGCGACATCGCCCGGCATCTGGCGCAGTAAGTCTGAAACAATGCTTCTGACTTAATAAATAACTTTTTTATATACTCTAAGCTCTCTAAATATATATTTTTTCATATTCGTGTTTGAATTGGAATCCAACAAAGCCGTTTTAAACTTTGTGTACATAAAAAAGTTTAAAAATAATTTTCTACATTTTTTTTGCAAGTGACAGCATTTCATGTATGGTTTCGGATTACTTTTGGCTGTGATAATTATGCTGACTAAGATAAAATTCAGAAACATTTTACAATTAAATTTGTATTCAATTCTTTTTCGAAATGTCGGCTTTTTTAATTCTCTAATCTCTTAGAGATCAAAAAATGTTTAATCCATTGTTTTTATTTTTGATAAAGCGCAATAGTATTGTCAGAAAATGTTGATTAATTAATAAGCTAACTAAACTATGAAGAAAGAGAGTTACTAATTTCAAGCAGTTTTTAGTTGTTAAAGAAATTGTACTATACAACCGGCTTCTCTTTTAAAATTAGAACACCGCAAACACTGTCTTTATGCATGAAACAATGGGTGATTCGTTAGCACGAGCGCGAAGAGACAGGAATCCTATGATACACTCAGAAGATGGATGTTAGAGTTCGTAGTGCTTCCTTAGATATTAGTTATTTGACCGGCAATATCTTGAAGGCATGGCTTTGCAACCACTGAAATGTTTATGGGCCCATGATGGTGACATAGTTCCAGTCTATTGAGCTCAACCAGTAACAGGAGATCTGGACACCAAAACATCTCAAAAAACCAGATACAATCGACATAAATCAAAAGCTTACATTAAATTACTATTTAGTACTTTTTAAACATTAGATAATGTAGGTATATATACTAACTTCTAATATTTACATATTTATACTCACATCTATACTTATTAAATACTTGTACATTTATAGATTTAATGCAATAAAAATATTTGTGCAAAAATATGATTTAAACTTAAAATTTTAAAATAGGATTAACGTTATCGTATATTTGTTACTTACACTTTTATTTGTTTATTCAATTAATTAGTTACTAGTTCGCTTAAAGTAATAATAAATATTGTTATCTAAATCGGTTATTATACAAATTCAGTAGTTCAAAAATATTTACATTTCAATTAAAATTTGCTGACACAATTTTTAACGTTAAGTTTAATGAGAAGTTTTTAAACTTTAACTTTCATTGATCAGAAAAGAAAATAATATTACGACATATTATTATCGTAATAATTTATAGAGTAATATCTTTATTAATAAACTATTATCTTTAGCTATACTTTTATTTATATCCAGTGCGAAGCTCTGGGAGAGCATACAACTACCACTTGATATAAAAAAAAGATTTTTCAATGGAATGACTAAAACACTACTACTAGACAAGTCTTACGATAAACAACCCACCAGATAATCGCTGACCATGCCCTTTTAAGAATCCTTGTAAGAATATTACAAAGAACATTGAATTAGACGCTATTAGAGGTTGACTTCTCATAAAAATATATCACTTGAGTCAGATTTCGAATAATTCCTATTGTTTGCATTCTGTTTTTGATTGCTAAATAAGCGCAGATGTAGTTGATCTATAAAGACGTTTCAGTACGTGTAAGGTTGGGTTTTCCATTTTTTTCGATTTTATTAAAAAGCTGGGCTTCTTTTCTTTTCTTCTTTATAAACTTTTCCACAATATGCAGATCACTATGAATGTCCTGGTTTCTTAAGTATCATTGTGCGTGCAAAATATTCCTTAGCGTTTTATTTTGATAGATCTGCAACTGTTTAATTGTTGATTTTGTGGTCCTGCAGTATTCTGTGCTACCATTAGACCATAGCCTTGGCCTAACGACTTGCTTATAAATAATTATTTTTTATTTTTAATATTGAGATCTTTATTTAGCAGCGGATTCAGAGCACAAAAGACCTTGTTGCATAAAGATATTCTGTCTTTCACAGAATATCTTTCACAGAACACGCATTCCAGTTAAACTTGTTGTCTAACGTAACGCCTAGATATTTAACTTAGTTTGCTTAACCATTACGTTTTTTGTTGACTATCAGAATTCTCGAAACATTGTCTTTTTTCCAGAGAATGTATAATGCTTTAGTTTTTCTTTCAGTTAACTTAATCGTCTATCTATTAAAGTATCTCCTTAGACTGTTGATATGCTTCTATAAGTTGGTTGTTACTTGCTGAGAGTTTTTGTTAGAGTGTTATATACATGCATCATCTACGTATAGATACAGCGAATTTCCTTCTTGTTTGGGAATATCTGCTGTGTAAAGGTTATAAAGCACCGGGGAAAGGGGGGATCCTTGAGGACAGTCTTATTGATCCTTCTATACTTCTATTTGTTTTATTGCGGTTAGGTGATTACCAATTATTTTAATAAGGTGGAATACTCGTGGAATTCAAGTTCTCTAGTAACCAGTTCGGTAATCGAGTAACATGGTAATATTGTAAAGAGCCAATTACCAAGTTGTATTGTGTTTTTACCGTTTTGTATTGTTATTATGCTATTTGGTTATTTATTTCGGCACTCGACATCGTGAATACCCCTATTATATACCCCTATTATAGTACAGATATTATAAGACCAGAGATTTACGAGCTACAAAATAGATATCAAACAATTGTGTGTCTAGTGTGTATCTAGTGTGTAATTCGGACAAAAGGGACAAAATCTGGTTGTCAAGCGATTGATTGTATTGTATCACAATTGTATATAAAAATAATAGAAAATTTTTGGTGTGACTTAGTCAAGTTTGTTATAATAATCCTTTAAATATTTTTTTTTGTTGTTTCCAGTAACTAATTGCCCCAACCGAAGACATGTCTATCGGACACGTGAGAAGTTGATGAAAAAACTTAATACGAATTAATTATGAATAATTAATACATAATAAGAATGTATCACCAACTGTTAATGTGAATATGTAACACAAAAACAAATGTTTGGAATAAATATCAATTAGGCGCGGTATTCCAATAGAAACATTTCCTAAATTTATAAATAATATACTAACCTTTATGAGCGCTTCAATTAGTTTAATGAGCATTACACGCTGTGCTATTACAAAAATCAATCCAAATTACCCAAATACAATAAATACATTTTAGTTGAACCAATTTACTTAAATTGCTTTAGTTGTAAATTGACGTTAATAATTAATTGAACCTCATAACAAAATTCTGTGGAATAGTCAATATTGTGGGCAATAAAGGCAATAAAAGCCAACACCTCAGAGACGCGCATTTATATTGATAATGTTTATTAACTTTTGATTAGATTTTTTATTCGTTATTTATTTGCATGACACTGACGAATTGTCAAATCAAAATTAAAAAAAACAAAAAAGCAGTGCAGACGTTAATAGACACTATAGATAAAAAATTTATCATAGGAAACGATTATAAAAAAAATTTTTTTTAAAGTTTATCTGTAGTTAATAACCTATTTTGAGCATATCTATAATTTGTTTATGGGTTTAAAAAATTTATAATATATTATTAAGTTCAAACATTTCTTAAACAATCATTTTTCCAATAATCAAAATAATCGCATAAAATGATATTAATCTAGTGCTCTTTTAAGAAAACCATATAGTTCGTATATATTGAAGTACTAAAGTAAACTTCCTGAAAAAGGGATGTTCACGATCACCGCAGTAGCACACATTCGAATCTTACCTACAAATTAAATTTATTAACAGTTAGGTTAGGTGAAGTAATAAGAAGCACGAGCCCTCCTAAATTAGCTAAAAAACTATTTGGATTCCACAATTCTTCGTAATGATGAGTAAGAGAATAGTCATGCTAGAACCAGCCGGAAACATTGATAAATGTGAGGATTTAATATATTATTACGTTGTTTACAAGGTATTCACCATTTACTATAAAAAGTATTAATTACTAAAAATCGATGAAATGTTCGACTTGATGTTTGGGTACCACATGAATTAACTCAAATAAATTTGTTCGATCGAATTACTGTCAGTCAAACACTACTGAAATGCAATAAAATCGAGCAAATCTTTATAGGCGATGAAAATATAATGAAATGCAATAATATTCAACTCAAGCAAACATGACTAAAACTCAATGACCTTACACATAAGACTCCAAGACTTCGATTGACGACAAATAATGTTATTTTAAGTATTTGATGGAATTGGAAAGGAATTCTCTATAACGAGCTGCTCCAGCCTGGGGCACCGGTTAATTCGGTTTTCTGCTTTTCACAATTAGACCACATGAACGAAAGGAAACCATCATTATCATAACTATGACAGGAGATACACACCTTTGTTGACTTAGTTCCATAAAATTGACGGAACTTGATTGGGAAGTTTTGTGGTATAGTTCCGTATAGCCCGGAACTTGTACCATCTGAATGTTATTTGTTTCGTTATCTGCAAAACTCTCTGAATGGTAAAAAATGACCGAAGAGCCGTAAAATCACTTAACAAAGTTCTTAGCCGATAAACCACAGAAATTCTAATTCGATGGAATTTAGAAACTACCCGAAAAATGGCAAAAAATCATAAATAATAATGCCCAATATAAACGTATAAAATAAATTAAATATAATAAGAAATTATATTAAATTATATTATATATATATATGATATAATATAAAAATATTTTATATTTATATAATGCATACCTTCTGATCAAAAAAGAACGAGAGGCCTATTTTTGAATTCCCGCGCTTATCCAATCGGTAAATTTTTTTTATTTTCACGCTGGCAACACTATTATATATATTCTGTTAAAGTTGAACGCATATTGTACGATTAGTTTTTGTTTGGCGTCTATACAAAGAAGTCGAAAAATTTTAGTGTTGCGATTTTTATAATGGATCAAAAATTAGAACAACGTGCGTGCATCAAATTTTGTATTGCAAATGGATTCAAGTGTGCCGAAACTGTTAAAAAATGTTAAAAAAGACCTTTGGAGATTTCTATGTGTTGCAACCACGAGTATACGAATGGTTTAAAAGCTTCAAAGACGGTCGTATAAGCTTGGACCATGATGAGATCCCTGGTCGCTCAACAACTTCTGTTACTGAAGAAAACATTGAATCGACGAAGCAAATCGTGTTAGAAAATCGTTGTGGAACGATTGGAGAGATTGCAGTGTTGTTGGGCATCTCATATGGAGCGGTGGAACACATTTTAACTGATGTTTTGGGTTTGAAACGCGTCGCTTCTCGGCTGCTGGCAAAAAAGCTGAATTTCATTCAAAAAAATCCGCAGTTTTTGGCCAAAAACTTAACCAATATCATCAACCAAAGCACCGTACTCTCCGATTGCATTTAATCCGATTTACCGATTGGATAAGAACAGAAATTCGAAAAATTAAAATTCTTTTTCTTTTTTGATTACAAGGTATATTATAGAAATATTTATAATATAAATATTTAAATTAATTTTCAATAAAGAAAATAAATAAAGAAATTTTTATGCGGCAAAATGTACCAAAAAAATTGTGGATATTATTTATAACACCCAATATATACTATAGGATCTTTTCCCTCCCTATTGCTCAATTTCAATTTAAACCGACTTTGGCTTTCATATAACGAATCAAGCATCGACAAAAGCTGTAACATTCGCTAAATAGACTAAGAAACACACCAGAGAGCCTTTCCTGGTGCTTAAATTAAACAGTATTTATCAATAATAATGACAATAATTGTTAGAATCAAGTTAGAATTAAATACAGAAATGACTTGAAAATTTATATTACTATTTCAACCACGTTGTATTTGTCTCCCACTTTGGTTCTTTGATCGCTGATGTCTTATTTTCCGCTAGATCTACCGTAGCCACATATGCAGCTTATGGTATCAAAGTTACTACAGTTCAAGTTGTATTATATAAGAACTAGTGTATTATTGTTTGTTTGATAGCCGCTCAGTTTTGAACAAAATAATGAAACAGATTTTCTTAAATTGAGATAACAGTTGTTTCTAATTAACAGAGTTACACCAAACTAAACTCTAAAACTATTGTTATACGTTTAAGCACTATTTTTCATAAGCCATCTGTTGCTAACTAATGTATTGTAGACGTTATCTACCGAACAATATACCTATTATGAAATAAAAAATGCATGGACATTATCTTTGTAAAATTATCTACACACTTGCGAATATATCGCTCGTGTAGCTTTTCATAAAATAAAATGCACTTCTTGATTATATTTTTGTAGAGCACTTGAAGAACTGAAACCGTTACAGTATACATTGTGCTCAAAAAGTATCCGGATTTTGACCTTTTTCAAGCATTTTTTTTGTTATGTTTTTCTTTCTTGACATATGGTACAAATTTGAGCGCCATCTGTCAATTAGTTTGTTTACAGTAGCTGTTAATGTGAGACTACCTCAAGTGCATTTAGCGATTTTTACTATGGATTTTTACTATTTTCTTGTTGCACGAGATTTTTTGAC
This sequence comes from Teleopsis dalmanni, assembly GCF_002237135.1. NCBI lineage: Eukaryota > Metazoa > Arthropoda > Insecta > Diptera > Diopsidae > Teleopsis > Teleopsis dalmanni. The sequence continues at coordinate 159,483,399 of NC_051846.1, read as the reverse complement.
CAAACACGGCACCACTGTCATCGCTGAGGCACCATATTCGCCAGATCTGGATCCGTGCGACTTTTTCCTGTTCTCGAAACTCAAATTGCCCCTTCGTGGTAAGCGTTTTGAGTCGATTGAATCGGCGAAAGAGAATTCGCTGTAGGAACTAAAAGCCATACCTTCACGAGACTACGAAAAATGAATGGAAGATTGGGTTAAACGTTGGCATATGTGTATCGCTTCAGAAGGAGCATATTTTGAAGGATATAAAATAAATTTGGATTAAAATTTAAATTTGTGTGTTTTATTTACAAAATCCGAGTACTTTTTGAGCAGAAGGTATAACATCAACTTCGGCTGTATTTAGGGTGTGAGTATTTTTTATAAGAATTTCTTAATTCATTTCATTTATTAAATTTAAATGGTAAATAATATTTCTTTTGATATTTAACATTGAAAAGTATATACAGAGGATTTGTACCGAAATTTTTCATGAAATTATGTTACTGTTTTTTAGTGCTGTTACCTATATTCAAATTCAGTGCTTGCAGTGCAGTTAGCTAGCACTTTTAATGCAGTCTATTTCCTTTATAAGTAGCGAAAAGCAATAATATAGTTGGATGAGTGTCATGAATTCAATTTAATATATCAATTTAGTGTAATTGCAATGTAGCAATGTTATTTTGATTATTAACATGATGTAGAATTTTATTCTTTAATGTTCTTACATTTGCATTAAAATATTTAAATATCTAATAATTAATTAAATCTAATCTACATATATTAATACTACCTCTGACAAAGATAACTTATTTACTTTAGTAAATGAGTTAACGTGTTTTTTTTTTCAAAGTTGTAATTTTGCTACTTTTAGTTTAACAATTATATATTATTTACTTACTGATGTCCTTCTCTTCTCCCCCCTGCGGTAAAGGAGTTAGAATATTCCCGAGGTAAGACATACCATACCTGTCGTAAAAGGCAACTAGAGTCCCGGCGTCACCCCGACATTGTACATGGTAGTAAGTGACACGGCACTTGCTGATCACTTGTGGTTGGACTCGTAGTGGCTGTGGTTGATACCCAAACTTACGCGGGAAGAATGCATCATTTATTCGACGTGAAGTTATGTTTCACCACCGGGTGCTACGACCCTAAGAGTAGCAGAGGCGGAAATTTCTTATGAAATTCCAATGGAACGTGTTTTTGAACACCGTAATATTTGGCCATTATAGCATAGAATAGTACGTTAAATAACATTAAGACATTAAGATTGTCCTTCTCTCCTAGTGGAGCATACGGCCTCAAACTATTATATATAGACTTATAATACTAAAGAATATTTCCAGGCAGCAGAGAGTAGGTGGCAATACTCACAACAGTTTAATTAATTAGTTTAAAAAAATTTGTTGTTCTAATTTACTATTATTTAAAAACCATTCTAAAAATAAATTATGTTTGTTTATTTTATTTACATTCACACCTCATATTATTGTCTAATGATGAAAGAGAATTTCAATTTCCATCTTTAAGAATATAAAGATGTATTGTTCTTATTCTTTTTGAATAAAATTGAAAATGTTAAGTTCTGCATTTATTGCTTCCTTAACCTTCAATAAGTAATATTATCTTCGAATTCTTTGAAAATTAAAACGTTGTTTAAACAAAGACTTATATTTCAGAGCATTAACCTTAGCTTTATTTTCAGTTTCCTAATTGTTCATCGTAATATCCCTAACTTTATAAATTCTTAAAATTCATAGATCTATAAGTTTTTCTCTATATGCTCTATAAAAATGTTTACATCACTGATGCAATTGTTGTTTTTATTGGGACAAAGTGAAGTCGGCAACTGCGATCGTCTGTATAAACAAATATTATACAAATATTTAATAAACAAAGACATCGCATTATAGGTCAACATCAACTCATTTGATAATTAAAAAAAATTAAATTTGTTACGAGTATTTCATATTTTTATAACGCTTAGCAAAACTGAGAGATTCTTACGAAAAATATTTTGTTTAAAAACAAATAAAAGTATAAACTGTTAACATGCAGTAGCGTCACTAGAACTTTTTTATAGAGGAGAAATACATTTGTACCATATATTATGTTATCTAATAAACCTATCTTTTTCTAGAAAGTTCAAGAGATACTTTTGCCATAAATAACAATTATAAAGTTAAGTTATGATTTGACCAACTGTAATATACATACATACAAAGGTCGGACAGTTTCGTAATTGCACTATATTCTATTAATGTAGTCCATTTTGTAATAACTTAATAAAGTGAATATTTCAATATAGTAAAACGATAAATTACATTAAAATATAACTGAAACCGATTTTACAATGTATTTTCTTGTTGTGCCATTGTCCTTCTTTAAGCCTGACATAACGAATATAGAATATATAAACAGTACAACGCAAAAAAAAAAGATTAGTCATGAAAGAGTATACACAACGCAAAACAACATAATAACACAAACAACACAAGTTCAATCCGACTACCAAATACTTCGCATACAAAGAAATGCAATGCAATTGCACAATGATTGTATCAACTGATATAAGATTTTTCCTATGCTTCGTCAAGAAACAAAGGGGGTTATTTTTTTTTAATTAATATGCATAATCTAATGCATGGTTTTCCATAAGATAGGACGTATCAGATTGTTTCTTACAGCACAACTAATTTAGTCTTTACTGTATTTCACGATATAAAGTTACTACTGTTAGAAAACAAAAATTATTCAGAGATTATAAAAAGTAGTAGGCGTCAGCAGATAAGGCTGATTGTAATAAAACAGTCAATAAAGAGATAAGAAGCTATTTGTAGGCAAAATGATGCGATTATTGGATTTTTTTGTTGGTTATAGAATATTTGAACAACATAGCTTATCAAAAGGATTTTAACTGGCAAATCTATGGGTTTCATATGTATATTGAAAGACGGATACTTCGATCAAAACTTATTTCTTTTCTCGAATGGCAAACTAAAATGAATTGGTAATAAATCTGCTATTGAAGCGATATGTTTCATACGATCTTAACTAATTGTCATTTAAACTTCTGTCTAATACACGAGTAAGTAACCGTCGCTTGCTATAGGAGCTGGTGACTCTCACTGTAGTCTAATAACACTGACTAGAATAGAGTTTCTTAATGTTGAACTCCTTAAATTTTCTCTTTATGCCAATATACCATAGACCTTATGTATGCTTTAATGAAGAAACAAAACAAACAAAAAAATATAGAGTGCTTTCCAAAAAAATTGACAGGATTGACATACAGATATCAAACTTTGTGAACATAAGGAAGATTTTTACTGTAAACATATATTAGTATTGAATCTACTTCACCGACTTTTATTCCATTCATTATTATTCTTATTATTCAGCGATTTAAGAAATTTAGTTTTTTTTTTAAATGACTTTTTGAACTTATAGAAAACAGTAATTTATAGTGCCGAGTCTTATTCTTTTAAACTATGTAAGATACCTTCTTTATGCTTCTTTATCAAACCTGATTCCATCAAATGGTATAAGTTACCAAGATTTTTTTTTTCCTAATTCTATATAAACATATTGCCGACGTTTCGAAGTATGACTTCTTTATTAGAGACTCAAAAAATCTATTAGCAAAAACTCATAATTTACCAAATTAATTTACCAATCTACCAAAATGATATAAGATATCAACCATATTATCTCTTCCGTTTAGGCATGAGTGTGGAACAAGTTTCCAATCTCAATTTTTTTTCCTACAAAGCTTACTAGTTATACTACAATAAATTTCCAGTTTTGTTAATCAGTCTCTATTGTCTTGTCAGAATTCATATAATTATTATTATATATTTTTTTTTAAATTCACTTTATAAAGATTTTATACAATTCTTGTATTAATATAGGTTAAATATTCCTAATGTGATATCCATGACAAATTGTGTCAAGATGTCCTTCCCCATTTTTCTTCTTCCTGAACAAATAAAAAGAAATTATGGCTTTTTGAGCTACAGAATGGATCCCGGTGTAGAAGCAATGCAGCTATTTTCACATAAGTCTGTCTGCTATTCGGATACCTGTAATCTTAACCTGATCTCAAAATCCATAGTTTAGGTTAACTTGGAATGACACTGAAATAATTGTTCCGTTTTAATACCACAAATTAGCATTGTTGAAACGCTGACTACAGTTCAATGTACGCACGACGCTGAAAGGCGCGACATTCCCCTCTTCTAGTGAAAGTGAACAAAACTGGCAGGTCTATAATGGCAAAGTTCCTAATTATGTTGGATGACAGCTTTGTCTTGTTGGTAAGAAAAGTTTCCCCAAAGACTTTAAACCGTCTCTTAGCCAAAATGGATACTCACACATGAGGTGTAATACAGTGTTTTCCTCATTCGCAGAGTCACAACTTCGACAAAAGTCTTAATAAGATAGCGCCAGTCTCATAGCATGTTTTTCTAGTACGTAGTGAACTGAACTGTATGACTGAAAGGGAGATTGAATCTTCTAGTAAACCTACCACAATACTGATACCTCTATGGGGCATCTTAATGAGAATATTGGATTTCCTTTTAGTGGAAAGTGACCAGATTGCATATAGATGACTGCATATCGTTCAGTCTTTCCATCTTTTGTTAAAAATTTCACCACAAAAAGAACTTAGTACCAATTTCCATTAACGATATGCCCAAATTACTTAAGTGTACCGAGTGAGGTTCTGAAGCACCCTTTCTGTTTATATACCTATGACCGGAGACACAGATTAGAGAAATATTGAGTTGTGTCGACATTTTATTTAGAGATGTTTAGCAGTCAAAAACTGTCATAGATGTAATTTGGACTGAACTTAAGGACTTTAAAGCAGTTTGTCTGTCTAATAGTCTGAATTTCTATCGTTTTCTTTGCGAAGCGATTTCTCTAATCTCGCTTATACGGTAGTAAATTCTATTGCTGATGTTCGAGTTATTCTTATCTAAGGTGGAACGCCTCAATGTATAATTTTGTTTTAAATTTTTTTTTTGAGTTGTTACGTCGAAACTATTTTAAAATTGGTTTTGTCTTTTAGGTTCAAGGATATAAGGAATTCCTTATATTAGGAATACTCCTGATGAACAAAAAATACGATCAAAATAAAAGTACAGATCCTAAAAAACAAAACCACCTCCAAGTAGTTTTAGGTCGTTCTCTGCATCCACTGCCTTGCGAATTGTATTGTATGGCCATATTTGCGATGTCGTCTATAGGTTTTCGTAGTGTGTGGCCAATTCAATGGAATTTTCGTCTTCGTATCTCGGAGATTTATTTATTTTCAATATTTGATAACTGAATACACTAAACATAGAGTCACTAGTCACAGATGAATTTCACAGTTCTTGAAGAAAACAATGAGAGAACTAACGGATTCCAATAACAACATAAGTATAAAGAACATAGAATAGATATAATTTATATTAATTGGTGAGACATCTAAAAATCACTTCAATTATTTATCGAAATGCATTTAATATTAAAATGTCACAAACACACCGAAAATAAGGAAAAGTTAAATTATTTTAATTATTTGAAAAATTTTTAAAAAATAACACAAAATAGTTTATCGATTTTTCCATTATAGTGCATTGTGTGTTCTAGTATTAGCAGTCATGAAAATCAAATTAGAAATGCGATAAATAAACGTTTTCTTTGTTTTGTTGTTAATTTACAAAATGTTAAATATAATGTTAAAAAATTAATTGTACTTACAGCAAATTCCTGACATTGCACGGTCGACACAGCAGCGCCGGGAGCAGAATCACCGAATTGAGGCTCACCAAGCCATAATATATCAAAAATTTGAAATAATAGCGGAATATGTGGCTTGTCTCGTACAGGAACGGCAACATCAGCAACATGAATAGGCCGAACAGCTCAATGTACAGAGTCATGTTGCAAGGGGAACAGTGACAGATTGCAGTAGCAGCGACGGCGGCGACGGCGACAGCAGCAGCGACGTTTTCTTTTAATTATGTTTCACTTTAAAATTCTTGTGTGTTGTGCACTTACAATATTTTTTCATTTACTTATTATTTATTTATTTATTTATTTATTTCTTAATATTTTATGCGTATTTTTTTTGTTTCTCATTAAATGCAGCAATATTTGTGCGTATTATGTTGCATTTTTTAACGATTCAACGTTTATTTGTTTTTGACTGAACTCATTTGTGCGTTTAACCAAACAATAAAAAAAAACAATTTTTCTATTGTTTGTGAAAAATCAATTTTAATATTTTTTTTATTTTTGTTGTTTTTGTTGTTAACTTGATTTCTTTCTGATCTTTATTGCTGATAAAAAATATAGATAATTAATAGAAATATTAAACTCTAATACTGAGTGTGTCTGGGTGTTGCAAAATAATTGGCATTGTTGTAAATATTAAATTTCATATAAAACAATAAACTCCACATCAGGTTCTTTTCATAAATTCATTCTCTCAATAAACGTTAAAAAATAGACTACAAAAACAAAATATTAACCGGCATTAAAACAGAACAACAAATCGATTTTTGCAAAAACAGTGTATGACAAAAGTATTCATACATGTTACTTAAGGGTTGTTACATGTACTTGAGGTTACCGCAATAATTTTTTTTTAAATCGTAGAATAATTATTTGCTATATATTATTATTTATCATTAATACACTATTACTGTGAAATAATTTTTTTTTATTTTAAATGTTTAAAACATTTTTAAATGTTTTATTTTTATTTAAAACAACAAATTTAGTTTTATTTAAAACAGTGCATAACAAAAGTTTTTAAACACGTTACTTATGGGTTGGTTCATATATTTGCAGTTACCGCACTACATTTTTTTTTTATTTAAAATATGTTTTCATAGAAATGGCTATGATTAGAGACCTTTTCAGACACCAAGTACATACTCAGGACCTAATCTCACAGCCTAATCTCTTCCACAAAGTTTATGATTTTCCAGACACCAAGTACACACTCAGAACTTTCAGTCTAATCTCTTCTACAAATTTAACGATTATCCAGACACTAAGTATATAGTTAGGACTTTCAGCCTAATTTTTCCCATAAAGTAAATCGTAGGAGTATACTTATATGCTATATATATTTATTTGTTATTGATGCGTTCTAAATATTTAATAAGGTTTCATTATCATTAATGTTGTTTTGTAGGACATATAGTTTTATTTAACCATAAATTTTATTTATATAAAATATTGAATAAAATAATAAAATACTTATTACTCAAACATTATGACTGATTAATAAATTTCTTTTTATTTTACAACTATTTTTTGTGGGCTATAAGAACAATTTTATTTTTTAACAGTGCATGAAAAAAGTAATCATACACGTTATTGAGGAAGTGCTACAAGTACTAAGAGTTACTGTACTAAGTTTTTTTATGTAATGTATGTTGCGTTTTTTTACGGGCTATAAAGTCAATTTTATTAAAAACCGGCATTAAGAAGAACAACTCGATTTCTGTAAAAGCAGTGCATGACAAAAGTATTCATACATGTTATTTATAGGTTGCTACATGTATTTAGAGCTACAGTACTAATATTTCTTTTATATATAGTAAATTTTATATATAAAATTTCTTATACAGTCGAAGGATTATTCTAATAAACTAAAAAATTAATTAATTTCTGTAAAGGGAGAGAAGTGAACGCAAAGCAATCGTGACAGTACTCTGCAATACTATTACTATTTTATCCCAAATAATTTTTATTGCATAAATAAATAAAATACCGTAAAGGGTATTAATACTTCCCTTAGATGTTCATTATCTAAAGCATCCGATTAGTTGTTTGATGTAAAGTATGGATACAGATTCACACTGTGTAAGTTCTATACAAAAAAGTATAATAATAACGATGAACGTTTATTATAATAAAACATGGATCATTAGCTTCTTCTTTTTTGTTTTCTTTACTTGATGAAACGCGTATCTGTGACTACTTGGGTGAACCACTGTAACAAGTGCTTCATTGAATTATGGTTATAAATTATTTAGGTGAATTTACAGAATTTACATATATAGCATTTGTGATTCAGGAAAGTGTAATTCTGAATCAAACAATTTTAGCGCTCTGTCTTTGATGCACGTTTGCACTTTTTCGACTTTAAGGCGTTTCTGTATATCCTCATTACTGGACATAACATGGCCCTACTTTATATTGATAACTTTGAAGAACTTTAATGAATATTATTAATCTGAATACTATTGTAGGCCTAACACCTACAATAATAGACAGAAGTGATTTAGTTTGGTTTTTATTATTTTCTCGTTAGGTTATACAAAACTAACTTTTGTTTGGTTTAGACATACACATATATGAATAGGAAAGTGTAAAGTGAGAATGCTTCCGTTTAAAAATCAGCATTACGAGTATAGTAAAAAGATATTGGTTCAATACTTGCACTCAAATGTAAGTTTTATAAGTAAATAAAAAAACCTGGATCAAATGACATAAACGTAATCAATTGAAAAATTAGTGATTTGCAAGATAAACCATTTATTTGAAGATCTTTGTTCCATGACCATTGAAGTGGTCTAAAGATGTATCGACCAAATTTAAAATGCGAAACTACTTAGGTATATCATACTATTTAGTTGAGGAATTTTACATTTTCACCTAAAGTTCTATTGTGTCCACAGGTTTTGTTATGCATTTCATGAAATAAATAAAAATGTTTAAACATAATATTTCATGAGTTACAGTCAAACTTCCATAACTTGAATTTTCTATAATTCGAACTAAATGATGTGCAACAGGGTAATTGGTTTGTGTATGGAATAAATCCGATTACATTAACTGGTTTGTGTCTGTAGTGCAAAATATATTTCGTATATATTAATATATGCATTAAAATAACAAATAAATTTGTGCAATTTGTTATAAGTAGTTAATACTACTGTAAACATACTATTTAACATTTAAAACAAATAATATTTCTCACAATTATTTAATTTTAACATTACTTTGATAATAAACTATTTAAACATTAATTTTACTAATTGCAATGAATACATACCAAATTTGTAATTATTTTTTTATGAATTATGAACTTTAATTATACTACCTATTTAAAAGGTACACAGATCTTAATGAATTTAAATAATTTACCGGTATACGATTTCTAACAGTGCAGTTAAATGTGTTGTTAATATTTAACAATAAAATATTATAAACTTAAACCAGTTATAAACCTTACAAATAAATTTGATTTTCCCTATATTTTATTTTATTTTTTAAAAAAGTTAATTGAAATTCAATTAGAAATATTTGTGTACGTTGATAATTTGCACTCACTGTAGTTATTTACATTTATGTGACTCAATAGACCGTTAGCTTCTCTTTCCAGATATGATCAGTAAAAAAAAAAATATTTTTATTACAATTCAAAATTATTAAAAGAAATAAATAATTTAAAATTAATATTAATTTAAATCAAATACTTTAATATGACTTTTAATTAATTAATTGCACAATTAAAAATGCAAACATTAACCACTCGGCATTTATGGTATTTATTGAATTTGCTTTTGTGAGGAAAATTAGCGAACTCCTTCAATTACAAAAACAAAAACAAACACAAATATTTGTATTTGGAAAAAGCAGGGAGGAAAAACATGAAGAACGAAACGACTTGGAATTGGGTGGGGAAAATTGCACAAAGCATAAACCAACAAAATAAATAGTAAAAAAAATTAGCAACGAATTTAAACAATATTAATTTGTGTTACGGTTTTTTTTTTGTGAGAGCAATTCACTGAATTTTAATTTTATTTTACTGCATATAAAATCTTATGTTGTCACAAATGTTTTAGAGCTATTTTTTTAATTGAAAATTTGATTTGTTAATTAAACTTAATATACATAAGCATTAAATGTACGTTTGTGTGTATAAAATCTATTGCATTTATTATGCCGCCAACTGATGTAGTTTTTTTTATTATAATGAGCAAAATTATTAAAATAAATGAGGTAGAAATGTTATTTTCATATCCTTTAATGATTTTTATAAAATTTTAATAATTTTTCAACAACAAAAAATACTTTTTAAACACAGAAATTCCTATCTTCAATTATAATTTTTTTTTTGCACGAACGCCGTTTACACAACTAACCACCAACCGCATTTAAAAACAGTAAAGAACTAAATCGATTCTACTTTGTATGAAATGTACCATTCACTGCTGTTCCCTTTTTAATCTGTTCCAATTTTTTGTTTTCATTCTATTAAGGGTAGGCGCTGCTTCTGCTGGCGTCAGTGTTGTGCATATGGCAGTGTTGCTGTTAAAAAGTATTGAATATTGCAAATTTTTTTAAATATTTTTCCATATGTCAAAATTTGTGCAATGCGTCATTAGAGAATAATTTGTTATAAAAATATAAATTTATATTTAGTTTTTTAAATTAAAACACATATTGCTCGAATAAATACAATTAAATGGTTTTATTAGTGTGGATTTGAGAAAAATTTAAAAAAAAATATTCGATAAATACGAATGATCGAAGTCATGTCGAATAGTTATGTTTGCGACGTGCTGAGTAGGTTTAAAATAGACAATGTTATACATATATCCTAAAGGCTTTACATACACTGATTTCTTCCTTTAATAATTTATTTTTTTATAACATCAAGAGTAGCTCATAATTATTTCAAACTCTTAATAAAGTTTTTAGTTAATAATTGTATTAAGATATATTACTTATGATATATATCAAGATATATAAGATATATATCACTATATATGTCAGTCAATAATAAAATATTTAAATCCATATACAAAAAAGATAAACAATCTAATTTTAATAAGAATCACAATTTTTTAGTTGAATTATTAAATATAAATTTTTATTTTAAAAGCGTTTTTGCTTATTATTCTAATATTTATAATAATTATAAAATAATGTTGTAGAAAATCCTTTGAATTATTTTGAAAATATCAAATATTCGAAGCAAATGATTATTATATCTAATTCGATTATAGAAGTGTTGAGGAAGTCACTTAAATTAAATTAATTAAATTAAATTCCCGTTATTCGGATAGTTCCAAATCGAATTTTTTTTTAGGGATTCGAATTACAGTAGCGGCGATAGAAACCGCATCACCCATTAAACATCACATTTTCGTCAAATATTCCAAAAAAAATAATAAATACTTTTGTGAAATATATGTTTGATTTTTGTAAGTATTTCCCATCATTTTATAAAATTTTCGATCTTCGATTTGAGAATTTTTTGAAAAAAACCTGCTTCTACTAAAAAATCAAAAAAAAAATAAATAAAAAGGATTTATATTTGGTATAGCCAACTTTATTCTTAAATACTATATTAATTCTAGATGGCAAGGATTTCACTTGACTTTATAAATTTTCGAGGGAAATTTCGTCATGCCAAACTTTTTCTATAGCTTTATCGAGCTGACTGCAGTTTAATAGCCTAATTTGGTTGAGTTTTTCTTCAATTGGGTGGCAGAAATTCTTAATCTGATTCAAATCCGGGCTGTGTCCTGGCCACGTAAACACTTAACTTTCTTCTTTCTTCATCAACTTAAATAAAAAAAATGTTTTTTTTTTTACAGAAATGGTTCCTCAATGAAGCGTTGACAAGGAGCGAAATCGTCTTGAAAAAATTAAAAATTGTAAAAAGACAAAAGTTCTTGTATTGATGGTATTAAATACGGTTTTAAGCTATATTGAAAAGGTTATTTTGCTGAGGCTTTTCCGAGTTAGTGGATCTGGGCACTCTTACTCTCTGATAGCTGGGGGGTTTCTGCAGAGCCCCACCCATCTTACTGACTAATTTGTGTATTCCTCATAAGCTTCGTGGTTATTCAATGACTGATTTAAGATCTACGTACCGTCCCGTGCGGTTAGTGATTACTCCGAGATTAGTTAGTGGTAAATAGGGCAGCTTGTTATAGAGTAAAATAAAATTTTTCGAAGCCCCGCGTTTTAATGAGTTATTCGAATAAATTTGATTTTTCTTAGTAATTTTTTTTACTAAAGACAATATTTTTTATCTCACAAAAGATTACCTTGATCAAGAATGAATCAAGGTAATCATATTAAGTAATATATGAACACTCTTCCAAACAGATTCCGTATTCTGTTAACCTCACATATGTCTATATTGTTAAAGTAACAAGCAATTTCATTCTGTACTAGGTAGAGTCGGTGTTTGATGTATCACACACAAGCTTGTCAAGAGGTTCTTCATATCAAGAAAGAATACAGAATAGAATTTTGATTCTCTTTTAAACGGAGTGGGTATTCTGATATTTATACATTAGCCTATATATATAAAGTCACTATGTGAAAGCTTCTTTTAATAAAAAGTAATATTTAGCAATTACATAAAATATTTTTTTTCTTTTTTAAATTATTTTGCTTTTTTATTAAATTATCTAAGAATCAACTTAGAACTAATAATAAGTAAACGCTAATTGTAGTAGTAGTAGAGGAAAGAAAATAGATCATTCATTGTCTTTAGCCAAAACTTCGTCCAATTTTGTTTTCATATCGGGCATTATTCTTTAATAGCCGGGTTCCAGTGGTTCGAGTGTTGTGCTTGCTAGTAGGTTTAAGTGATTCCTGAGTTTGACTATATACTTATGTGTGTTGCCCACTATCTGATCTGTGACTGTGTTAATTCGAAGATCTCTATGAATATTCCCGTTTTTCATATACCAGGGGGTATATAATGATAGTATCAAATTATATAAAATATGAGAAAATTCATGGTCTTCTATGTAGAGACAGTATAGAAGAGTAGCGTTTTTTATGTAGTTCTATATTTTTAAAATAACGCAGCTAAAATCCTTTCTGACCAGAAATTAATCTTAACCACAGCAATGGTTATGGGCACGTGATGGTGACAGAATTGTAGTTTTGAAGCTTAAGTTTGTTAAGTTCAATTAGTGACTGTAGGTCTGAGCAATAAATTTAAGATTAATGACACATTTGACAAAAACTTTTATTTTCTTTAGAACTTTTTTATTATATTCTATCCTTCTCGTGACATTGTTAACTGCTCTTTCCGACTAATATGAAGCAGAGTAATTACATAAAGTATGACAAATCTTCTCTTCACTTTTTCCTCTTCTAAACAGAGACAGTATTGTCTTTGTTTTACATATGTATCTTGTTAAAGTGATAGCAAGGCTAGAAGGTCTTTTTATCTACATATTGGTGCATATATCTATAACAGTGGTTTCAAACCGGTGATCCGGTTATATATTGGTTAAATGTAGTTCGTGAATCAACTTCAACAAATATTGATACATAGCTTGTAGTTAGTCCAGTGAACCTCATTTATTAAAAAATAAGCACAAAAAATATTCAAGAAATTATATACCACCTTTATAGCCTATATAATGTACCTATGCACATATACAATTCATTATACATTATACCAGAGATGCATAAAGCCTATTAAAATAATCATATAGTTTATTATTCTTAAACTTTGTGATCCCTACTAATAGAAAATATTATATCAATTATTCCTTAGTCTGATGAACTGATAAACAATAATCCAGTCAATGCGTAGAGAGGGGTTAAGAAGAAACCTCGCAGTTAATAGAGAGTAATAATAGTAATAGTAATAATAATAGTAATAATATCATATATGTGATATTAAATATATAAATAATTTTTTTTTTAAATTAAAACACAATTTTACATTTTTTTTAAATATAATTTTATTAGTAATATTATGTATTTATTATTATATAGTGAATATGGAAAGTCTGTTGAGATAAATTTATTTCATATTTTTTTTTATTTAATTTAGTTTTTATTACATGACACTCAATACATAAAATCTAAATATAAATGCTTAAATGCTTATTAATTAATTTAGTAGTTTTATTTTTCTTTAAAATAAATTTTTTTATATAAAACTTTTGTTACTTTGTAGGAGGAGTTTCAATATTTTCTCTCTTAAGTTGCATTCAAAGAAGGGTGGGGCGGTTAGTTAAGTTACTTCTTGACTTGACTTGACTTAGTTTTTGCTATATGTATTCCTTCAATAGTGTAGTTCAGTACATAAGTTAGATGTATATATATTTATATGTATATAGATTTATTGATTTCAGCTAATGCTAGTACATTATTTTTAGCTTATTTCGTTTATGTATATGTATAGGTAGTTTTTTTTTATTTTCTGAAAGATGAAGTAATAAATTCGTTTTGACCGGTTTTTATTTAATTTTTAATTTGGTAATTGCTAAAATATTGTTTTAATTTATAATAAATATTTTTGCTATTTTTTTTTTTTTTGATTTGTTTAATAAAAGCATGATTTAGTATTTCGTATAAGTTTATGTAGATATAATTTTTATTTTTATTTTTATTTTTTTGTAAAAAGCATATTTTAGATTTCGCACATACAATTTCAAAGCGGTTCAATTTTATTTCATATATGTATTTGATTTTTTATATATACTTTAAGCTGTAGATTGGTAGCACATTAAACATTTAGAGTTTGACTATTTGCTTTTTTTATTATATAACTATTGATGATCGGTAACATATATTAACTGCCATATCTTATGTATATTAACATTTAGTGGCTATTTGTTTTTTTTTCTCCAAAATATTGATTTTTAATATAATTTTTTACTTGTCTTTTGAAATCTCATAATTTTTTATTTGTAAAATAATTAATAGTTTTTAATTTTTTTTTTTTGCATATAAATGTATATGTTTTTTCTTCTTCTTTTTTCTTCTATTTTTTTAATATTTTTTCTTTTAATTTTTTTGGGCACAAATATACATTTACTTTAGACAGTTGTTATATAAACATAGGTTTTTAGAAACAATAATGGACGCAAAATTATTGTTTTATTTAGGAATTCATACATATATATATATAATATTTTCTTTTCTTGTGTATAAGTTGTTTTTTCTTCTAAATTTAGTTGTTGTAATTTAGTTATTTTAATTTGTTATAAATATTTAATGATTTACTTTTATTTTTACAAAAATTTATTTGTATAAATGCAGCTCAAAGACATTTTGTATTTTTTTTTTGTTTTTAAACTTATTTTATATAAAATATTTCAAATTGAAATATTTTATAATGAGGTAGTTTGTTTTCTAATTTAACAATTACTTTTTTATTAATTAAATATTTTTTTTTTGAATTTGTATATATTAATACATAATTTCATTATTTTTATTTTTTTTTAGTACATAAATAGTTTATTAAATATTTTTAAGAGCTTTACATACACACATTTAAATATTTTTAAATCTATTTAATTAAAATTATTTCTCCATTTATTAAGTATTATTATTTTGAAATTTGATATATGAAATTTAAAAGTTTTACACAAGTTAATAATTTATATATTTTTGGCTTTTATAGTTTATTGTTTTTGTTTAGATACTTAATGTTGTTTGGCTTTTATAAGAAAAATAAAATTATATTATTAGTATAAAATCAAAAAGAAATATACATATGTTTATATTATATTGTGTTATTAGTATTATTTATACACAAATATATACAGAAGAAAATTATTCTCAAGCATAATAGTTCTGATATATAAGATTTATGATATTAAAAAAAATTTTTTTGCAATAGTTTCCGTTAAATTTTTGTTTAAGTCCTTCTAAGTTCGTTGTAGTAAAAGTATTGCTAAAATCTATTTAGTATTTACGGATGTATAAGTGCTGGAATGATGTGCTGAGTAAATAAAATTTGCTGTAATAATTTCCGTAATTCAGTTTTTTAAAAAACAAAAATACTTTATTTTTTTTTCTTTTTTTAATAGTATATGATGGACAAGGCCTAATAATTATTTAAAAATTATATCCAATAAGTAAAAAAATGTCGAAAAAAAAAAAAAATTCTACAGTTCCATAAGATCCAAAAATTGTTGAAGTCGTGCTCAATTAAATTATAAAAAAATAATATATAAATTCCAATTAAAATCGGCAAGTTATATTCCACAAAAAAATCCAATAGTCTATAGTTAAGCTCGGCATGTTCTTTATTTTTTGAATTTTACTTTTAACAGTATTTTTAAATTCCGTGAGGCTTATAAAATTATATACAAATAATATATATAAAATACTTTTTAAATAATTTAAAAAAAGTACTGACCTATTTTTAAAATATAGCTAACCATAAAGCTTTACTTTATTTACTGCTTTTCAAATTTCATGACACAAGTCTAGGTGGCGCCCAGGAATATAACCATTTTGATAATACAGGTTTTCAAATATTTTTCATGGCAGTCTTGGCGTCACTTGTCTGTAGCCACTGGACCATACCAGTGGTCTTAAATGATAACGATGTTAAGCAGTTGACCACTTTCCACAAATATGACCACAAACATCGGTTTCCATGAGTAAATCTATATATCATGATCATGAATGTAATCCATTCCGTACCCCGTAACATGAATATAAAACTTGTTTCAATAATTGAAATTGCAAAATAGTTTGAATAACTTTATTAATAGTAAACATTTTCCTTCTTTTTATAGATCATCAGTGTGTTTTTAGTTCTCATTTTTCTTATGGAAATTAACGAATGCAATAGCCTTCCTGGATAAATTAGTAGAACCATATAATACGAACCTTATCTGTTAACAAATACGAAAATAAAGGGCGCTGAACCGAAATATAACAATATTTTTTTCGGTTTGTTTCGGGTCTTTGCTTCAACAGAGATATAGATTTTCTTGCTAACGATTAGCTCCTATTTGAAGCACTAGTTTTTACATGCTGGGTCTATGTTCATTACCATGGCGAAAGTAAGTATTTTACATATATATAGGTATATAGTTTTGTCATTCTGTTCTAGCGTTAGTTTTCTATATAACAATTTCTCATAAATTGATATATATTTAATTTTTTGTTTATAGAAGGAATAAAATGAATCAATAAAAAGATTTAAATTTATTTAACTTATTTTTTGTCTGGTTTTAATTTCCCAAGTTTATTGATTTGATAACGGATTTTAATAGATTCAGCTATATTGAACCAATTCTTCATTTAGGCCTATAGCTTACTTTTCGAAGTATCGCAGTTTAATATTCTACTATATTGATCACACTAACAAAATTTACGCACGGCAACTATTATCAACTAACTGAGGCAATTTTTATATTGATTACAGAAATAAAGGTTATTAGTAAGAAGACCCGCAATGTTGGTACATCTACATTGGTACATTGTTAGTATTTATGTAAAAATTTTCAACTTTATAGCTATATATGGTATATCTAAAATTAATATCACGCTGTGATATTATAGCATTATGTTATAGATTATACATTATATATATATATAATGTGATATTATATGTATATTAAAAACTGATGTCGTCAAACCAGCGTGTATGTGAATTTTTTTTATATAATGGATCAGTTTTCTTTTTTGTACCCCACTATATAGTACATATTAAAAATATGACTAACATTTTAAATTCGATTTTTAAATTAAATTTGATTTATGTTAAGCTTATATATTTCATAAATTGTTAACAGAGAATATTTTTTATATAATAAATGAATGGTGTGGCGAGTAAAGGCAGCAAGTTATTGTTAACGACAGAATTCCCAGAACGGCTAAGTCTACATCCCAGAACCACTTTTCCATACAGACTTCAAATTGTTGTTTACGCCCGTCAAAGAGATACAAGCAGATCCCTGTTTCACTCAGTTTCTAAAAGCGGCCAAATTTACGTCACACATCTAATTTTACATATAGTCTTTAAAGTAATATTGGTACCTGCTAGTACCAACAATGCACATAATACCAAACATCTACTGTATCAATCAATCTGTAATAATCTACTACAATGGGATTGTTTCTAGAAGGGAATAATCCCATTAGATCTATTTGAATTTTGATAACTTTTTTATGAATGTTTAGTGACAAAAATATTTTTAATTGATTGTGTAAACAAATGCCATCTAAAATTTTAATAAATATTTAAAAACTTTTAAACAAATAAAAATTTACATATATATAAGAATTTTCTCAAATTGGGGATGTAGCAGTAGTTTTTGTTTCTTATCGTTTGTATTCCCACACGGCCAAATTTTTGTGCGTCCATTATGTTTATAGAGTTCTACTTCCAGTCTTCGGAATACAAACAAGCTATAATTTATTAAATAAAAAAACTCAATTTAAAAAAATATGTATTTATATGTGGTCCACGTCTGGAGGTGTACGTACATCCTATATTTCTTATTATTGTGCAAATTTTTGTTGCAAGTGAAAGTATTTTTAAAGCAAAAAAATAAATATTAAAAAAAAAAAATTTAAATATAAGTAAAAAAACCAATAATCCAAATTAACTAACAGCAACAAATAAAAAAACTCTAAACAATAATAAAAATAAATAATTAAAAAAAATAAAACAATTTTTCGTTTCTTGTTTATATTTCTCACAAAATATAATTTTACAAACAAAAAAAATTAAATTCATTTTACTCTTTTTTTGGGTAGCTTTTTAACATAAAAATAATATATATAAATTTCTTTTTATTTAAATTAATTATGTATATTTATATATATATCTATATATAAATATATTAAAAAAAATTTGTTTTTAATATTCTTTTTAATAATTTACAAATTTATGTTTTTATAATTTTGTATTATATTACTATAATTTTTATTAAATTATTTTATTTATTATTTTCATAATATTGTTTTGCTCGCTTTAATTACTAAACTTAGTCATTATGCATAAAAGTAGATTTTAAGAACATTAAAATAATGTATGAAGTTTAAATTTAAACAATACATGTAAATAATATCCTTATTCCGATATAAATATATATATACACATAAGTATTCTATACATATATATATATTTATTATAAAATTTTTAATAAAAAAATTAATTAAATTAAAGCAATAACGCATTAAAAAAAAATTGTATTCCATCGAACGGCTTAAATTATAAACTACTATCACACAGGCAAGTCGTCCGATTAAAAATACAATTAACGCATTATTAAAAACTATTTATTATTTATTATATTGTGAAACATATTAATAAACATTAATAAAATTAAAGAGAAAAATAGAAAACTTACATATTAATTAAATGTTGTTGTTGTTTTTGTTTTTTTTTTTGTAATTTTATTTTGGAATTAATACAAACAAATAATATTGAAAAAAGAAAAAAAATACAACAGAAATTAAAAAAAAAAAAAAACGTTAACTGTTGCCGTAGTTAAGAAAATTAAAATTACAAAATGAATTTCTTTTTTTTTTTTTGAAAATAATTATTATATATGTTTTATTAGTGGTATTTGTAAAAGAATTACAATATTTAGTTTTTTTATTTATGTTTTCTAATGTATTAAAATGCAAATAAATTGTTTTCTTGTACATTTTGTTTTTTCAAAAATATTTTTTCTTTCTTACAAAATTTCTATTTTTTCCTGTTGTTTTTAATTTATTTCAATTAAATTATTTTAAATATTTTAGTGTGTTTCAAAAAATGTAGTAAATGTAATATATATATGTATTATTCATTTTGTTATTAATATATTTTTGTTTTCTTTACAAACTGTTTTCTATTTGTTTCATATTTTTAATATATTTATGTATATATATTTATTTTAAATCTTAAAAGAGAATACAAAAAAAATATAATTTGAAAAATAAAGATTACTTAAAATTATATATCTAAGAAGCTTATAAGAATTCAATGTAAAAACAAACGGCAAATTAAATATGTAGTTCAGTCTCCAGATATTACCGTCGCTTTACACTAAATTCATAAAAATATATTTTTTTATTTTTATATGATTTTTGTGTAAATTTCGTCATATGTATGTAATTAATAGTATATAGTTTTTATATTTCCTTTGCGTTTATAATATGTATGTTGTATTATAGATATTTTTGTTATATTTTTATATTTAATAAAAAAAAACGGTTATATATATTTACAGTTAAGTAATAATTAATGCTATTGTTTATGGTTGATTGCGGTAGCTACTGTTTATTGATTGTGTGTAGAAATAAATTAAAAAATATTGAATATTGTATATTGTGTATAAAGTGTTTTGTTTATATAAATAAATACCAGATATATGTATAAAAAAATAAATAGAATTTTTTTTTTTTTTGAACTATTTGGTTTGATTATCAGTGTTGGTTTTATGTGCTGTGGAAGGCGTGTTGGGTGGGTGGGTGTATATGGTGGTAAACGGTTAATATTGCTAGAGAATTATGAGTTTTTATGGATTGATTAATTAATAATAATAAATTAATTAATTCTGTATTGCTGTATTAGTTCTGTATATATGTATATTTGAATTTTATGTGTAATTACTTTTTAACAATTTATTTTAGGGGAAATTATTGCAAATACACTGAAAAAATTATGTGCTATAATAAAATATTATAAATTTCATTTAAAAAATTAAAATAATGCATATGCATTTATGAATTATTGTTTATTAAATTAAAAATTTATAAAAAAATTATTGAGAATATTTAATTGGAGGAGTGTTATTGAATTTGATTGTTAATTTTAATTGAAAAATTTAAGCCAATTTTATATGAAATTCAAACAAACTGTAAATATATTATTTTTGATTTTTTTTTCTTTTCTTTGTTTAATTAAATATGTTTTAGTGTACATTCTATATATATAGATAATTTTTTTTTTATTTAAATTGAATTGAAGTTTTACATTTAATAATTTCTTTTCGTAGTTTTTTGTTTTTTTAATTATTATTTTATTTTTAAATATAGTTTTAGTATATATTTTAAATATTTTTATTTATTTATTTTTTATTTATTTTTGCTCTTTATTGAAGAAAATGCTTAACTGCTAGTATAGAAATTTATGCTATTTTAGGTTTCTTGTTATATATTTTTTCTATTAATAATAAAACAAGTAGTATAAGCACAAAATTATGTACCAAATATTAATTTCATTTTATTTTATTTTAATTATTTTTTTTCAATTTCTGTTTACTGTTTTTTGCTCAGTTTTCATCATTTTTATTTAAATCATTATTTATTATTATTTTGCGGCAGTGGTTTTATGTATATAAATTTATATGCATAATATATACATTATTTCTCTTTATAAATATTTATATTTTTTGTATTTATGTTTAACCATTTCGCTGCTGAGTGTAAATTTATTTTATGTATATATATAAATTTTTGAAATTTGCAAATTTTCAATTTTTTAATAAATTTTCATTTTGTTTAATAAACAAATTTTTGTAATTGTAAAACTTTTTGTAGTTAATTTTAGTTGTTTTTGTTTTTGTTGTATTTTAAACTAAACTATAATCGTATAGTTTTTTTAGTTGTAAATTTTGTTTGTCAAGTTATGTAGTTTATATAGTTTGTTTGTTTATACATTTAAGTAAATTTTACTATTTTTGCATATTTTATGAAAGTCATTGTTTTTTCTTTAGCTGCAGACATTTTTTATTTTTGCGTCCAATTTCCAGTTGATTTCTTTTTTGTATAGAGTTTTTTCTAAGCTTTCCTCCACATTCTGGCAGTTTATTTTTTAGTATTTGTTTATTCTCTCTTATCTTGTTTGAAGGATACAGATAATATTTTTGCTTTCAACTATTTTAATATTTCCTTTTTTTTTGGTTCTAAATAATTCTCATCTTCTTTCATTTTCAAAAAGTATTTATTTTGGTATCATTACTTCATATTTTTTATTTAAGAGTGGCTATGGTTCTTCTTGCTGTTAATGTTGTTATAATGAGTTTTTATATATAATTTTATATCGTTATTAAATTTTTTATAAAAATGTTTTAGTTTTTTTAAATTATAAATAATTTTTATATAATTTAAAACTTTTTCTCTTCATACTCGTATATAAAAAATCTATAAATTTTGTACTCTTTTTTGTACGATTTAAAATATGAAAATAATTTATTTTCTTTAAAATTTTTGCAAATATTTTTTTTTTTTTTGAATTGCCTGTTTGAAAGAATCTTTAAAGTTAGAAAATTTTTATTTAAAAAATTTTGTTTCTCCTGAGTTCATAAGCCGATGCATTTTTTCATTTAAGAAATGTTTAAATCATTAAGAAAAATGAATAAATTTTTGAAATTGGAAGGCGAAAATGATTATAAAATTATAAATATTTATACAAATATATTTCCATGAATCAAATATTTAAATAAATATAATATTTCAACAAATATTATATTTCTAGAAATAATGTATATATACAAAAAAATATATATAAAAATATATTTCCATAAATAAAAGATTTGAACATATATAATATTTTTTTAAATAAATATTTTCGCGAATAAAATATTTAAGCAAATATAAATAAGTCTCATGAATAAAATATTTATAAAAATATAAATTTCCAAAATAACATATTTATACAACACTATATTTCTAGAAATAATATATATATATATATAAATAAAATATCTATAAAAATATATTTCCATAAATAAAAGATTTGAACATATATAAAATAAATATTTCCACGAATATAATATTTAAACTAATATAATATTTTAGAAAATATATTAAATAAAATAATGTTGTAAATCCCATTAATAAAATATTTATTAAAGTCTAATATTTTCAAAATAAAATATTTATACAATACCACATTATATATATGCAAATAAAATATCTATAAAAATATATTTTCATATATAAAATGTTTGAACACATATAATATTTTTTAATATATAATATATATTTTTATAATATATATTTTTATAATATATATTTTTTAATATATAATATTTTTTATAATATTCAATAATACATATTTTTCACGAATAGAATATTTAAACAAATAATTATTCGGGAAATATATTTAAATAAATAAAATATTCACGCAAATAAAATATTTATAAAAATATAATATTTCTAAAATAAAATATTTATACTAATATTTTAATTCTAAAAATAGTATATATTTATACAAATATATTTGCACAAATATTTTATTTAATAAAAAGAAAATTCTAAAAATAAAATGCATCGGTGTATGGTATTTTTTAATATTAAGAACATTTTACATATTTTAAAATTTAACATAAATATAAAAAATCATTAAATGTTATTCTTTTTTATTTTATTATATACTGCAGATATTGTTTGCAATTTTTATTGATTTTAATTTAATAATCGGTTTTTTTGTTTTAATTTTAATTCTTAACTGTTTTGTTGTGTGTTGCACTTTTCCTGTTGTTGACTTTTTCGTTGTTATTGTTCGTTTTTATTTTTTCTTTAATCTTTATAATCAATTAATTTAATCAATTTTAAACAATTTCAATTAATTTATATTATAATTAAAATATATAAAAATGTGTGATAACTTTTGAAATACACTTACATATTTAAAATTTTGCAAGAAAACAGTATATTTATGTGTTTACATGGTGAGTAAATTTTGAAAAATAAAAAAAAGTTTTTAGTAATGAAATTAAGTTTTAAAAAGTTTTTGTTAAATAAATTAACTTTTGCGCTTAATTAATTTATGCCAAAAAAAATTTTTATATAATTATATGTTTAAAAAATATTAGGAATATATAAACACATTAAAAATATTTAATGTTAAATAAATAAATTAATAAAAAGTTTATCACACTTAAATTTTAATCAGTACTTGGCACAACTTAACACAACTTCTAACGAATTCAATTCGTAACAATTTTTTTCTTTTTTATTTTCCTTCATTAAATTATAATTTTCAAATTTCTTTATAATTTTATAATTATAATTTAATAATTTAAAAAAATCATCTTACATTTCAAATTTAAATAATTAATTATTATACTCATCAAAAATATTAAACATAAAAATTTTAATTTAGAAAAATTTTTCAAGTAATTTTTTATATAATTTTACGTTTTTTTTTCTTTATTTTAAGATTTTTCTTTTTTAACTTAAATTTAAAAATAGAAATTTATGTTTTTTAAACATAATTTAAAAATTCAAATATTTTTAAAAAAATTTTTTTCCTCATCATTTAATAAATGTTTCTCTCTATATCTCTCTCTCCCTATCTTTTTATCTTCACTTTATATAAATAACGATATAAATAGCCTCTAAATACTAATAAATAAACTTTCCTTACTCTTTTTTGCCTTTACACAATTTTTAATATTACTTTTAAATAATATCCACTTTTTTATGCGCTGTAAAATTTAGTTTTAAAAAAAGTTTTGTATAAAAAATACTTTCATTTGTTTATTAGTTAATAATACTTGCTATATATTAAAACCTGACAATCCTTTATTCAAGTGAGGAGCAAGCAAGCAAGTATAAATGTTGTTAAAATTTAATATTTTTTTTAACTCTTTTTTATGAGAGTAATAATTAACCCTTTTAACTTTTATGTTATACTTTTTGTTAATTAAGATTTTTAAAATATTCCAAGGATTGTTGTTGTTTTTTGTTGTTATTTAGTTTCAAACATATTATAATATGTTGTTCCAATTTAGAAACAGAAACTTTTAAAATTATATATCTTTAATATTTTATATTAGATTGGCAATTTTGTAATTATTAACAATAAAATAAAGTAAATGCAAAAATATTTAAGCATTATATTAATAAATAAATATTTTCTTTCTTCATACAATACTCTGCTGAATTTAAAAATATAATTTATTATAAAATGCCTTATAAAATATTTTCCCTCTTTATTTACATGTTTTATTCTTCCTTTTTCATTTTCATTTTCATTTTTAATTTTATCTTTAGCTTTATCTTTATCTTTGTTTTAGCTCATTTTAACAAATTTCTTTAGTTTACATTTATTTTGGTATCAATTGATTATTTTTTTTTCTCTTTTAAATTAGAGAAGTGCTACTTCTTCAAGATTTTATAAGTTAGCTTTTATATAGTTTCTCGATAAGCTGGTAATAAAATAGGTGTAGGTTGAAGAAATGAGAAGATATATCTTTACTGTACGTTCATATAACTGCCGAAATTATTATTTTGAAGTTCTTTCTTGCTATATTATAATTTTTTATAATCTTCATTAGTCAAGCATAAAACGAGATAAGTCGAATAATTAAGATAATTATTTTTGGTTGTTTAATTGTTGTAACTTGTTTTGCTGTTTCTTGAAAGTTTATTGAAAGTAATTTAAACGTGTTCATCCATAACAGTGCAAATTGTCCAATATTATTTTTGTTCTTTTTATTATTCAAATAAATAATTTTTTAATTTTTTTTCAAGTTTTGATTGGAATTAAGTTGCTGCTAATACTATGTACTGCTATAGAGTCTATAACTCTCGACAGCTACTTCAAGTGCACAATTATCCTGATAAAGTTTGTTTGTTTGTTTGACAGCAACAACAATTTATATATATATTTAGCCGTAATAACGTTGCTGCTTTCTTTTACTTTTGAGCAAATCAATTTTTTTTTATACATAAAATAATTATTTTATAATAATTTGTTTATGATATGCTTTTTAATAATTAACAATTTTGACCAACAAATGTTTAAAAAAAACTTAGGTGTTTTACCAGCGTTAATTTTAAACATTTCTCATATTAATTTGTTGCTGTTTTTATATATTTATTTATTTATTATTGTTTTAAATATATTAGCTGATATTTATAATCATTTGCAAAATTTATTTTCAATATTTATTTATGTGTCTTTAGTTTTGTTTTTATTTTTTTAAATCAATTTAAATCATTTTATATCATTTTATATTAATTTCTTTTTTATTTAATTAAATAAATTGTTTTGTTATTATTTTCTTTATAGAGTTTTATAGAAGATAATGCACTTACATTGAGGTATTTAAATTACTTCATCATTCATTACTTCATTATTTCTTTTAATTTTTATTTAAATAATATGCAAACAATTTTTTTCTTTTGTTTTATTGTTATTAATTAAACTTTTTTTTTAAAGTCAAGGAATCCATTAATTTTTTTATATATATGAATTCAGAATTCTATATATATATATATTACTGTGCTGTAAATTTTTTTTTTGCCGAATGTTGTTCATGGTGTGAAATTTAGTTGCCGAAAATTTTGTTTTTTTAATGGTTGCGCGGTGCTTGTTAAACTATATTTTAAAAATCTATATATTTAAAAATATCTAACAAATTTAAGTTAATTTTTTTTTAAATATAATTAATTATATATTAATAAAATTCAATTTAAATAAATATTGTATAATTAAATTACGTAAAATATATTATTTATATATTTATTAACAGTTAATAATAGTATACTAAAACGGAAACTACTTTGTGTATGGGGGGAAAAACAACAAAAACAAGTGCAGATATGTCTGTGTGTACTACATAAAAACAATATATGTAGTAATATGTATATGTATATGTGTAAATAAATTGGGCTATTGTAAAAATTAAAATAAAAATTATATTTTTTGTATATTTTGGTAAAAATTGTTTGATTGTTTGCTGCTCTATTTTAAATGCTATTGTTTAACATCAATATATATATATATATTCATATATTTAACTATTATTTTCTTCGTTCTTCGTAATTATAAATATTTTAAATTAAAACAAGTTAATAAAAAAGTTACAAGTTACATACAAATTCAACTTTACATTATCTTTAAGTTTAGTTTACAAAAATTTTAATATTTTAACAAATCATTAAAAAAACATTTCAGCACCGATTCAAGGCAAACGTTGGTTTCATCAGCATTGATTATTTTGTATTTTATTTTATTTTATTTTATTATATCATTCAATAACGTTATCAAGTTTTTAAAATAATTTTATTTTTATTTTTGTTTGTTTTTTATGAAAATAAAAAAATTATATATATATAATAATTTATAATTCTGCATAAATCATCTTCTTTATGTATGTGTTTTCGTTTTTAAAAAGAAAATCCAATTTAAAAGTATATTTTCATTTTTGGAGTTTTTGTTTTTTTTTTGTTTTTATAGTAGAAATATGGTTTATTAATGCAATTATCATACGATAAATGTTTTATTTTATTTTTTTTTTGTTATAGTGATAAAATGTCTATTTTCATTATATTATTTTTTTTTCTTGTTGAAACCTTTGATTCAGTAATTAATTCTCAGTGGAATTTTTTTTCTACTACTGACGACAAACAATGTATGTATGTATTATTGTTATAATGTTATAATGCTTATTTTGTTGGCTTTAAATTTCCTACTGATTTCATATAGAACCGATTATCTTGTTTAATATGTTTCTTTATATTCGAGGTACTAAGAAATATCTATTTGATGTTACATTTATTTATTTTATTTTTTTTGATTGTAAAATTTATTTTTCTTAAGTTCGGTTATTTAAGTTAAATTTTATTGTTTTGATATAGGTTCGAAAAAATTAATTATTAAATAAATTTATAAATTTTCCAAGTGGTAACTATGTGAATGCCAAATACTTAGCAAGTAACCGGTTACTTTAGTGTTTAAAAATTTTTTTTAAATATTTTTTCATTTGAGTTTTCTAAGTGAAACTTTCTGTTTTGAAGACATTGTAAGTATGTTTAATGTTATTAAGTTTAGCTATTATTATTAATATTATTATCGCTATTGCAAAGCAATTGTATTTTGAGTAATTTTATTTTATATAAGAAGCTGCTTATGATTTTCAATGTATACGTACGTATATATACATATTGTATATATAACATCATCATATAGATAATTTTATTGATTATATATTTATCCAAAAATGTATTTTAAAAAATTTATAGTATTTTGATTATTTAGCAGTAGTACTAAAATTATATATATATAGATATATATATATATATATATATATATATATATATATATATATATATATATATATTTATTGTGTTTAGCTATTTTAAACTATTTCATGGTTTTCACATTTTTATTTTTCTCCATTTTACTATTACTATATATGAATATTTATCTTTTTGTAAGTGTTTAATTTAAAAACGAGTATGCAAATATATTCGTTTTTGTATACATAATATATATAAAAAAACGTTAATGTGTGGTTTATGTTATGTGTAATAAAATAAAGGAAAATTCAAATTATCTCAAATATTAAAAGAAAAAAAAAACAAAATTCTAATTTACACACACTTTAAACTTTTATAAAATCTTACAATAAAATTAAAATATATAATTTTTGTGAACGAAAACGAAAATTTGTATTTTAGACGTAAGCTTACTGACTTGAACTTGTACCTTGTTGCTGGGTTGGTTGCTGTTGTGGGACTTGTTGTTGAACATGTTGTTGTGGCGGTTGCTGTTGCTGCTGAGGCTGGTGTGCATGCGACCCACTACCAGCAGCAGCTGCAGCGGCGGACTGTTCTTTGGCAGCTTTCTGTTTTTTGGTAACTGGTGGCGGATTCGTTGACATCATCATAGCACGTATACGTCGCTGAGCAGACTATAATACAATATAAAAAAATCATTACAGATTATAGTTGAATTCTTTAAAATAAATTAAGAAATACTATACTATACTATACTATACTATACTATACATACTTGAACACTATAGAATTGTCCAATAATGTGAACTGGTGTATCTTCATCACCTCCAGAGGGTGCAACGTTAGCATGTTCTGGCAATTTAATAACACTACCAGTGACACGTTGCAATTCACGTACATTTTGTCCACCCTTACCAATAATTCTGCCAACCTATGAGAAATTCAATAAAATAAATATATTTTATTCTAATTTTCATATTCAAAATTTATTATATATAATAATATTTTACCTGTGAGCTTGCTACCAAAATTTCAACAGTTAATCTAACATCATCGTTACCGCACATAAAACCTTCTTCACGCATCTTTTCAAAAATCATATACTGTGCTTTCCATTGACCCTCTGCCGTACCAACAATGGTAACCTTACGTTCTGTTTGTTGTTCGGCAGGTTTTTCAGCATCGAGCGGTGCAATTTTCAATGATGCATTCGAGAATCGCATTATACTGCGTATATGAGAGCCTTTTGTACCAATTATGGCGCCAACGGCATTATTCGGTATGTAAAGGTAAGTGGTCTCCTGCATATCATTGGGGAAGGCAGGTGGCACCACTGTGGTGGGAGTTTTGGACATATGGAAACCGGTACACGAAGCATATGGCATGTTTGCATTGAAAACCATACCATTGCCAGGTGTTGACATCATAGCCATCGGATGCAGACCGGGGAACATGAGGCTCTGTGGTGCCATGGCTTGCAAATCGTTTTCGTAACTTTGACGTAGTTTTGAGCTTATTTGACTCTCAGCACGGGACATATTATCTATTTGACCTTTAACGGTAATAATGCGCTCCAAATTAAAGCTACTGATATCATCAATTGAGCTAACTGTTATTTTAGTGTCTGTATCTTGCATGATGCGTTTAATTGTGTTACCATTTTTGCCAATTATGCGTCCGATAAGGTTATTATGAGCAAGAATCTTAAGACATATTTCACTGATAATGAATAAAAATTTTCAATATAATAAATTAGTATTTATATGTAAATAATGATAAGAATAGTGTACAATATATATATTTAATCATAATTTGAATAAGGTATTGTGACAAACTTTGTTGTAAGACTAATTACTATAAATGAAAACTACATGGCAACGCTGACACGAATAAAGAAGTGAAACCTCAGTATGTTAGGTTGGAACTACAGACTTGTGTTCAAAAGCCCACTTAAACTCAAATAATGGTCCGTTGTGATGCCACGGATTGAGTTCTTTATACATACACTAGAGCTTAGCATATGAACAACACTGAAAAGTACGACTCAGAATGGTTCACTTTTACTCTATTCAAGTGATAGTGACCAACCAACCTGACAAGTCTATAAACTTAATCAAATCCCTAATTTAGCTGGAATTATGTATGACTAGCAAGTACCTTTCAGTAGAACACCACTATATAAGTAGTATTCTATTTATTCTATTTAAACAAATATCTGAAATTTGAAAACTTGATTTGAAAAACGCATGTACCGCCACAGTTTTGTGCTGTCAGGTGGTAGTGCAATACCGTGATATTATGCAGGATGCATACATATTATCAAACATACCTCAAATTTTACATCCTAAATAACAGAAATGCTCTCTTGCTTAACTACCGCTAATGCAAAATCAACTACAATCAACAAATTTTTCATTTTAAATAAGAAAGGTGGTCTCTCCAAAGCACCCTTAGCTACAATTAATGCAGAATCAACTGCTATTCTACCTGCGTTCGACACAGTTGAGTATCTCAAGGGCAATATGTTCAGTAGAGTCCCCTATCCATCAAACATGCGTCGACTATTTTTTTAATTTAATTCATATATCTATTACAATAGAGCCTACATCAGTAAGGTTGAATAGAAAAGTGAATTAACATCCCTACATACAGATGCAGTATCTTCTTTGAGACCACACTTCCATAGCAAGAAACTTCACAATAGCCCTCTATCAGATATATTCAAGAAAGAAGAATGTTTTCCGCGTGTCAATTGAGATTAGGGTGTGGCCATGTAGAGCTCACGCCCAACTGAAACTCTACCTACATGATGTTGTTCACCTATTTTCATATATTAATGTACATGTTAATTTCAGCCCTATTGTTCTTTAATTAATTGATCTCCGACCCATAGAGGAGGTGAAGTTTCTCTAATTTGTTCCAGGATAGTTTTGACTAAGTGTCCTTCCCATCACTTATCCATTCTTTAACCGAATCAACACTTCTTCTTCTTACATATATCGTAACTCATATTCGTATTTTGTAATTCCTTTCATGTATCCTACAATCATCGGACTATGACGACAATGCCCATATGTCTTTAATTCCTATTATGGACTTTAATTGCAATCAATACCTTTAATTATCATTGAGACCAGACCGTTGATTGCCTTGAAACTAAATGAACATATGCCGAAATTTCTTTCAATCTCAAAGAAATTATATGACTAACTAAAGTCGACTTAATTGTTTTTGAGGACTTACGGTTTTTATTGTCAAATGTTTTTTCTTCATCAAACTATATAATGCCTAATATTATATATGCCTAATAAAATATATCACCCACCTACTACAAGTTTTTCATTTCTTAGATAGAAGATATTTGTAATTATTATAGATTATACATATATATATATAAATTGAAAAAACAGAAGTTTCAAATGGGAATCGAATACATTTCAGTATAAAAATTAAAGTATATTTAATAATACTCATATATGATATCAGTT
The DNA here is from genome assembly GCF_002237135.1 of Teleopsis dalmanni. Taxonomy (NCBI): domain Eukaryota; kingdom Metazoa; phylum Arthropoda; class Insecta; order Diptera; family Diopsidae; genus Teleopsis; species Teleopsis dalmanni. The sequence goes on along the minus strand of NC_051846.1, from coordinate 159,452,206 downwards.
ACTTATACTTTTACTTTATTTATAAAATTCTAGTATATGTTAACTTTTAGCTTACCCTTTATTCGTTGAAATGGCTTCCTGTTGCATTACTTCTAAAATACGTTTACATGCATTTGTGCAGTTCTCTGGATTACCATATATAGTAATTGCTTTCTCAAGTGAGCCAACATTTTCTTTTCGATGCACATCAACACGTGCGCGACTTTGTTGTGTTATCGTGCGTATAGTGCTACCCTGACGTCCAATAATGGCGCCAACCATTTCGCTTTGCACTAAAATGCGCAGCGGAAAATCAGCCTGACGTCCTGGACCTGGCATACCGGGATATTGATTACGCTGACTACGGTTGTTACGGCGTTGATTCTTATCCAGCTGTTCAGCGTGTAATTTGTTGCCTTCAAATTCAACACCGTTTAATCCACTAGCAGCTCTATAATAAAAAATACACATATATTAATATTTATCATATATATAAATAAATATAAAAAAAATTTAATAATCATAAAAGATAATTTCAATAAAATTAAGATAAAATTGATTTTTATAATATATTTAGTTTTTTTGGCTAAAAGTTATAAATAATAATTCTGCTTTATAATTATGTTAACTGTGCAGTTTTTGTATATATTTGTCTAATGGAAAAAATATACACCAATATTTTTATTAATATATAATTATAAAATTATAAGTTATACTAAATCTTTTATCATCCAATATTAAACATATTATAAAATAAATTTTATTATAACTACAATAAGAAATATGACATAATTTAATAATAAATATCAATAAATTTATTAGTATTATAGTGTAATGTAATTTAATAGATATTAATCATAATGTAAAATGTTTCTTATAGACACTCAAATCTCCAACAAATTTTATATCTGAAGGAGGTTTGTTACCTCTACTCTGCTTGCATAAATCAAGATAGATTTACTCAACCAAACTACAAAATATACTAATATAATAAAATTAATAATAATAATAATATTAAAAATAATGATAATAATAATATTAAAAATAATGATAATAATATTTAAAATAGGCTATTTGTGCACCTCGACCTAAAAGATCTATTGTGCGCATGATAATAATAATAATTATATGAAAAAAAAAAAAAAAAAATGATAATAATTATATTAAAAATAATAATAATAATATTAAAAATAATAACAATAATATTAAAAATAATAATAATAATAATAAATAAAAAAATAATAATAATATAAATAATTATATTAATATTATATTAAAAATAATAATATTATATTAAAAATAATAATAATAATATATTAAAAATAATATTAATAGTAAGAATAAAATACCAATACAATTTCATATCATTCAATGAAATTTGTTTTAAGAGTTGTATACAAAATCTATTGGAAAGGTCTTCGCTTCCTAATTTTTCTATATATAATTGATCAATTTTGGATTGGTAAATCTTCATCAATATACAGACATTATATATCATATTATTTCAGTTCATGAAATAATAGCGAAAGAACATTTCGCTAATTGCTGCATTTTAAAATATTATATTTTAAACCTTCTCAGAAATACTTATATTACTTATTCTATTGAAAGAAATAAATTAATATTCAATTACGCATAGAATACCATATTTATAAATCTGTTTTACAATATATGATTTATTTTTATTCAGTACATATTTTTTTTTTTAAATTATATAATTTATTTATTAAAATTTTTGAATTTTTATATTAATATTTATTTATATGATTTAATTGTATATTTCTCTGGAACACCTGCTATGTAACTGCCCGACTTTCTGGAGAACTCGACAAAAATATTTTGGGGCTGTTAGTTTTACAGGACTGAAACACATGCCTGAGGTTGCTGTTGTACTCTTAATACAATTCGCTAAAAACACGCGCGATAGAAATAAGACTCTGATCTGGTATCGCAATAGACCTTAATGTTGAACGTGAGACATTTTTGACCTGCCAGCATAACCTAACCTAACTGTCTATTTATCATTACAAGTTTTATTTTTATAAGTTTGTTTAATGATTTGCATTTGATTTTCATATTAATTATTTATTTTTTTTATATTAGAACAACTAAATTAATAGTTATTAGCTAAATAATTAATTATTTTATATATTAATGTATTAGTTAGAGCTAAAACTCCTAGCAGCTAATGGTAGCCCTTTGTTTATATGATTTTATATTTTATAATTAATATAAAAAGAAGTTATTATATAAAAAATGCTTTATGCTATATAATATATATATATTTTTTTTTTGTTTTAATAATTTTTTTTTTAATTAAAAATATCTCTTGTCTTTCTCAATTATGTATTGTGAATATGTATTTATGTGCTTATATTATATTATATATTTCGCTTATATATATAAGAATGTGCTTAATATGTATTAAGCACAGGGTAAATGACCTACCAGTCCAGTTCCTTATTCTTAATTAATTTTAAAATTAATTTTAATGTTAACTTACAAATAAACAAAGAATGTATCTGATTAATAAATTAGAATTATATATAAAATTATGTTAGTTGAAAAGTTTCATATAAGAAAATGGAGGGGTATGCGAATGAAACCTTCACAGAGAGAGGAATAGCTGTATCTATAAAAATATATTTCGTTTTTTTATTTTTACTACTCGATCAATTAATTTATTTTCTAATTTCAATATTTTTGTTATTTATTAAGATATTGTATTTTTTTTTTTATTGTTTTAAATTATTTGAATTCTAATTTATTTTTTACTTTTTATTATATTTTATTAATTATTTTTTTTCTGTTTTTATTAATTGTTTTAAATTAATTTAATTTTCATTTATTTTCATATAGAATATACATTTTATATTGTATTTTATTTATCTTCATTTAGTTTATATATTACTATTTTTTTTATTTAGTTTATAATTATTTCTTTATATATGCCATTAAATTTTATTTTATTTAATAGTTTTATTATTTTTATTATAAATTCCTACATATTATGATTTATTTTTGTTTATTGTTATAATTAACTTATACTATTTAAATGTCTAGGTTTCAAAAGAAAGAATGAAAATATAGGAAAATACCTTTGAGCCTGCTCGGGACTATCGAATGTAATATGTACTGTTTGAGTACTGGGGTCCTTACTAGAGACAGCCTCACACTGTTTAACGATGCCGTATGGCTTCAGAAGAGGTTCGATGTCTTCGAATTGAGTTTGGAGCGGTATGCCGCTTATTAAAATTTTTGATGTTGAAACACTGTGAACAAAAAGATTAATGAGCAAAAAGACCATACATAAGTTATGAAAAAATGGGGAATATGTACCAAATGCGGTTATGAAAAAGAGGAGCGTTAAGGAGTTAAGGAGTTTTGATAAAAACGTAATTATGGTAACTAGAAGCCTAAAGTACTGGTAGTAAGTATATGAGCAGCATTAAAGAAAAGCTTATCCAAAAGATAGAAAATTTCATTTTAATATTAAAGTCAACTAAAACTAAAGCATTATTATTTTTTGATTCTATATACGAGTATATTATTATTATTATTATTATTATTAAGAGAATTACAAGTAAAAAAGCGTATTAGCTAATTTTAAGCGAATTTAATAGCAAATTAATTGTAATTAAGAATAAAAAACTAAGAAATTGCTTTTAATATTAAAGAATTAATAATAATAAAATTACTTAAATTAGCTATTAATTTAATTAAGTATAATAATATATATACCATATATCAATAAAAATGTTTTGTTTATTAATTTTTAATATTTTAAATGATGGTAGTTTTCTACACTAGTATAGTTTTATTTCTTCATTAGATCCATTGTATCTATAATCTATTTAAATATTTATAAGCAGAAGTTACTGCTTACATGCCCTATGTTTCACGACGAGAAGAGGACTACAGTAAGTAAATAAGAAGATTCTGCTTGCCGATTAATATGTAAAGTAAATTTCAGTTATAGCTTCCAGTTAACTAATATCTAACGATGTTAATTATTATTTTTCAGGAGCATTTGGTGAAGTGAAAGCGGTTTATTTCGCATAAGTATACTGAATATTGTCAAAAAGAAGTATATATTTATGATTATGAACGTCAATTATAGGTGTGTAAAGATAGTCGTCAATAGGTTTTTTTTGAGTCCGTATATCACAATGAATAAAATACAATAATAAAATACCATAATACAACATTAGCAAAACAATAGTTAACTGAGTGGAGAAAATTGTGTGTAGTTCATTTTTAGCAATAAGTAGTAGTTAGTAGTCCTAGTACTTTAAAATGTGTGCATGTTGTAATATATGTTATATGATCTGCCCGTACAAAGAAGAAAGCATGAATGCTAAATATTATACTGAAGTCTATTAAGTAATAATACTCTTTCTATAAGACAGTACAAAGTATCATAAAATATTGACTACAATGATTAAACTGCATGAAAATCCATTCGATGTGCAGTGTTTTCTACAATATAGTACATAGATATCTCAAAAAATTGCTTAAAACATTATAATATATTATTATATTACAATAATATATTAAATTAAGTATAAATAAATCTGTTTATTACAAACTCCGTTTTTCTAAACTAAAAAAGGCGATTATAAGGCTTTAGGAATATCAACAAACACAAAATCCAAGCTTTACGATTAGCTCGGTAATGTGATTATAAATATATTGTTTAATCAATTTTCTTTAGAGCAGAGTCAATATATATTCTAATTTCAATACATATTACCTAGCGAAATGCATTATATCATTTTAAATTAAGACATTTATACTTTACAATTTTATAAAGTATAATATTGAGAGTCATTTGTCAATTACATTTATAAAAATATAAATTTAATTAACTTATTATTTTCCATAAATCAAATTGAAATTAGATGAGTCTTTACATACCTTAATCTTAAAAACTTAAACATTTTTGCTTCTGAAGTATCTTCCTTGAAATTGCTCCGCAAAACGTAATACATAAAATTTATTTTCACAAATCACTTATCAATCAAAACTAAACACAAAACAGTTAGTAATGCGGAGACAAGTATAATTATTGCTATATAATCAGAATGTAGATGGCCGAACTATTTATAGGAAAGTTGAGTACCCGGTCTACAATTTAGCAATCATTATTCTACTGTAAATTTGGTTTGTTCCTGAAGATTTTACTTAAGACCAGTTAAGCAAAGAAAAAACTATTTTATATGATTCAAATTATAAAATTTACATTTGATTTAACAATTTTAATAAAAAAATTTTTAGGCTACTATTTTAAAATAAATTTAAAAATTTATTGTAATTGTTTTATGAGTTGAGTCTATGTAAAAGGTAGATAAGAAAAACATCACAAAATAGATAAGAGTTGGCAGTAGCATATTTTCCTAAAAACTAGTTCTTAACATATCGCTTTGACTACTGAACCACTGTAGTGTCTTTTAGACAGCAGTAATAACGGTTCACTATGCAATAAAATGGGTCTTAGGGATGTTTAGAAAGCCAAACAGCTATCAAATCTCTAGCACAGCTACATCCGTAACAATTAAAGAATGCTGGGTTTCTCTTAACAAGTTAGCTAGGCGTTTCAGTGTTTAGCTCACATGGGTACTTAGACACAATGTCAGCTCGCTCAACTGTAGGGAAGAGGAGCTAGTTAAACGGACACTTTGTTCCCTGATATTCATTGCTTAGATATTAATATTTGCTGGTGAGCAATTAAAAATATCTGAGAATAGCTAAACAAACTTTATGTCAATTCTCAAGATCGACCTGGAGGTCAAAGGTAAATAAATAACGTGCCAATTAGCTGACTTAACTAATCTGCTTAAAACTATGATATTGGTGCTCAGGGAGCACTGCATACAGAAAAACATGTTAAAAAAGTGGATGTACCCTAAAATGACTTTTGTCGACGTTGTGTCTTTGCGGATGAGGAGAAAATTGTATTCCATCTCATTTGTCAGTGTCCGTCATTAACTAGGAGAAGATTTAAAATCTTCACGGCACCTTTTCTTACCAATTTAACAGAGTTGTCATACTGCAAAATTAGAAACTTGTCAGGTTGGTTCACTTTAGCTTGATGGAGAAGTGTCTTTCAGCACTGAGGTCTTTTTTTGGGAAAATCTTTCGTCGATGTTGGACACAAAACCTTCACTACAAACCAAAACTAACCCAATACAACATCCACGTATTTAAAGACTAGTACCTATAACTTACAGCAAGACAGGATGCAAGAACAGCCGGATCTACGTCCCCGAGTCAAACATCGCCAGCGACAACCAAGTGCCGTTTGACACCTCCCAAAAAGAACTCCATAAGCAGGTCCCAGCGGGTTACAACAGTAACAGAATTGAATTAAATTTAACTAATTTTATTCAATATCGATACAATAGGTTAGTTTAACTTTCAAGATCCATCGTTAAGATGGATCTATTAAGCTTTTATAAATCGCTTCAAGAACATAGTGAAGAAGGTTAAGAAGATGGTTTCATATTTTGCAATGCAATTGCATTAATAATTACAAAACGTTTTAAGTTCAGGTCTGGTAACACTCTATTAACCATCTTAACCTACAGTTGGATGTTCAGTGTTCGAATTATTTATTCGATAAAAAAAAACAAAAACGGTATAAATTATGACAAAAAAAAAAATGCATTTGCAAAAACAAAAAAAGTCGTTAAGCTTAAAAATTTTTTAATGAAATTTTATGCGCGCGCGCGCTTTTATCCTGGCAAAAACTAAAGATAAATATAAAAATATATTTTGGATTGGATGTGCCAGTGATTATATGGATCTCTCTAAGATACAGTTTTGTTATTTTTTTTATACATATTTTCTTTCATCTCAAAATTAAAACCACACAAATTTCGCACCGAATTTCTTGGAAGTCATTTGTTGATTTTTATTTCATTTTTTCCCTGGCACTTTTTAATTAAGAATTTACTTAAAACTTTACTGTTGGTGTTGTTGTTGTTCTTGCAATGCAACAAAACATCATCAGCAAGAATAACAATAACAACAACATTAACAGAAACATATTTAATATTGGCAACAAGCCCAGCTGAATTGCGTTAACTTGCAATAACAAAAGCAGCAAAAACAGCAACATTGGCAATAACAACAACATAGCGTCGGCGGCTTTATTTTTCATACATTTTTGTTTGTGTATTATAAATAAAAAAATTTTTCTTCTTCTTGATTTCATTTATTTATTTTTTTTTTTTAGTAAAGTCTAGAGGGATAAGCGCATTTTGTAATTTGAACGACTATCGACATATTTGCGTCTGCGCAAAATTCCATTGAAAAGCTTGAATTCTATTTTGATTTTATTCTGTTTTTGAACTTTATTCTTATGCTTCTTCTTGTTTTTATACTTGTTATTTGATTTGTCTGCATACCAATGCTATTTTTGCTTCCCACCGCCTCTTGCAACAAATTCTTAATGTTTTTTTCTTTTTCTTTTTAATTCTGTTGCCCTGTTATTGTTGTTGTTATTGTTTTTTTAATGTTTTGGTCTGGGAATGTTACTTTACGAGTGCGATGCTGTGCTTGTTCTTGTGCTGTGCTATGCTGTTTCGTTAGCTGGTTGATGCAAATACGACGATGTGTTGTTGTTTTTCTTGCTTTTGCTTTTCAGCTATGCGCATCACACTCAAATGTAACTCTTCTTCTTCAACCTCATCTCGTCCTCCCTCCCTCCTCCTCCTCCTCTCTGCCTTATGCAATCATTTGTATTCTGTTTTATTGTTTTTCTGCAGCAATTGAATACTTGTGGTGGCAATGCTGTATCCTTAATGGAGACCAAAAAATAAAAAAAAAAACAACAACAACAAATGGATTGCGCGTAAATAAGCAAAAGAATGTGCTATATCCACCGCTACTAGACACGGTGAAGCATTTTTATTGCTGCTTTACGCGACGTAACTGCATTGTTGGATTGGAGCTACTACTACTACTACTACTAATACTACTACTATTAATGCTGCGGCTGCTGCTGCTGCTGCTGCGCACTCCACTTAACGCACACTCAATTTAGTCAGGCAGGGAAGTAGACAAGTCTTAAGTCGACAGCAGCCAATGAATTGCAGTAACGCAAGGCAATGGTAAGTTAACTTATTTTTTTTTTTTTGTGGCTTGTTGGGATTTGTTTTGTTTTGTTTTTAATTTTATTTCTACAATATTTTTGTTTTTAGTTTCACAGTCATCGGTTGGTCGGTCGGTCGTTCATAGTTGTCGGCATATTGTTACTTGCTGCTTGATGTAGCAGTTGTTGCGCCATGCTCGAGTATATTGAACTTATGCTCTTGCGTTCTGCTGTGCTCTGCCCCGCAACTTGTTTTGTTGTGTCGTTTGCATTTTTCGCTGCGCTGGCGCTGTTTTTCCAAGAATTGTTTATCGAAAATGAGTTATTTTTCGGTTAATGTTGCAAGAATTTGCATTTTTGTTGGTTGCTTATGGAGATACGACGACACAACGATTTTATATTTCTGAATATCGTTTATATACACATTTTTGATTCTTCGATTTTTATTTTTTTTTAATTTTTGTTTATTTTTTTTTTTTAATTTGTGATTATTTTAAGAAAATATAATTTTTTTTTTAAATATTTTTATTATTTTAAATACATGCATAAGTTGTCAGTATCAAACTGCAGTGAAAAAAATTAAAAATATATATATCTTCTTCTTCTTCTTGAGTTAGTGCTATTACGCACTTTTACTCTATAATGGCTGAGGGGTTTATCAGTACCCCACACTAGGCTTTAACTAGGCTAAAAAATCATATCATTTATTTGTCTTTTAGTTGATGACGGACCTTAAATCAGCATATCTTCCTAAGAGTCCAGAAGTGGACTTGAGGATTGTTATTTTCACAAAAAAATTATTTGAACTGACTATATATCACTGAAATTTATTGTACTAATGAAAGAAATATTTATATAAATATTTTTTATAATAGTTTTAAAAAACATTATATACCTTATACAACATCTTTGTTGTTTATAATGTTTTATTGATTTTTTTTTGAAAGTTTAATTGTTTTTTATTGTCCCACGCCACACTTGGGTGAAATTGAGGATTAAAATTAGCGTTCTATAACAGTTTTCTCACAGTTTACTGCATAATGAACCAAAATTAAACTTGAAGAATTACTCAAGTAAGTATGTCATCGACCATTAAGTTGCATAGTAATAATGAAAACAGCAAAGAATTTTATAAGTCAGTTATGGGTGCGAATTAATTGGTTTGGATAATACCGAAAAATATTAAAGGTGTACTACTAAATAATTCTAAGAATAAAAAAAAGTAGACCTTGACAAAACACAGCGGGAATAAGCAGATGTATCACACCAATATGAAGGGCAAGGTTAATCATCTATAGCAGTAGTGGGGCCTGGACGCAGGTCACATCGATGAAAGTCTTAATTGACTAATAGGGACCCTACCTCGAAGTAATACTAACGCAGTCCCGGGATAGGACAAAGTCTCTAGGAATGTCGGACACTCACTTTCCGAGAAGCCGGATTGTGGTCAGTGCGTAGGCATTCCACTTCTCCTTGCCGCAAAAAAAAAAATTATTAATATGCTAATTTTTATTAATTCCTTCACAAAAACTGAGCTAAAAGATAGTCAACAATTTGATAAAAATATAAGAGTGAATACGGGTATGAAATTTTATATAAATCTTTTATTTTAGGATGGGACTCAATATAACAATTAAAATTTTTTATATAACAAAAATATATATAAATTTGAAATTTTTTTTTTGAAAAAAAAAAAAAATTTTAATTTGAAATTTTTTTTTGAAAAAAAAAAAAATTTTAATTTGAAATTTTTATTTATAAAATAGTTTATAGTTGAAAACTTTTATATGAAAATATATATTTAACAATAAAAATCGCTCTACTGAAATGTGAATTCCATATATATTAATACAAGCATAAATTGTAAGTTTAATAGTTTTCCAAAATATTTTTAATTAATAAATGTTTATATTTTAGTTACTTATTCTTACATAAATATATATTCTCATTTTAATTAATTTTATTTATACAATAATATAAATTTATTGCATTAGAACACCTACTGTATTGTATACTGAACACCTACAAATCTTAACTAAAACGTATTTTCACTCAATAAGATTTTTTGCAATTATTTTGTTTACTTGTTGCACTTGTAGAGAGACTTACTTATTTTCCTCCAAAAGGAAACCAAAACAAAACAGCGCAAAAAAATAAAAAAAAAGACACCAAAAACAGAAACATTGCATATACTCTCCTCCTCATATGCAATAAAAATGTAAAACGCATATTAAATACTTTTCAGTGAATAAATTGAACTTTTGCCGTCATCATTCATAAAATGTGGAAAACGCACCACAAACATCTTAAGAGAAACTGAAAGAAAATAATGCATACAATAACAAAATACCACAAATAACGAGTAGCGCACGAAACGTTGTTGGTGTGCGAACATTTCAGAGAACAATAACAAAAACAAAAAAAATATATAACGAAAATAAATAACTCTACAACCTTAATTCTCGACGTCAGACAACAACAGCAATAACAGCAAAGCAATGATTTAAAATAACAAATAATAACAAAATAACAACAACAACGACTACTACAAACTAATAATGTGCAAAGTGCACAAAAACTAAAGAAATACACTTGTATGCACAGCACAATTCAATTCAACCGGCTAAATATGTTGCTTGTTGTTTATCTTCTTTATAGAGCAGACGCAGACGCAAACGCAAACGTAGCTATGCCGCCAACAACAGCAACAACTACATACTGTTTTAGTATAAGAGCTAACATAATAGTTCTCCTTTTAGTTCAATTCACTTTAGTTCACAGATCAGTTCAACCCAAACTACACCCCGTTTATATTTTCTTTTCATTGTTTTTCTTCTTAGTTTACTGCCACATACCACATACCATATAATTTTTAATATTAACTTCAGCGCCAGCGCGAGCACATTAAATGCCACTGCCACTGCCACTGCCGATGTCAAGTTGTCGACGTTAGCGGCGCTACTACTACTATATTGCAGTTTAGTTAGTAAAGAAAAAAAAAAAAACAAAAACAAAAAAGTACATTTTGTTTTGGTATTGTTGTTGTTGTTGTTGCTGCTGCTGCATTAATGCATTGCTGAGAGCAGCGCAAAGTAAAGTAAATTTGGCGCTCACCAATATCTCTTTTTTTTAGTAGTTTTTTGTTTTTGTTTTTGTCATTTAATGCATTTTTTACGTGATTTAAAAGCTGTTTGATAAAGAGGGTGTAGTACTCCACAATGTGGAAATAAAAAAGCAAATATAAAATAAAATAAAGCGAAAAAAAAAACCAAACTTTTATGAATGAAAATTATTTGGTGTACACGCGCTTTTATAAGTTTTTGCATGCGTTTGGTTTGTTTGTATGTTGATTTTTTTTTAAAGGAAGCTATTTTTACTATATTTACTTGTTTTCTTTAATTTGTCTTATTTCCTTCTTTAAGTAAACACAGTGCATTTTTTAACTTTGTATTTCAATTGAATAAAAACGGCAACAACACAATTTACAAACAATGCACAGTACTTCGTACTTGGATGTGTGTTAGTGCCGTGCTTGACATTTGTTTATTATGCATAGTTGTAATATTAGATAAAGTATATTATGAAAACATATGCCAGTAAAATAAAAGTGGCATATAATACTTGTATAAGTATTAGGACAACTGTAATATTCTTATCTTATATCTGTTTTTTCACTGATAATTGAAAGGAAAATAAAATGTTTTGATTTTGTTCCCTTTTTATATTTACTTATACAATGCAAATACAATTCTTTTTTTTTTAACTTAACATTTTATTTATTTATTTTTTTTTTTAAATCTAGCCCTAATTTAGTTCATGCTAACCCAAATCAATATATACAGATAATTTTTGAGTTCATTTTTTAATTAATTTTCATTGATGGCAACATTTTAATTTAACAGCTGTCGCTTTGAATGTTTGAATGACACTGAATATGTACAGTACAGTTGATTTCGATTTTAAAAAATCCTATATTTACTATCATAATTTTGTTATATATATAATATATAAGTTATATATAATAATTGGTTTAAGCATATAAAAGCAATAGCAGTAGCTCCCACCTAAAAGTGTGTGGACGAAGTAATATTTCACAATGAGAAGGAAACCATATGGTAAGTAAGGTAATACCGATTCCTATCCGCCTCCATTTAAATATGATAGGACCATTTTATATAGGCAGACATAGAATTGTTAAGAAAATTTTACGCTCCCATTGGTTTTAACCAAAATGCATTTTATACAGGGGATCAAATCTTTATTTCTATTTTAGCTCATTTGTGCTTTAATTTAAAAGATATGTATTTTTGTGTGGATATTCCTACACATCCATATAAAAATACATCTTTATACTGCTTAGTTTGTACCTACACTGAAAATTTTATTTGAAATTTCTCATTCGGAATTTTTTTTAAATAACATAAAACAAATTAAATCAACTTTGGCATATCCGGCCTATATATATATAAGTATATAACTTATGTCCTAATCTTAAAGCATTAGAATATCTGATCACACCACTTCAAAAGTTAATCAAAATTAAATCGCAAACGTAGATAAGTAGATCGCTATATTATGAGCTTGTGTGCCTCTCTAACCCGTTTACCATTTTATAATTTAGACTCGAAATTCAGCTATCTTAGTATTTTTTACAATCAAAAAGTGCAGAAGGAACCTAACCACCTTAAGCGTACAATACAATATATATCTAGACTGGGTTAAGGTACAATGAATTATAGAGAGAAACAAGAAAAAGCCGATGAAATATTAAGAGAAGGATCTGACATGAGAGCAGTTAAACTGTTAAATGGCGAGCTTACGACACTTTTCAAACCGTTCATTACAATATAATTATTTAGGTTTGAAACTTAGTGATGGGAATATCTTACATAATGGAATAATGATTAGGTTTATTAGGCTTATTAAATAAATTACCTTGAGCGAACAATAAAGGTCTAGATCGGGATAAAATGGAATGTAAAAAGAAACAAAATACCAATGAAATAACCAAAAGAAGATCTGACATACTAGCAGCCTTCGCAGAATTGGCACACATACCACTGAACATTGCTTAAAAACTATTAACACATAAAACTTTTAAATAGTAGATTGTTATTTAGTCCTACAATATTTAGGACTACAACCTATATTATTATGTTCTGTTTACAGTTTAGGACAACATTAACAGCAGGAAATAAAAGGAATATATTTGCACTAATGACAGATATTATAGTCTAGAAGCCTATATTAATCAAGAATTGTAGATATATCCCCTACACATATTCTTTAGCTAAAATAAATGAAGAAAACTTATAATAGAACTTATCTATAACAATACGGTTCTTAACAAATTTCAAGACAAAAAATAATGTAAAAATTAAAAGTTTTAAAATATAAACATATTAACAATTTTATTTAAATAAAAAAAAATTATTATTAAAAATTATTAAATTTTATTTATTCTGTTTTATTTTTTTCGCTAAGATTGCATTTTTATTATATTTATAAAAAATATTTCAAATGAAAAATATTTTTTCTTTAAATTTTACTTGAGATACTTATGCATTTAGCATGTTTTGGTTAAAATTACAAAACCAGAACAAATTTTTGCTGACTAAACGTCTACTTTACAAAAAAACAACACTTTAAAATCGCAAATAATTCTCTGAAGTACAGTTTACACAGAACCATAGATATAAATATGTATCCGAATAAATTGTATATATGTGTGTATAAATTTCTAGTTTAAAGTTAAGACACACACTTAGGCAGAAATTTAATGGGAAATAAGGCGTTGTCCTACTTTTAGTATGGCTTCAAAAATATATGTAGAACTGCATTGCAAAATATTTTAAAAATATTGTTTGGTATTCAATTTACAAATAAAAAAAAATTAATTTAAATTATAAAGAATTGCTTAATGCAAAAAATGACACATATTATTTTCAATATTAATTTCGTTGACCATACAGTTATTTTAGAAACCATTACAAACTTTTTTTTTACTAATGTTTCCTAGTCTCATTATAATCTGTATATAGTTTCTAAACCTATCCACAAGAACAGTAATTAACCACTATATCCATTCCAATCTGAACTGGAGAACGATCCAAGTTGCTTTAGCTTGATGTAGTCCCAAATTTCAACACATTGTTATAGTTATTGTAATACGTAATATTAGAGAAGTATATACTAGCTTAGTTGTCAATGTAAGAGTAATTGAAGTTGCAAATTGCATAACGATCGCTAAGTTCCACGATATTAAATGAATATATATTGTGTATATAACAGAACATTTCTGTTGTATAGAGTTTTGTCAATTTTTTAGTGTGAAATGGATTTCAGTACTAGGCTTTCCATAAAATTTTATTGACCGAAAAGATTTAAAAATAAAAATTAGCACATTTAGGTCTTCAAAATGAATGAGTACTTTTTTTTCTCTGATGTAAATTTCGTCTTAGCTTAATAGTTGCTGTTGTAATCCACAGAGATTTATAATGCAGATAATATGGAATGTATTACAAAGACGTATTCATTGGGGATAGGTGAGAGATTGCAGTAATCTATCTACCTAATTGTCTATCTACCTATTACCTACCTATCTATTTGCTCTAGGTAAGACAGAAAAACCTAGCCACTTTAATGGGGCGGCGCAAAGATCGATTGGACATTAGTTAGTGTGTGCATAGGTACATGAAAACAAATGGGTGACATTATAAGGATTAGAGCTGCAGTTGGGATTCACGTTGAAAATCGACGTTTTATGCATGATAAGTAACTGTTTAGCACATGACTATATCCTCATGTCAATTGACCTAAGACAATAACTGTTTTATTGCAGTGGTCTCAAAGAGGATACTTCATTTGTGTGGAGGGAATCGTTAGTCTACGTTTAGTTTAATAATTCTATTGCTTCAGTTACGTTTACTAGACAAAGAAAACTGTTTTTTCAATTTATGGTAGGTTAAAAGAAGGCTCCAGCTGTTCATGTGGGATTATATTGTAATATATTTTTACATTTATACACATGCATATTATAATTAGTAAATGGAATATCTTTTAAATTTAAATTTTTAGCATAAGAATAATTAAAAACAAATTATATATAGTTCTTAACATATGCAGTGGTTTATAACATCCAATTTTCATAAAATTCTTCTCTCAAACTTAATTTGTGGTGTCTATAAGTGTGGACTAAAAGAATTTATGCCGAATCTATCAATAGTTAAGGAGCAACTAATGCTGAATAGAAAAGGCATTTGACTTATCAAAGGGTTTTTCAGTCGACATTGGAGAGTCAAAAAACATCTATCGAATCTAGGTATTATAAAGAACGATAGCTGCAGATTTTCTCACGAAGAGAAGGAAACAGCAGAAGGCATTTTGTATCACTGTGATAGTCTTGCCAGCATCAGCCCTCGATACTTATTAACTGCCTATCCACTTATAACGGAATTAGGCAATATCTCTCCAAAGGACATAATGGCATTTTTAACTGCTACGCGTCTATGGAAAGTGAGTGGGTTTTGCACAATAATCCTCAAAGGGTGCAGTGATGTGTTGACAAAGTTGCCAATCCTGTCTAAAAACGGCCTTAATATAAAAAAAGTAAGAAAACGAAGCTAAAATAATGCCAGTTAAGTTCCTATTCCGTTTTAAGTAAGTGTTGTTAGCTGTCACTTTGGTGTTTATTTCAATGTAAACATTTGATTGAAGTGAAGTGAAGAGAATTCGTCATTAACCCTCTAATGCCCAGCAAAATAAATATTGTTGCAAATAAAAAAACTGGCATTATCTGGGGTAAGGTTCAAATGTAGTGTGAATACTTTCAATATTCCACTCAGTTTATCCAGAAAATATTGTTAAACATTTTTTTTATCTATAATATTTAATACTATCTCAACTATACAAATTAAATAATAATTTAATGTACACTCAAAACTAACGACCGTTGCATGCTGATTGTAGTGAAACATTGCAACAAAACTTTAAGGCACGTTTATTTTTTTTTTCATATTTAAATAATTATGCATAAACTTAACTTTGGCATTAAGTTTAATTTGCTACATCATAAAAAATATGAAAAATCAAATAAAGCAAGACTTTAATTGCACATTTTTGGTTACATTTATGTTTTATTATTTATATTTTTTTCCAAGTATAAAAATTCTGTAAAAAAGTTGAATTTCTTGAACTCGTTAGAAATTGCATATACGACGAGTTCTACATATGCCCGTCCCCCGCCAACGACGCTGCTAACGGACAGCATTGATAATTCATGTTCATGCCAAAACTAAGTTAAAAAGCCAATGACTTATTTTTTGTATTTTCTTTTGCATTTAGCAATGCCGACGGATATACATATGTAGATTGGTAAGAAAAAAAGTGTTATAAAGCAGTGGGATGAGAGACAGAGAGAGATAGAGAGAGTAAGAGGTATTTTCTACTTATGTTGTGTGACATAGATTTTATGTTTTTATTATTTAAATACACTGCTTAGATGCAAATGTAATGAAAATATATTAATTTAATTGATTTCATTTAATAAATTAAAAATTTCAATGTTTTAATATATGTAAATATTTGAAAGTAAGAAATTTTTTTTTTCTTCACTAAACTCACCGTTGCACATAGCGTGATCGTGGCATATTGTTGTCAATAGGTTTAAATTTCATTTAAATTTATATATATATATATATTTCAGATAAAAGTAATGTATAAATTATGGCTTCTTTACAGAAGCGTTTTATTTTATACTATATATAATAAAATTTTATATATATTAAATATAATTAATTTTTTTTTTTTCCAAAATGTGAATATAAAAATTTTGTTTATAGTTAGGTGGTATAATACTATTTTATTGCAAACTGTTATACTTTTATTAACTTTTCACTTTTAATATTAAACTTTACCACACTCTTTTTTGTCTTATGTGCAATTTTTCGTTTAGAATTAGAATAAAATATAACACTTATATTTTTTTTTATCAAACTCGCATACGCAGTGGCGCTGACATTTTTTATGTTTGGCCTACTTGTGCGCTCTGCTCTCAAGTAGCTCAACTACATATATACGCAAATTTATACAATATTTCTCTTCTACTTTCACACCTATTTGTTGTTTGTTAAGAGTTTTTGGTTTTTTTATTTTAGTTCATTCTATTTCGACTGAAAATGATCAATTTCTTTAATTATTTGTTGAAAAACTTCATATCATTGCCAAAAGAACAACAACATTGCAGCACCAAATGACACAATATGTTAGATTTATTTCTCTTGTATGTGCAATAATAAAACTACATTTTTCTTAGAAGCTCCCCTCCACACATTTAGGTTTTTAAAATGTTACTACTTTTTTGTTTTTGTTCTAATGTGATTTGTGTTGTTATGATTACCGCACACACATATGACAATTTAGTAGGCGTAGAAGCAACCACAGCAGAGAAGAATGCAAAACAGAATTTGTAAATTATATGCACAATAAAGTTAACGGAAATTTAGATTATTTTTTATTAGTTACTTAATTGCAAAAAAGAAAAAAATAATTTGTTTGTATTCTATTAACTAAAGTTACTATTCAGTGTTTCTTAATAAATAAAAAAAAAAAATGGTTGCGCGTTGATATTTAATATGTAACGAATATGAATAAATAAGTATTCCACACAAGCACAACACCTAACCACACAAACGGCATAGAATACTGAATATAATTGCAGCGGCGTGCAGTCGCCTAAATTTTGGCGTCGGCGAAGAAAACAGAAGAGGAAGTGTTAAAATTATTCGTCGTTAGATTAGTGTTGTATGATTGCAAGAACACTACACTTTTTCCATACCCCTTTAGGGTACAAAAAAAAAAAAAAAACTAATTATATATATTTATTTTCTTTGGCATATGTTTAGGGTTTATTATAAGTTTATTAATATTTTAATAATATTAATAATGTAAAAAAATTTGAAAATATTACTTTTAGTTTTTTAAAGAACTAATATTAATAAGTTTATTAATATTTTAATAAATATATTAATAATGCAATAAAATTTGAAAATTATTTGTTTTTTTAATTATTTAAGGTATAAATATTTCAAAACACCACTTTTAACTATTAAAATTTTTAAATAATTTAGTTATTTTGGTTAACTATAATTAACATGAAATTTAACATAAATAAAATATTTAATTTACAACATTGTTTTATTTTTACTATTTTCAAAAAAGCTACTGTCAATCTTTAAATAAAACATTCAATATTTAAATTTTAAAAACTTTAATAATTAATTCTTTAAATAATTTTCATTTTTTTAACTTCAAATAACACACACAATGTATTATCAACAAGTGTAACCTGTTGAATTGTTTTGCGTGGAAAAAGTGGCATAAAAATTGCCGTACAAAAAAAAATATGTATGTAAAAATTTAAATTCACTTTTTAAAGAATTATGCAATGGCAACACTTGAATGAAACTATCTATTAAGTAACTAGGTCATTTAGTGACTTGATAAAGGAGGTGGACAACTAGTAAAAATAAAAAACACAAACAAAAAACCTACATGTATGCATAAGCATACAATATGGACATAGAAGTTGCATGTGGGTTGCTTTTGCTCTTTATTTACGTTAACAAAACTTTAATATCAATATTTTTAATGATAAATATATTTTAAACAAATTATGTTAACAATATTTTTCACATTATTATTTTTTTACACATTTCTGCATATTAATATATGTATTATTTTCTTTTAGAATACAAACAAACAGAAAAAAAAGACCAATTTAATTAAGTGAACATTTTTCTCCCTCTTCGTTATGAAAAATTTGTTAGACACGCACATGCACACACACACTTATATGTTTTTTTTAACGAAAACTGTCGTGTTGTTGCTTTTTTTGCTAGCATGTCATTGGCGTGTGGCTCTGTTGCTGTTGTTTTGCAATTTTATTTAGCACATACACTAACGGTATTTATGGTGTTGGTATTTAATATCGAGTAGAGTATGTAGGTTTTTTATTTTATTATAACATTATTATATTAAATACCCATCACTTTTGCATAAAACATAAGAAACCGGCGTTATGTTATTTAATAAAAAAATTATATATGCAAAATATTTGATTTTTACACTTGAATTAACAATTCTTATGTTTTGAAATGTTTAATAAAAAAAAATTTTTAAATATTTTGCTTATTTTTCTAAAAGCAAATACAAGTTTGTTATAAACTGTGTTGATAAGTTAATAAGAATAGAAAAAAAAATTACTAAAAAAAAAATTTTGCGCTAATCGATTTTAGCAAATACCGAACACGTCAACCTGCGACAGTAGTTTTAAACAGACTGAGAAAATAAATGCTCTTTTTAAAAATATTGAGACGAACGAAGAACGGCGGTGACTTCTTATTTCACACTCTCTCCACTTGATAATCTTATTTTTATCTTTTCGCATTATAAATTATTGCTCTTTACACAAATATTACACAAAATCAATAGCAGCAGCAGCAGTAGCAGCAGGTAAGGTAGGTAGGTTATATTAAATTGATCTAAACATTACCGGAAATTCAACAAATAGCGGATATAACTGCTTTTAGTATAAAACAATTATATACATAATTATATTGTGTTGTTGATGTATAAAAGATGTTTGTTAATCACATTTAATTTAATTTAAATTATATTAAAAATAAAAACATATAATATTAATTAATATTTACAATTGTAGTGCAAAAATGTGCATGTGATAAAGATGAGTAGCGAAAAGCTCTAACGTAAGCAGTATAAGTAATAGCTGACTGACTGTATTACTTCTTTTCTTATAATTTATTTTTCGGCTCAAATTTGCAGTGTGGGGAAAAAGAAATATATTCTCCTACTTACACACATACGCATTGTAGTAGTAAACAATTTCGCCTAATGTGTTTTGCTCACTTGTCGTGCTTTTGTCGCGGCGGTGTTTCATTTTTTCTGCTTTTGCTTTTGTTTTAATTTTATAGCAAAAAAGGTTAAATTTTATAAGAGACGAAATTTGTATAAGAGTTTTTGTATTTGTATTGATCGGATGTATGATATATTTAATTTTTATTTATTTTTTTTCGTGAGTAAACGCAACAAGCAGCATTTAAAAAAATTTTTTGATTACAATTTCTTTTTTCGAATTTTATAATAAATATAAAATTGCATCTTTTTTCGGAATTTCATAATAAATATAAAAATGTTTTTTTTTTTATTTTATTTATTTATTTAATTGTAAGTTAACATTAAAATTAATTTTAGGTTCTTCGCCCAGTAAAAAAGTTTTTCTTTTTTAAATTAAAATTAATTTAATTTATAATAAATATGAAATTTTACAATATTAAATATAAAAATATTGTTAGCTTTAAAAGGTTTGATAAGCCGACAATAAAATCTTTTGTACCTTTCATATACCCCCCAGTGTAGTACTTGGTAGAATTTAGTATGTAGTATTTAATCACTAAAAACTAAAAAAAAAATACTTATCGTTTTAAAGGTTTTGCTGCTCTTCAATAAAAATTTAATGATTTAATTTTATAAATCGCTTAATTGTCAATAGTGTGAATAAAATCTGTCCATTACATTTACTTTATGAGCTGTGACCAAATAAGCATCTACCGGTCTTTTTTTTCATACTGACATACAACATATATAGATACATACATACATTATCCATTCAATCTAAGTACGTTTGCTTCTGATTGATACATAATTTGTTTGTTGGTATTTCCGGTCAACGTTTATTTTTTTGTTCATTGTTTATGTTACAGCATATTTTGTTTTTGTTTTTGCTTTCGTTTTTCTGCTTTTGATTTTAAACGAAGCTGTTGAGTAATGCACGAAGCATTAGAATTGCTTTCGTTAAAGCGAAAGCGTGGTGCGCTTAAAAAAATCGCAGCTTTATTGTGTCTTGATTGCGAAAATTGTGCCGCGAAGAAGGAAGAGTATGCATATGTTATGTCGCTGTGTGGAACTAATCATACGAACGCTATGTTGAGAGATGTTTTGTTGTTGTTATACACTTTAAAAAATTTGGAGTCGGCAATAAAATGGTTAGCATAGACGCAATGTTGAACAGCTACAGATTTCAAATTAGTTTCATTTATTTCGAAAGCTAAGCATATAAGTATGCTTACCTTAATATAAGTGTGCTTATATAGTTCTAAATTTGTTTTGTTCATTTATACATGGATTAGTAATTTATGGTAAAATATGGTATAGTGATATGATTATTAGACTATACAAACATATGCGTGATAGCTCCGCTTCGCCTTAAAGTGTGGTCGAAGTAATCTTTTACAATGAAATGAGGAGCTATATGTTAATGCCTTGGCCCATTCTCTTCTTAAATATGTTACCGTCATGTTATAGTTGAAGAAAAAAGGCGTTAAGATCAACAGTATCTTCAGTGCAGTGGTCATGTTAAGGGAGCCCTAACCGCGCTTGATGTACGAGAGTGGCGAAGGCACAAACGCAGTAGAAACATTGCTAATAACAACCCAATAATGTGTAAGTAAGTAAGTAAGTAATGGCAATGTTGTCAGCCATCAATATATAAACAGACTCCGAGATAGATAGGCGTTGCAGCTTCTAAAGATTCATCAGAAATGTGAGCAATACTTATTTACACAGATTTTTTATCAATAAGCTGAAGCTATATAAAATTACGATAATCCCATAGGTTACGTATGAACCCAAAGTGTGGATAATAGCTGGTTCTAAAAATCAAACAATGAATTTTTAAAGATATTTCGAAAAGGCAAAAAGTTATATATGTTACATCTTCTCAAAAGATGTATTTGAACTATTTTCGATTTTATTAAAAAATTTTAAAACTATTTTTTTTTTTCATTGTAAAACGTAAACATTTGTAAATGTTACATCAGGAGACACTAACCCAAAATAATTTTAAGGAAAATTTATTGATGCCAGATGCTTAAAGCCAATAAAACCGAACAGCCGTATAATTTCAACCCCTTTCTTTTAAAGACTAGAGAGCACAAATAAATTACTTTTCATTGTGATAAAAGAAAGCATTTCGCCAAATGTACAACAGCTTAAGGACAGAACAGTAACCTAAATTATGAGCTGCTAAGCTCATAGCACATCCAACTAGTCAATGTAACAGAATATATATCCATATATATATATATTGATATACATACTTATATACTTGTTTGAATTGTCTTTTTGGTAGAATAAAAATTGGTAACAAATGTTGAGTTGTAATTCTGAAATATTTTTAAAGTTCTTTTTTCGTCCCTTCGACCGCCGCACATGCACATATGCAGTTTTACAATATTCGAAGAGCATTTGTAGGCTCAGAATTGCAGCAGGCCGGTCAATAAAGACTTTATTACCGTATCAAGTAGAATCAGGTTAACTCAGTTTTTTGGCAATGCAAGCTTCTGCATTTTATTTGCTGCAGTTGTTACTGTTGTTGTTGTTATTATTGTTTTATTTGTTGTTCTTGTTGCAACTAACTTGACTCAAAGAACTTTATCTGACCCCATGTGCAACGCATATCAGACACGATGATCATTTTTTATTGAGGCCATTGAACTTACCAAAAAAAATGAATAATTTTTATTATTAATTAAAATTTTATTTAAAATTTATTGCTGTTTTTTTTTGTTACAAATGAAACTGTATTTTAATTACTTAATGCTCTCTACACTAAACCCATTCACTGGAAAGTATAGTGAGTAGTGTCATTATTACTAATCCTGTGATTAGGGAAATCCATCCAATCTTACTAATGATGAATATGACCGGCAAGAATAGGTTAAGAAGCTTTCATGCAAAGAAAAAGCGGATTTATTAGAAGGTAGTAATAATTTCAGAGAAGCACATAGCAGTCTGTTGTTATTACTGACCCTGTGAACGCTGTTTTGTCTTATCTTTGTTATTGATAGTATGAAGCTTGGTCTATGGATTGGTATATAAATAACTTTTAGAAAACCAAGAAATAGGAGAAATCGGAAGAAAGAACACATTGGAAGAATTATAACATCACTAAGACTTCAAAGAGGTACTTTTGTTGTAAGAATGGGAAAGGGAAAAAATCCGAAAAAAGTTCTAATGCTAACTTGATTAGCACCAGATATCAAGGCAGACCAAAACTATTATAGAAAGGTAATATTTATAAGCATGTTTACAACTATAACATCTATGAATGAAAGACGTTATAAGTAGATCCAAACAAATGAATGCGAAACATAAATTAAACCAAGAAATAAAAAGATAAGCTATAACCCTTATATATTAAGGGCAGATGAGTATTACAAGTATTATAACTTGTATTCTCATATTTAAAATTTTTTTTTAGTTCTTTACTAAATTGTCTACATTTCAGGAACATTAAAATCATTGTAGGTAAAACCTGTCCTAGCATATGAATGAAAACATGCAAATGGACACATTAAGAGTCACTTAATTTAATTTAATATAATTTAATTCACTGAAATAATTTAATTAATTTTATTTTAATGTGTTTTTGTAGGCCATAAAGATAATCAAATGAAAGAATTAAGGATACTCAAGAAATAAGTGGTTGCTGCTGGTGAAGAAGACTTAAGAACGATGAACAATTAGATTAGAGTAGAGTATGAGAGATATATATGGGACGTATAATGATTACAGCTTTTGTCCATATCGTGCTTTGACGATTTGAATAGTTGGTTGGTTGGTTGCAGTTGCAGTTAAGCAGATAACTCTCTCCTAACCGCAATTAGTGATTTTTTATATTACTTAATTTAAACGTAAGTGGCATAACTATAGGCTTACTTCTTATGCCCCGTTTTCACTGTCATTTTCAATGTCAAATATTATCAGTATAATGAAAACGAGTAGTCATATGATGTCATATTCGCATTCTTGTCATGTAATGACAACGTATTTGACACACCAGTCAATTATAGTTGTCATTTTAAAAGACAATGCAAACAACGCATAAGAGGCCGAATGAGCTGCAGCTCCAATGAGATTCGATAGTCTTGATTTATTTGATATAATAAAGAAAATTAGATTTGCAAACAAATGGTGAATGAAAACTAATTATAAGTATATTTTTATTGTAAATAATAAAGTATCCTATTAAATAATATATAGTATTTGATTCAGTACCCACAGGCTGAAAACGCGGTAGAGGACGTCCGCATCTTTGGTGGAAGAACCAGGTGACCAACAATTTGGGGGCGCTCGATACTACCAACTGGCGTCAGAAAGCAACTAATCGGGGTGACTGGCGGAGGCTACTCGACGCGGTCAAGGACGACCCACGTCTGTAATGGCCAACTAAGTAAGTAAAGTAAGTAATATAGTATCCTTACTAAAAACATTTATCTGATATATAACAATAGTGATGAGTAACTGTCATTATATATTATTACACATTCTAATGTATAACCGTCTTTCAAAACCCAATACGTGTACTAATTCTAGTTACTTAGTACCAAACTGTGTAGAATAATACTTTTATGAATTTAAAATATTAAAAAAAAAAATTAAAAAAATGTTTATCATGAATAAACCCTTAGATGCCTGCAAGTACCGTTTCTATAAAATGCTATATCAACTGTAAAAGGAGAAGGAGGTTGGTTCATAAAATTCCAGGAAATTTCTAATGAACTAACAAACAACAGCATATTTGGCAATGAAATAAGAATTTATTTAAAAAAAAAACTTTTTAAACCAAAAACAACAACAACAAAAGCAAACTTAAATTAACAAACCAAAAACACAAAAAAAAAGAAAAAACAAATATAAAGAGTAGTAAAAAAAAAACTTTAAAGCTTAAAGAAAGAAAGAAAGAAAAAGTACAAAAAAAGGTGTTCAAACAGCAGCAGTCAAATATGCGCCACAGTTCAGGCGCTCAAATTCATATTCCTATGTCGGACGGATCTGTGGACGGACAGACGGTTTGTGGAGAGAAGGGCAGCGGGAGGGGAGTTGTAGTGAAAAGAAATTGCAAAAAAAAGATCGCAGGGAATGTATTCGCTTGTGAGTATTTGCATTACTACAAAATTTAGAGAGCAATACGAGTAACGAGTAGAGAAGCTGCTACAACAAAAAAAAAGGACGGATTTGGGCTTTGAAAATCCAAGGTGAACTAAACTCACAGGCTACCGGCACCGACCGACCGGCCGACAATTGCGAGTTGTTGTTGTTGACAACAATGCTGCATGGTGTTACTAAGAGTAATAAATATATGTATGTGTATATTTGTAGTTGTATTATTTGTTAACAAAGTATTGATATTTGTGTATGAATGTGTGTGTGTCTGGCTGTGTCTGTTGTGTTTAAAGCAGATGTTGTTTTAGTAACGAAATCGTTTTAGTTTCGGGCTGTAATCGTTTTGGTTTCGGCTTAATGTGTGTATGCATGCCAATATATGCGAAATATTAATATAAGGTTAAGTTTTAAACTATTGAGGTAGACAACGTTAAATTAAAATATATATTCAGCTGTATTGTGAGTGATAAGTTTTCAATTTCGTATAAATAAAGTACTTGCATTAACAAATATTATTTTAAATATTATTATATTCTAAACACTTTTGCTGAATTTCCTGAATTTTTACTTAAAATATTTTTTGTTTATTCAGTAATATTTTTGTGCTGTCCTTAATGTGATTCCTATGAATTACTGTGCGTATAGGTAGGCGCTTCCTTTTAATTTCTCATCTTTAGTTATATGTTTATTTATATACATATATTAAATATTAAATCTACTACCTGTCTTCGGCAAAGTACTGTCATATACAAAGTATGAATATTACGAATTTGCATCCTGTCAGAAAGAAACACACACTTAATGTTTAACACAGATTTCCTAATGTTAAACATTAAACACACATTTACTCACACATATATGTAATGTGTGTTTGTGCATAAATCTACGAGTGTAGATTTTGTTTAGTGTGAGAGCACAATAGAAGGACGCGGGCGTTATTTTAGCAAGGATTGAAAAAAAAAATGTTTTTTTCCATATTTATAAATCTTGTTGTTGTTGTTGCTACTTAATCTGTTTATGGAAATTATTGTTAATCAACCTTGATAAATGAAGCTAACGACACAGTCAGTCAGTTAAATAAACAGACGTACAAAGAGACGGACGGATGGTGGAACGAACGTAGCAACTCGGACAGGCTGCAAAACGGACACATACTAAAATTGGCGGCATAAACACGTAACTTTTTTTGTTGCATGTTGTTGCTGTAATCGGTGTTCTCGTTGTTGTTGTTATTGCATTTTTAAAATCCCAAATGTAGGTAAAGTATTTACGGCTTTGTTGTTGTTGTTAAAATTATTTTGCCAAATTCATTCAAATTTTACGTTTGAATTGAGTAGAAAAAAAATAGAATAAACTTGTTTTTTTTTTGTTTTTTCTTTTTCTTTGATTTAAGTTTGAAGTTTAATTTTTTTTGTGTTTTTCTTTATTTGTCGCTTTACTTTTTGCCGAATCTGGTTTAGTGATTTCTTTTGATATTTGATTTTATTTTTTTATTTGAGATTTGTTGGAATTTGTGTCACTAATTTATTGGTGTATATTTACCATAAAATTTAGGTAAGATCATATTTTATAATTAATTTTCATGCTAATTTTTTTCTTTTTATTTTTTTTTTAACATTTTACGTTTGTGCACTTTATGTGAAACTGTAGTGTTTTTGTGGTTTTTATAAGGAAGCTTCATTCGTGCTGTTTGCGTAGATATAATTTTGTTAATATGCATTAGTTTTATTTTTATTATTAGAGCGCTTAAGCCGAAAAGTTAATATTCATTAATTTTTTTTTTTTTGTTAAAACTTCAATACGTTGCAATGGATTTTGACAGTGCTTAAGCGCCGCGCATCGCCGTTCATATGACAAAATAAACACCAAAAGCATAGATTAATCAAAAAGTATATGATGAGGAAATAGATTAGCTGTATTAATCTATTTTATAGGGTGAGCGTTTTATATAAGTAATTAATTATTAATTATAAGTAGTTAATTATTAATTATAAGTAATTAATAGAGTAATTTTTTAATTAATGCATATCAATTAGAGATGGCGCAAGAGGAATAAAATTATTCAAACATGGGAAAGTAAGATTATGAGATTAGAAAACAATACTGTCAAACTACCATAATTCGAACTTCAATAACTTCAATTTTCTGTAACTCGAACTAAATAGAGTGCTGTCTTAACCCTAGAGAGCAAATAACTACAATTACAAATATGATGAATTAATATAAATTATAAAATTGAGAATAGCAGAAATAGATAAATTTGGATACTAATTTGGTCACTGTGATGAGGCTTTCTCAATTGCCTCTCAATTAAGCAATGCTTAAATAAACAAGGCGTTAGTCTTTATTTAATACAGAGTTCATATGTAAGTTTAGAATTTCGAATGACCATAAGAAGTCAAGCACTACCGGAAAGCTTTCAGAGCAACTAGTAGCATTAAAAAGTTTTAAAATATGAACTGAACTCATGAAAAAAATAACAATTTAACAAAAGAGAGAAAGAGAGAGAGAGAGGAACCAGAGAGAGAGAGAGAGAGGACCCAGAGAAAGAGAGAGGAACCAGAGAGAGAGAGAGAGAGAGAGAGAGAGAAAGAGAGAGGGAGACAGAGAGAGAAGGATAGTAATCATTTCAACAAAATTCTACACCGTAACACAAGACATGCGACAACCAATAAGGACTGACCCACAAAACTACACGATTCCTTTCGACTGTACAGTAGTCCTAATCGTCATCACTTGCAAATCTGTTTAATTTCTCGGTCTGCAACTAGGATGACATAACAAATATGTTGTTATAGCTATTCTTTCAAAGAGTAACAAGCCTGTCAGTTATTTGTTCACTGCTAACTACGACTCTATTCTATTTAATCTGTCTCTATTCTATTTAATCAGTTTAGACATTAGAGAGACGCTAACTATTTTTCGACTTTGATGATAAACTATATTTAGGAATTCTAGTACCTATAGAGAGATTTAGTATTTATTCTAAATTCAGTATAGAAACGAATACACAAATTTTAATTTATATATTTAAACAGTTTAGATTAAGTTGGAGTGATGGCCCTCTACCTAAAACCCATTTGAGCTCAAATATTGGCCAGTTGTGATACCATGGATTAATGTTGCTTAAACGCAAACTAGAGGTCCACAACTATGAAATACACGATTTTCTTATTAAAGTAAAAATGATCCAACTTGATAAACTTGACCAAGCTTCTGGTTTTGTAGGATGAAAATTCTGTAATGTTGGTAAGAGAAGTGACCCAAACATTTTAAATTTTCTCCCATCCAATGATGGACAGTGTCAAATGAGGTGGAGTAGAGTTCATCTGCAGAGTCACAACCTCGACAAGAGTCATTATAACGTAGATCTAGTCTTATGGCATGTGCTCCTAGTATGTAGTGTATTGTCAGCATTATTACCGTAGTGTTGCGTAGGTTATTTCTTAGTTAAAGCAACTGATTGACACGTTTTTTGTCCAATTTGGACCAAGTTGATTTTAATATCTGGCAGAAGATTAATTTATATAAGCACCCAATAGTATTTAATTTTTTTTTTATATTATTAATAAAAAACTACAAAATATTTTCATTGCTCGTTTTAATTGTATTCATATTAAAATATACAAATTATCTGTAGTATTTTAAAATCAATTTTTTTAAAATTTTTTATTTTAATTTAGAAATTAATTTAAAAATTTTGCATTATTGTTCTATTCCATTGAAAATTCTGTTAACTGTGTTTTAGATACGTATGAGTTATTTTATATAACTCATACTTATTTAATAGAAAATGTATATTATAAAGTAACAAAGTATATATATATTATATAAACAGTTCTGTGCTAATTAAATAAAATAATATGCATTGACATATATATAATTTTTTTTATACTTTTAAGTTTCTATAGTTTAGAAACTGAAGCACTTGTGGAATTATATAGAGTAAACTATTTAAACGTTTTATGTTTGTAATAAAAAATAATTTAAAATTAATTGAAATATATAAAATCTAACTGATGAACTCACGTAATAGTGTTGCTTGGAATGTTTATAATATCACTGTTAATAGACAAATTACCAATGTACGGTAAAAGTGGTACATTCATAATATTGTATATATTTTTTGAATTTAAAATTAAAAAGAAATATTAATAAAAACTGTATCACGTTTTAACTCATTTCATATATGTAAATCTATATTTAAAGTTAAACAAAAATATAAAAAATTTCGTATAAATGTTTATATAAGATAATATGTTTCTTTAAAAGACTATTCTTTCAAATAATATAATATATAGAGTATTAATTATATTATTAATATTGTTTCATTGTGTACTTAAACGGATTTATTAAATCGAAAACTTTTCGATAATTGGTCTCATGTCATCACTACAAAGTAAGGCTTTGGGTTATACTATTTTTCGAAAAGTGGGTAGTATAATTATGAATCTCATTATGTACCCATAATTTGGCTTTATAATCTCGATAATTAATATGGTACTAATATTTTATTTATTAGAAAAGTGCAAAAATGTGTTAGTCTGATTTTAGACAAATTGGAACAATATTGGGACAATAGGTATGCAGAAATATATATTTTAGAAACCAACAAAATGAAGTACAAAATTGTGTTAGTATAATTTTAGATGAATGAAAATAATTTTGTTGATGGTATTCAGAAATTTTTATTTTGGAAACCAATGAACATGATTTACACTCATAAATTTTAATTTGTTTATTTGGGATATCATAAAACATCACTTTATTTTATAGTGATGTTACTAAAATATAACAAAAAAAAATTTACCTAATTGTGGTAGACTAGAAATATGTCGCGGGTCGCATGAGGTCCGTGAGCCTTGGTTTCGACAACCCTGCTTTAGGATATTTGTGAACAATGAACATTGTGAACAATGTGACTACGTTACAAACAGTTATTCAACATTGTTGTAGTTTCTTAATCCTCACAGTAGATTAACATTTAAATGGAAATGTAGCTAGCGGATCTGCCTTTTATACAACGGACCTTCATCCTAAAATTGGGTGATGCATTTTAGTCTAACGATGTGATAAACTATTGCTCCAAATAACAATTTTCTGCAAAGTATATTTGTTGACAATAAGTTCATTATTTGCTATTAAGTGATAGTTAGTTAGTTCGTTAGTTAAAGTAGAGGAAGGAAGCCAAAATAGCTGTTTTGATTCCATAATTGAATGGACTAGTCAGAACGAGTCAGTAGCATTGTTAATATTGATAATGTTTATTTAAAAAATTTTATTTTTAGTATCCATTAAACTTGATTCAATTTTTTTATTGTCAAATCTGAGTATTTCTAATATTATTATGTGAGCGAAAGTAGATACTTTTGCCTATACATCTATGTAAGCACAATAAATCTTGTGAAAAAGTGAGGCCAAAAACCTAATGAACAGAAATTATAATAGTAATAATATATGGATAAAATAATTTCTAAGGAAAAAGATACATTTAAGAAAAACAAATGCATTCAAGAATTGCAAAAAAAAAAAAGAATCGTTAGGGGCTTGCGTTAAATTGAAAACAACTTATAGAAATGTAAATCGAGCGCGTGTGTTAAATACATTTAACAGTAAAACAATAAAAAAAAGATACATTTCTATGTAATATTGTACAAATTTTTAACTAATATTAGAGGTGGTTGTTACTGCATGGGTATCAAATGACATTAAAACAGTAACATGTGCAATTCCACAGCTATCATAACAGGCAACTGACAGCTCAGATACTCATTCTTTGGAAATATAGTACATCTTTTTTGTCTTCTTCGTTGTTGGAAGATATGTGTATATAACAATAATGAAAATAATAATAGAACGTGTATTTGAATAAAAATATATCTTTTATTATACCAAAA
Organism: Teleopsis dalmanni; assembly: GCF_002237135.1. NCBI lineage: Eukaryota > Metazoa > Arthropoda > Insecta > Diptera > Diopsidae > Teleopsis > Teleopsis dalmanni. The sequence goes on along the minus strand of NC_051846.1, from coordinate 159,421,213 downwards.
TATATTGCATAATATAATAATAGTTCTTTGGTAAGAAAAAAAAAGTGGCACATATGAGAGATATGATATGAAACCGAATATTGTATCGGGGTTTCACATGTGAGGCTGAGGCTGAGGCAAAGTGAAAAAAGCTTAAAAAAATATAATTAAAAACACAATTTTTTTTTGTCCTTTGCTAGTATTAACAAAGGCTCTATATGTGCTTTACTCGGTTCTTCTTATGTAAGAAACTAGTTCCTATGTATTTAATATTTTTTTGATTAATTCCTTTTCGTTTGCTTTGAATGTCTTCTTATGAAGTTTTCATACAATATACACAATATACAATATATAATATAGAAAATAACACTTCCTTCTAATTTCATTTAAAAAAGGATGCGCTCCTTAATTTGTCGGTTGCTGCCGCTGCTCCTGTTTTTGTAGTGTAAGGTCTTTGGTTTATTTTAGTTTTTTTTTTGGAATTTGTTTTTTTTTTTTTGTTTCAATTTCTAGTAAGAAAATCTCTAGGTAAAATACTAACGTTGAATTGAAAGCTTTTAGCGTTAAAAAGGAAGTTTGAAACCAATAGCAGCGGTAGTAGCAGCTCACACCCTTTTTCGCTATAGTGAAATGTGTGCGCTTTTCTGGATTATGGTCAAATGTAAGGTTGTCCATAGCTATTCTTGTGCGAGTGAAGATCTCTACTGTAGAGCAGTAGTAGCAGTAGTAGATAATTGCAGTAAGTCCAATATGTTGAGCTCTTACAGTTGTAGCAGCAAAAGTTAAAGTTTTATGTTGTAGCAACATATGAAATGACAACAACCCTTCCACCAAGCTACTAAGAATGAATGATATATCAATATTTTATGTTTTAAGGAAGCACAAACAAAAAAAAAAAAAATAAAATAAAATTAAAATAAAATAAAAAAAAAAAATAGAAAATAATCTGCACGTAAAAAAGAGTTTTTTTTTTTTAAAGAAAAAATTAAAACCCATAAAATTGGTGGAAAAAAGCCAAGGGACGGTCGCGCTTTCAAAGATTTGATGATTTTATGGAGTGCGTGAAAAATGTGTGTTGGAAGCGACATCAAATCGAGAAAAACTCATAAAAATTTGTAACTAAACTAATGGAAGAATGAGTTGAAGGAAGGAAAGCAATGCAAGGTTGCCCAATATATTTTTGGCACTATATGCAAAACTACTCCTCGGTTATTATTATTATTTTTTTTTTTTTGGTTCATCTGTACGCGTAAATATTTGTCACACGCAGTAGGAAGCCTACAAGGAATTTGTAGTTTAACTGGTGTTACTATTGCTACTGATTGAGTTTGGATCCTTTACTTAGCTTTGGTAGTGTCAAGTTAAGGGGTGCATGCATAATTTTAATTTGTTTTCTTTAACAAAAAAAAAAGAACTATTTTTTTTTATACGTGTATAGTATAGTTTACCCATCGAATCTGAAACAATCAGGAAAGGAAATCTGTTTTTTACACCACTTGAAAATTTTTACAAACAACAGCAGCTACAACAACATAAATACCCTGTAGACTTAACAGAAAAAAAAAACAAAAAAAAAAAAACAAAAATAAAAAATAACCTTTCAAACTGTTGTGATCTGCCTAATTTATCTGAAAAAATTAGCTATTTAGCAGTAGTATAGTGTCTGATATAGCAAAAAAAAACAAAATTTGGTAAAAAATTTCATGGCATAAAATCACTTCTCATAGATTGCATTGCTTAAGGTACCCCTTCTCCGTCTATTTAAAAGTTCATTTTTTAAGAGTGTTTTTTTTGTATCTGAAACACTTTGGCGTGATAAAAAGCGTGGAATTTAGTGGGATTTAGTGGCGAAACGAAAGCTTTTGAACGCCATTTTTTCTTTTGAAACACTTAATTTTTTTTTTTAATTAGCAATTTGAGTACAACTCGCCCTCAAAAAGGTCAATTCGAAAAACGTTTTAATTATAAGTGAAGTACAAGCATTAACGAAAGGAAATACTAATTAAGAAAGATCAGTTTTTATAGACATATATTGTAAAAAGTGAGCTTTTCAAAATTAAAAAAATAGTGAAAGATCACTGTTTCACTATTTCCTTTTTAAAAATTATGAATTTTAAAAATAATAAATTTTATTATTAATATTTAGGATTTACAACAGTTGATAATATTCAGTCATAGTTCTTAATCATGAACGAACTGTATTTACACACATATATTCTAAAAAAAGTATTTTTCAAAATTAAGAAGATCACTAAAAACATATATTGTTAAACAAGCATTTTACAAAAATTTCTTTTTAAAAATTATGAATTTTAAAGATAATGAAATCTTCTTTAAAAAAATAAGTTTAAACTTTAATTATTTGCAACAGTTGGAAATATTCAGTCATAGATCGAAAGCTTGGGAATCAAAAAACCATAAAAACTATGGCCTGTTCGTATCATTCCGATACAATCTCGTTAAAGTAGTAAACATATTAAATCAAAATATGTTTATTTTTTAATTCTTATTAATAAAATAAGAATCAACTGATTTATTTACCAAATACCAAAGAAACGAATAAGATCGAGTTCTTGGTAATTTAATAACGTTGCAATTTTTTCAAAAAACAAATATAGGCGTTACCGTAATACCATGCTCAGGAATATGAACACGTCCGAATACCATTACTAATGTTTTACAAAAATATTTTTATTTTTCTAAGAATCTTTATTTGCTAAGTAAAATAAATTATTTCAATAACATATGTTTAGAAATTTAGTAGTTACTAAATTAGTTTAATAAATTTAGTGTCACTTTAGCAACACTAAAATATTATTTTAGTGACCAATATGGAACAATTTAGGGTTACTAAGGAAAAGAATTTATTTTTTTTTATTTCAATGTAATTAATTTCCGTGTATTAAAAGCCTAGTAGTCAGTTAATATAGTTGGAGATAAAACATCAGCAAAGTGCATAAGATTACTTATGTAATAATAATAACAATAATAATAACTGATCCCAACTAATAGAAGCCATTTGGCTTTTTAAATTATTTCTTAATTAATTAATTAATTTAGCCTTTTAAATTAATTCTGTATGTTTTCTGTTAAGGAGATTTTAAGTATATACATAACAGACATAGCAGCTTCTAGACCAGTATTTTTCTGTTAATCGATGTCGCAAAGTCACAAAAAATGTGACTAGAATTTTCATCTTCTTTCAGGCAGAGACAACATTTGGAACCTTAGACAGACTCATCTTTTTGAGATAAAAAAGCAGTTTAAGATGTTTCGTTAGATAAACTACGTAAGCTACAGTTGGATTTTACTGAGATGATACGTCTATTTGTAATTGTAGGTACGAACAAGGTCTTTAGACTGCTGGTGTGTTTGATTCTAGGGAAGAATCAGCTATTTAGTCTGATGCTTTCATTGATTCTACTGAAGAATAAGCTATTAAGTCTAACGCATTCACATTAACTATATTTAACGGTGTTTTATGTGTTTTAACTGGGTGTGCAAACAGTGTGCATATTGATGCTTATAAAATATGTGACTCTCTTGATACTCTACTGTATATATATGCATGTTAAGATTTCGATATGATTTAATATTTAAAGAAGCGTTATGAGAATATTAAATAACTGTTCTTGGTTGGTAAAATTAACTTTTATAACAAAATAATGTTAATTGCATTTGCTCGCGTAAATTTTTAAAAATGGTCTTATGTTAGAAAGTATAATTTTATTATTTATAAGTTGAATTTAAATTTATTAGGTATTTAAATTCTTGATTTGCTTAAAATTATCTTAAAATTTTATATTGCAATTGAATGAAAGCAGTGGATGAAGTGTTAGATAATTTTTTATAGAGTTAGCAAATTATTTAATTGAATGTATATAATAACTGCTGTCTTTATTAAATTGATTGGTAATATTCTTAAACGAAATATAGTTTATGCCTCATGCAGTTGATAAACTTCATCTTAAGCTACGTCTTCAGTTTGTCAAAGTTGAATTTGCTTAATTTTTGCGGTTGCTTTTATGTGGTTACCTCAAAATTATTGTATCCAAACCACATTTAGTCACTGAATGTGTTTGTGGCTTCAAAATTATTTCTAATATAAAAGCTTAAGTACAATTTTCAATAATTAATGTAATTAATCTTCATAACAAATTTACTATTTTGCGTATATTCATAATAATAAACTAATTACGTTTAATGGAATTATTCTATATTCTAGTTGCAATCACTTAAATCTAATAGCTAATAGCTAATGTAATAATTAATTTTATATATGAATTGAATGTACTTACAATGCTACAACTTTCTATATACACATATAAATAGATATATAACATATATAGGTATAGATATAAAAATAACACTAAGCACAAATTGTATTTAATTTATCAACAGCAACAATGCATTTACATTTATGCGGCACTAATAATATTCTATTTAATGTTTTTTTTTTATTTTTTTTTTTTAATTTAAAAAATAGTTATATTTTGTAAACATTTTAATATATGTAAATACCTTGAGGTGCCAGCACCTTCCAATTGCTGTCGATCTAAAGGTGGATCGAAAATTTGTTCACGATCTTCTTTTGACAGTTCCAAATCAGCAAATTGATCCAATTCTGATGCCATTTTTATTTAATTTTTTTTTAAGTTGCTTAAAATTTGAAAATTTATTTTTTATTTATTTTTTAATTTTTTTTGAAGGGAACTTTTAAGTTCTTGGAATGTTTCTTGTTTAAATTTTTTTACGAAAAAAAATTTTTTTTTTTTAAAAATGCAAAATTTTTAAGTTCAAAAATATGTTTTCATTTAAAATTTATGTATTTTTGAAAAGTTTGCCAATTATTTTTTATATTTTGGAAAAAGTAGTCAGAAATGTCAATTTGCCAAAAACCTACAACGAAATAGAAATAAAAATAAAATAAATTATAATAAAAAATATATCATATTGCTTTCTTAAAGAATTTTTTAAGATTTAAGATTTGATAAGATGTGATGATTATAGACTTAAAATGATTTCAATTTCTTTTTGTTATTTTTTTTTTTTTTTGAATTTTGTAGTAATAATTTTTCTTTTAACCTAATTAAAAAATTATAATAAACTAATTATAACAATTCTTAATCGTTATGATTTATATGAGAATGACATGTAGTTTTATTTGAAATTACAGAAAATATTTACTCGCATTTCTATAAATACTTTGTGGAAGGAAATGAGCACTAAATGTTAAAAATTATTTGAAACTAATTTAATATTGTTTCTACTCAAGGCATTAATATGATAATTTTTTATTAACTATATTTTTAATGGAATGTTGTTAATTTTTTATGATTTTTTTTTCGTTATTAATTTTATTTTATGCTTATAACTTTCGTGCAAAAGTCATTAAAATAAGTTAATAGTCGAGTTTTGTATGAAAATGTATTAGTTATAATAAAAATGTTATTGATACAATTTTATCAAATATTTTATAAATATTTTTTATGCATAAAAAGTTAATAAAGTGCAAATGAATGAAGGCAAAATGCGGTTTCTCTCTGAAGTCTTTTAACAAATTTTTTAGAAGGTTTGTTTTATTGTTAAATATGTTGCCTGCCTGTCTGACAGAGTTTAATACTCGTTTCAGATTTTGTTGCTGTACTTCTCGACGTACGTAATTTGTTTCAACAATTTTTGTGTTATTTTTAAAAATATATAATTAGTATTATTTATAAATAAATTAGAATAATTAAATTAAAGATATTATATACACTTGTAGTCATTCTTCTTTTCTATGGAGATTATATAGATTAAGATATTAAATATGCAAATGGATGATATTGGTATTAATTTAATTTTGAGTATATTTAAAATTGAAAAAAAAAAATAATTTAAATAAAAGAGAGGATTTCAAGAAAATAAAAAATAATATTAATTTTTGTATCATTCTTATAAAAAATTTATATTTATAATTGAAATAAAGATAATAAAAAACAACCAACTATCAGCTTTTTACTTTGTTTCATATAAATAATATATTTTCATATGAAACAATAAATATAGTATTTATATAACAATATATATTTTAATATATATTAAAATATATAAATAAATATAAAATATATTTATGTATATAAATATATAAATATAAATTAAATATATTATAATATATATTAAAATATATATATTGATATTAATATATAATACATATTAATTGATTAATATATTATACTAATAAAGCATTATAATATATTTATATATAAATTGTTATAAATATAGCTTTATTTATAACAACATAAATAACACTGTTAAGAAATATGACTTGTACCTATTCTAATTATATTTTTACATTTATAAGTACAATAATAGAAAATATTAATAGCAATAATTTTATTTATAAGTACTTAATTGTAATAAATTATAATTTAACGGATGTTTGCTTACAAGAAAAATCTATTAAAAAATGTTATCTTTATGTATAAAAATAAATAATTAAAAGAAAATAAGTAAAATAATTATATTAAAAAATTGTAAAATGAAACAAACATATAAAATATATTTTAACATATAAAAATATATGAACATACATAAGAAAGCTGTGACAAAACCACATTTAATAAAATTAAATAAAACTAAATAAAGAATTAAATTAATATAAAAAATACTCCCAAATGGAGTATTGTAATAAAATGTAATAGAATGTAATAAAATTAATACCGAAATAATATACAAATATATTATTTTATATTAGTAAATACAAGTATAATTGGAATAGTATAAGATTAACATTTAGGAGAAAAAATAAAGAACAGTTTTAACTAATATACAACTTAAGTCATTAAAGAGTAAAACGATAATACGATAAAAAAATATTAAAAAAAATAAAATAAAATAAAAAAAATATATATTCAATAAATAGAAAATAAATGAAATAAAACTGAAAACAAAATAAAAGTGAAATAGAAAATTTATAATGTATTAAAGTAACAATAAAATTGTAATAAGACATCATAATTAAAATAAAAAAAAGAATGGAAATATAGTTAAAAATATATTGAAACGATAAATTAAAAAATGGATGAAAAAAAATAAACAAACTAAATATGAATGAAAATGACAATAAAAATAATATTAAATATTAATATAAGAATAAAGTTAAATTATTATTTTAATAATTAATAATTAAATTAATTTTTATTGAAATACAATAAAAAAAATTATATATTAGGAAATTAAATATATTATATCAATGAACATGTAAATAAATAAAATAAAAAATAAGTGAAAATAAAATACAAATAGTATAAAAATATGTAGCAGATAAAAATAATTAAAAAAAATAATTAAAAAAAAAAATAAAATAAAAAAAAATAATAAATAAAAAAAAAATAAATAAATAAAAAATAATAAATAAAAAAAAATTAAAATAAAAAAATAAAATAAAATACAAGTAAAACAAAAATCAAACAAAAATAAAACACATTTTAAATTTATTGTTTTAAATTGAAATAAAATCAATAAAGTAAAATTAAATTAAATCCAAACAAATAAAAAATAAATAATATAAAAAAACCTAAAAAAAATTTAAATAAAATATAAATAGTCAAATATAGAATAAAAATAAAACAAAAATAAAATCAAAATTTAAAGATACTAAAATGAAACAAAATATTAAATAAAATACAAATAAGATACAGAATAAAAATGAATTTAAAATGAAATTAAAAAAGAAATATATAATACATGAATCGAATAAAACAAACAAATAAAATGTAATCAAAGAATAAAAGCACAAGTGAAAATGATATAAAACTAAAACTAAAATATTAAATAAATAATATCTAAAAATGCTACTATTAAATATAATAAAGTATGCAAGAAAAATATCGAAAGGAAATAAATGAATTATTTAATAGATTGTTAGAATAATATATATAAGTATATGATTGTCACCATATGCCCCGAATTAGTTAGGCTTAAGTGTGCCTACCAACTTATGTAATTTAATGTAGGAGTAATTATTATGTAGGAGAAGGAGTAATGTTAAATAATTTTTTTTTTAAATATTGTAAATGTTATACCAGGAAAAAATTTTTCTGTTTATTAGATGATGATGCAATAACTTATTTTCAATTAATAAAATTATTAAAATCTATATAGATAATATATATTATATTTACATATAAAATAAATTTTATGCATTCATTTCAATAATTTTTTTGTTTGTTTTATTGTATATGCAATTAAATTTATAAAATAAACTTTTACATATTATTGTAATTAATTTTGTATAGAGAATATTTTAAAAATTATTGAACTATTTAATTTTTGGTAATCTAAAAAAAATCTTTTGCAATTTTCTTTTCTAGTGAATATTCGACCCCAAAGCTTACTTTGGGTTTTTCACATGGAATGTATTTCACCTTAATTGCAAAAGTGAGCGGTCATTAAGTACATATGAAGTTGGAGAGGGAATAACCAATACCTCAAGAATAATATAGTGAACAAAATAAGGTAATACATAAAAGACAGAATGTATTTAAAATGATTATATTAAAATATTTAAAAGTTATTTTATTTGTTTATTTATATTAATTGAATAATAAAATAGTAAATACTAATACCCAATAGGGTTGGAGAATCTAATGTTCTTCAAAGAACTGCAACTTCAAAAGATTTTTAATGTACATTGACATTATTATTATATTAATGAAAAATAATTATATTAATGAAAGCAATTTTTAAATAAATTTATTTTAGTTCCCAACATTTTTTTGATCAAGGACCACTATGATATATTTGTTTTTAGTAGGGACCACAAAGTATAAGAATAGTATAATTATTTCAATATGATTTTGTATCTTTACAAAATCATATTGACAATATGATTTACAATATTTTATAAGCGCATATATTAGGTACCTACACTATATAGGATATAAAATAGGTATGTAACTACATGGAAATTTTTAGTGTTTATTTTCAATTAAGCAAAGTCCCAGTGGACAAACTACAAGCTGCGTATCTATACTTGTTATATTTTATTTATGGACAATTTTTAACATTCTTGTGAACCACCGCTTGGAAACCACTGGCCTATAGACTATATACAGACTATATACAGACTATAGTCGAATATTGATGAACATAATATATAAATTTTAAAAATAAATAAAAAAATTGTGTATAATATGAACAGTTAGTTTATTAGCCCGTTTCAAAAAAAAAAAAATAGTAAATAATACATTTTGACTTTTAGAACAGTTATAATTTTAGTTTCAATTTTACAATTATAAATTATATATATTTTTAAAATGCAAGACTATACAATATTATGCATTATTCTTCTATCAAAATCAAAAAAAAAAATTGAGTATATTAAACAATATAGGACAATTAGTTATATATTAAATTAAGAAGTTTTAATTAATAATTGTTATTTGAGTTCTGAAATCTATTTAATTAAAATAAAATGTATTTATTTTGTAAAAATGTGATGCCAATATATAGAAAATAAAAAAAAAACAAAATAAAAAAAATAAAATAAAGTATATTAAATAATATGAGCATTTGTAGATTTTTATATATAAAATTTCGAAAATATTCGAATACATTACAATTAAATAATATATATGTTGAACGTATATGTCAAAATTAAAAAAAAATGGTATGTTATAAAATAAATAAATATAAAAAAGTATAAACAATAATATGAAAGTACTTGTAGATTTTTATATTTAAAACTAAGGAGTTTTTTTTAATTAAGAATTGTTGTTTGAGTTCTCGAATATTATTCTATACATTTAAATATATATATTTAAATATATTTAAATAAATATGTTTAAATATATTTAAAAAAAAAAAATATATATTTTTTTTGAAAATGTAGTACCAAAATATACAAAATTATGCTTCTATCGAAATAAAAAATTAAATGAAATAAAGTAAAATAAAATTAAATTTAATTAAATTAAATAAAGCATATAAAATAATATGAGTATTTTTAGATTTTTATATATAAAAGTAAAGAGTTTATTTTAAGAAATAATGATCGTTTAGTATCCAAAATACACATTAAAATTAAATAATTTTTATCAAAAATAAAAAAATATTATGTTATAAAATAATTAATAGAGAAGCATAAACAATAGTGTGAAAACACTTGTAGATTTTTATATATAAAATTATAGTTTTTTTAATAAGAACTGTTGTTTGGGTTCCCGAATGTTATATTATATATTTAAATAGTTATATTTAAATAAAATTAAATAAAATATTTAAAATAAAATTTATATATTTTGTGAAAAGATAAAGCTAGATATACAAAATTATGTTTCTATCAAAATAAAAAAATAAAATAAAAAAAAAAAAATAATATATAAATAAAATAATTTGCATATAAAATAATATGAGTATTTTTAAATTTTTATATTTAAAACTAAAGAGTTTCTTTTAATTAATAATTGTCTTTAAACATTAAATTAATGTTATTTTTTATAGCAAAAATATTGTAAGTGCTTTTAGTTTGTGTGCACTACTTCCTCTTCTCTCCACTCCTCTTTTCCGCTAACATATCTTTAAAAACAACTGTTTGTTAGATAAAAAACTATGCTGCTCTAGCGAATGCATTCCGAATGGCAATCAAAGTTAGTTTTTTACAAACGTTTTTATGGAGTTTTTTTTTTGTTTTTTCATTCTAGTTGTGTTCTTAAATTTCGAAAACGTATGAAATAGTGAGGAATTAAGAAATGCTGTTTTAACTAAAATTCTTAGAAAAACATTTGTATCAGCGCATGGAAGAGTAAGAATAAGAGGAAGCAGAAGCAGAAGCAGAAGCAGAAGCAGAAACAGAACTGAAACAGAAGTAGAAGTGGAAGCAATGCGAGAAAAGTGAACGCATAGAAATTATGGTAAGTAGAAGTAGAAGTAAACGTAAACGTAAAAGTAATAGAAATAAAGAAACGAATGTAGAAGAAGAAGAACATGCATGATTTAAGAGTAAAATAAAAAACAAATAAACTTAAAATACTTAGTGAGATATACGAGTCGTCTTAAAGCACACAAATACTGTATATGTGCACGGTTTAGCCATGCTAAGGTACGGTACTCACACACACCAGCGTAAACCACAACAGCACACAGTATTTGTGTTTTTGTGTATTATTGTGTATACAAACGGGTACCTACGTTTAGTTAGCGTAGTAGAAAGAGCGTATTGTGTACAATATTTGGTTTTGCTGTTGTGTTTTATTTCTTTGAATTTTTTTCTTATGTAGTTAGAAAACACACATAAACGCAGCTAAAGACGAAACCCTGAGAATGTTGACTTTGATCTTGAGTTAAATTTGGGAAAAAATTTTGAAAATTTTCCTTCTTTTTTTTTTTGGTAAAATTTTTGAATTTAGTTATTTTTTGTGGCCAAGTAATATTATCGAAAGAAAGAGTTTGTTTTATGAAATGTGTACACTTTTATTCACATATTATTAGTTTTTCTTTTTTTATAAATTTTGTTTTATATATTTTGTTAAAAACTTAAATAAATTTTCAAATCTGCATTTGTTATTGGTAAACTTTTGAAGTTGTGAAGATGATGTCAGCGATTTGTGTCTTGCCGGTTTCTTTTAACGGCTTAAAGTTTTGAATTTAAACCACGTAATTGAAAAATTTATTCTTCTCGCCAATTTTCGTTGACAATAGTTACACTTCGTTTAATTTGATTAATAATTAAGCGTAATTAATTTAAAAATTTTTGTACAATTTACAATTGTGTACACTTAAAACAATTTAAAAACTTATAACAAATAATTTGCAATTATTTATGAAACTACTACGTTAATTAGAAACAAATTTTTTTTAACAAAAAACAAAATTTAATTTTACTAATTTATTATTTTTAATTTTTTTTTAGTTGTAATTAAAATAAAACAAAACTTTAAATTTTAAAGGAGTTTAAGAAAAAAAGCGCCACACACTGCACACGAAAAACACAGTTTCCTGCGCACACGTTTTGTTGCTCTCGGTTAGGAACGTTTTCAGACACTGAAATAAGAGAGTTCCAAAAAGTTTTTGGTTTATGCCGAAAAAATTCAACATCATCAACTAAAAAACAAAATATATGAAAGAATGAAAAAAAAAACTAAAAGAAATGTTCATTGTCAACAGCAACAGCAACAGCAACAACAACATCAACAACAACAACAACAAACCAAAAATACTATAAAACAGTAAATTCCAACAAGCACAAACACACTTACACAAACATTCATATAAAAACATTGCAGCGCACTGTTAAATACAACAAATACAATATAACAACGTATTAACACACAAACGTACACGTACGTAAGTCAATGGCACACATATGGCACATCAAACACATCACACATCAAACACACCAAATACACCAAATACATCAAACACATAAGCACACAACTACAAATGCATGAAAAAGCCGAAAAATGAGCCAATTTTGCCGAAAATACTAATGGTATAACAAGAAGGTGAAGAAGACATAAACGACGTAAAAGAAGTAGCTGAAGCAGTACACAATAGTGTATAAGGAAGCAATCCGTATAGAAATGAGAAATGCTGCTTGTACACTAAACGCGTATGAGTTAAAAAAAATGCACGCCCTGCATTTAAGCAGCATTTGTGCCAATTCATACAATAACGAAAGTTGTTAACGATGTCGTTCCCGGTTCGTTGCAGCACAGCAACAATAACAACAACAATAGCAACAACACCAGCAGCATCGACAGCACCATTAGTAACTCACGTGTCGTATGAGCGCACGTTACTTAGTGAGTGACTAAATCATACAAGCATTGAGTGTGAATGTGTTTGTTTCTGAGTAATTTACTTAATAATATACGCTAATGTGGATTAGCTTAGGTACATGAGTTTTAGAAACTTGGAAGAGCATCGTTACACATATTCTGCTTTGCTCTTTTCAAATTTATTTACTAATATTTGTACAAAAATTTGTTGCTGCTTTTCACTCAAATAAACGCCTAATACCAACTAACAATATAATCTGCAAGTATTTAATTGGTCAAAATATATGATCTTCAAATATTGAAATTGCCAAATAACTTGAACAGGATTAATTATTATTACTAAAATTTATTGCTTTAATGACAAAATTTATTTATATGTTTTGGAATGGATTAATTGTTCAATTATTTAAATAATGCATAACTTTCCAATTTATTCTTAACATACTGTACTTGAGTGGATTAATTGTTCAATTGTTTAAATAATACATAACATTTAAATTTATTTTTAACAAAATAAATTTTATTGTCACCAATAATTGATAATAGTCTATAGTTATTCTCAAGCTACAGAACCTGTACTTATTCTCTCGGTGACAATAAAGTATAATTTTTAAAAATAATTTAAAAAGTTGAATATTATTTAACAAATGTAAAAAATTTTAAAAGTTAGACGGATTTGAATAGTAAAGAAAAGACAAGGACAAAAATTTATTTAATTTATTAAAATTTGGATGACATACAACGCTGTTTCGAGTATTGCCAAGTACTCATCATTAGTGGTCTTAGGAAATATTCAAATTTTTTAACTAGTTTATAGTCCATATATAATTTGTTTGGTCTGCAAGTGCCAGACTTAGAACTCATTCCTATCAAATTAGAAATTATAATTTATAAAAAAACATTTAGTAATATGTTATTTTTAAGCATAAAATATTAAATTAAGTCGACAGCGATGATAAAATCAAACTAATAATAAAATTAAATCACTCGAACATTGTAAGGACTCAAAAGATTTTACATTTTGAGCATATATAAGTACATCACTGTATCTTATAAGTATGTTTTATGGTAAATTAAAATTAAAATTTCTTAAAACACTTGAAAATACATTATAATACCATTTAAATTGGTGTATGTATTAGTGGCAGTATATAACAGATATTCCTCATCATCACATAGGCACTATATAAAAACAAGTAGATCTAGACAGTGTAAAAACCTGGAGCAAGCAGTTATGTGACGTCATGATGAATTAAAAAAACAGCCACCTGAACTGAACTGGCTATTTTTGTGAAGCCTGAACCCAGAACACACTAATAGAAGTTTTAAATGACTAATAAGAAATCTATTCCAAAGTAATACTAGCGTAGTCCAGGGCTAGAATAAGGTTTCGTGGACCTTATGAACAAGGCAGCGAATTGAAGTCAGTGTGTCGGTTCCTCTCCGCCACACAAAAAAAAACAACTTAATGAGGATATACCTCAATAAATTAAAATCGAAATAATTTGTACTTAACGTATGGAAAGAAATGCTACTACTTACAAAGATACTACTTAAATATTTAAAACATCATTAAATTATAATATTTGATATGCTTTTTATAAAACTTTTATTTAATTTTTAATATATTAATAGTTAATTATTAAATATAATACTATTCAATTTTTATTAAGACTGAAAACTTTCTTAAAATTTTTTTACTTTCTATATTTTATTATTATTATATTACACATATTTATTACAAATTAAATTAGTATGCAATACTGATATAATGAATTAATATATAGTAATAGCGATGTAAAAAAATAAAAATAAATTAAGAAAATTTTCGAGCCTTAAACTAAAAGTGATAACTGCTATACTTAATATGTTAATAATTGAAAAACATTCTTTGTTTCATAAAAAACTTTTTTTGGATAATTGCTTAAATATTAAAAATTAAGAAAGTACGATTACAATATTATCAAAATATAAAATTATTACAATTTTTGCTAACATTATTAGCTTATAAGGAAATTGCTCTTCATACGCTCCTTAGTATAAATCTACAATTAATATCGCTGTTACAAATTTTCGCATTAAGTATAAAAAATATATATTAGAAAATATTACACTCAAAATTGATCACATTGAGTGCCTTTTTTAGTTTCTTAATTTAAAACGATTATGTATGCCACTCATTTCATTATCCTTAACTAAATTAAAAAAAAAAAAGAATACACCACTACTAAAGCAAAATACTCACACTTTTAAAAATCTTAAATAAATTTAAGTTAAAAATTTAAGGATACACTCATAAAATGCAAGCAATTCTGACTCAAAAAACTCAAAATTCGCACACACTTAAAAATACTTTTTGTAACTGTACACAAGTTTGTTGTATATGTATGTGTGTAAGCGATTAAACGCTGACGTTGCCAAAAATTCTGCCAACTTCGGAAGGAAGCAGCGTTGAAGTTAAAGGAAGTGTACTATGACGTGTCTTAACAATGCTTCATGCTTCTTTATTTTTTATTTTCTGTTGTTGCGTTGTTGTTGCTGTGTTCTGTGTTGTGTGCTTGTTGTAGATTATGCTTAAGTATATATGGCAATTGAAGCATATGGGTTAAGGGAAGGAAGGAATTGCGGCGTAGAGAAAAGCAACCAAAATTATTAAAGTTATGCGAAACCCTTGGCCTTAGCCTTGTTATTTGGTTTATTTTTATATTTGAATTTTTTTTTTAATTTTTTTTTTGTTTTTTTTTATTTCGTGAACATGGTCCTTACGCTTACATGCGATTCTCTTCAACGTGTCCCCCTCTCTGCTTGCTTAGCTAGTTTGGTTTCTTTTCCATAATATCAGTGGTATTATTGACAAGGGCTACGGACTACGGACTATGGACTAAGAATTTGTTTTTGGCAAATGTTAATGCGCTTGGACTAGGGTGGGCCCTTTGATTAATTAAATGACGTAGGCTTTTGTGAAGTTTCTTATTTGTTTTCTATAAGTTGTTATTAATCGATTAGATATACTAATCAATATATCTCAAACACTGTTTTTGGCATGCAGATAAATTTATTGTAATGACTATAGAGTAATTTTAACAACTTAATTACAAAAAGAAACATTTTTTTTATTTTCTTGTGGGGACTTATTGTCCTTTTGAAATAGTTGTGTAATAAGCGAACACATACACATATACAATTTTTTGGGTTTTCGTGTTCTAGTCTATTTGACCTTTGACTTTTTGGTGGACTTCATGCTTTTAAGCAATATTTCTAAATTTTACTTATGCCATACTAATAAATTGAGTTTTGAAAATGTACATTACAGTAATATTTATTACAGGAATGAAGTTTGATGGGACTTTGATGATAAATTTGTAACCATTCTGAAATGTTTGGATAATATATTCTAGATTGCAGTTTCAAAGGTAAGCTGGAATAGCAAACAGCTATGATAGCCAAGGCAGAGTATGAAGTAATAGTTTGCCACTTCGCACTTATTTGCTGAAGTCATTGTTAGTCAGTGTTTTGTGTCTAACCAATTTGTAACGATCTTTGGGATATAATCAATGTTAAAGCACTCAATTAATGAAATCATTGTGGATCCTGGGCACTTAATTGCTAAAAAATTTGCGAATTTTGTGCAATGTGACTAACCACTAATACAGTGTTAATAATGAATGGATTACACAATTGCTGAAATCATCGTAGATCCTGGGTATCGTGACTAAACAATCCTTAAAAATCTCTAGGACATTTTCAACGCAAAAGGGGATACGCAATTGCTGAAGTCATTGTGGATTCAGAACAATGTGAGTAACCAATCCATAAGAATATCTAAACGGATACGGTCATTATGAACGAAACCTTCGGTACGAAGAATATTCGGAAGCAATATTCTTCATATTGCTTCTTTATATAGTTAAATTAATTAAGTCTCCAAAAACTTATATGTTCATTTTCGGTTATCTTAGTATCTTTAATAACATACTTATTAATACTGAAAAAAAAACATTTTTTTTTGTTTGTGAGTCTTAAGTATATAATCCTTCGCGATAAATAAATAATAAATAATTGGCTCAATAGAGTATAAAACTTGATAAAGAGTCTTAAGCTTTAGTAAATATCCATCAACACCTATTGTTAACGTATATCACGTTCTCACTTCTAGTTTATATAAATATTGAAATTCAAATATCAAACTTTTTATGTTTTATTCTCTTACTACTAGAAGGCGTTTTAGCAGCAAATCTTTCACAACGCAGCCAAGATCTTCTTAACTCATTACTAAAAGGTTGTTTAAATGGGTTTAAGTCTAACATAGTGGCTTTCGATGTTTTCCAAACTTGCCAAATAAAAAAATATGCTAAACAATATATGTAGATGAAATCCCTCTAGCTAATTTAAGGTAATTCTTTTAAATACGATTTCGAAATTATATAAATAAATATTAGTTTAGTCATAAAAATGGTGTCCATATCTTTAACAAAAATTCTAAGATGCTTAAAAAATATGAAAAACACCATGATTAGAGAAATCATATAAACCCGATAAGTAAATTTAAAATTTATTAAAAATTGTGTACGAATCATATTATTATTAACAATATGTATATCATAATGTATTATATATATCATCAATATTGAGATATATTAAGTTTAAAATTTATTAAATCTAGTACATGAATTATCCATTTACAATATATATATTACAACAAATTATTATCGTATTTATCACCAATATTGTGATAAATGTTTTAGTAACATTTTCTAAAAAGTAGAGTTTTAAATAAGAGTGGGGATTGAATTTTCATATCACCAAAATCTATACTTTTAAATTTGCATTCTACCACTGTTTTTTATAGCTGGATTGGTATACAACAAGAGTAGAAAGCATATTCAGTTTTGTCAATCGATGCATTCTTAAGTATGTTTAAAGCTAGTGGGAGAACGAAGAGAGTAAATTGATGAGCTAAACGGGCTATCTGATTTCACTCTTATAAATGTTTCTGGACATACAAACATTAATGGCAAAGCTTTGCTGCTTTCGGATATTTATCACGGTTTATGTTGTCACTGAAGATCATTAGAAGAAGTACTTATCTTTACTTTTTTCGGTTTGTCAATAAATGGCGGTTACTTCCCGCTTAATATGGTCATCATTTGAAAAATATCAGTTCTTATTGCAGTTCTTGATCATTTGCGTAGAGAGAGATCTCTGATCACATAGAGAAACTGAGAAATTCCGTTTGATACTAATGTAGAACTTGTGGAGCCTTATAAGAAAAGGAAATTCTCTGTGAATGCGCGACTCTGCCCTCCAGAAGACATAGGTTTTTGGAGAAATACTTTTTTGATAGTGTTAGTCTGTTCATTGGTAACGATGAAGACCTATTGAATTAATTTAATTTGATGGGGTAGATTTAGTTTTTCTCGTTTTATCTCTAAAGATTTCTTGAGAGGAATCTGGTAATAATATGGTTAAAAATCACTAATTGATTTTTCACCCAAATTGTTACTTGCTTGGTTGGTTGTGATGGCAGGTCAGCGAACTTTTTCTGACCTGTCTCTGCAGCCAATCAACCAAGCAACAATTTGTATATACTTTATGTTCAATAAGAGTTAGCTTTATAGTCTAGAGTATATATATATATATATATACTTTATGTTCAATAAGAGTTAGCTTTATAGTCTAGAGTATATATATAATATATATATATATATAATATATATATATATATATATATATAATATATATATATATATATATATATATATATATATATATATATATATATGAATGTATATGTCTGTGTATATGTATGTAGGTACATATGTTAAAATAATAACAATATGCTATATGTTTCTAAAGGCATTACTAAGGTATTGATAAGCTTGTTGGTTGAAATAGCAATAATTATAGCAGAGCATCTGCTAATAATAAGAAATACACTATAATTGTAAATATTTAAATACATTTCAGTGTTCAAAACAACATTTATTATGAGTTTTATTTATGATCAAACAAAATTTAAAAGTAAAAGAGGAACTTTTCAACACCAAAATCACTTACATTTCAATAAAAGCCAATGTTCACTCGAATGATACAATCAACGCTACCATCACCATCACCATTATCAACATCATTATCATCATCATCATCATTACCGACAATCTTAACATCTCAACAAAGATCTAATTGAGCAAACAAATGAATTTCACCTGCAGCAAACATAATAAACTTAATTCATATTTTTACACTTCATTATTGGCTGAAGCGAAAGGACTTCGCTCGCAATTGTCGTGAAAATGCGTTTAATGCGTTTAATGCGCTTTTGCATGGAATGCACGAGTGTATGTAGGTAGGGTGTGTGGAACTTTCGCACAAAAGTGGATAATAAGGGCAAAAACAAAACAAAAAAAAAAAAAACCAACAAAAGGGGTGGTTTACCCGCATCTTGAATAAGAGCAGCAGCGGCAGTAACGTCGTCGCATGCAACACGCGTATCATTTGCATATGTCAAGGGATACGCAATCAAAACGATAAAGAATTTATTAAGCACAACTTAACCAAACCAAAGCAATTGAGAAAAAAAAAACTTAATTTCTCATTGCAGTTAATAGTATAATAAAATAAGTTAAATATCTCAGACATGACCGCTACATGACGCTGATGCACTTAAGAGCACATAAAACAAGTTGCAATGTGTCAACAATGTTTTGGCATTTAATGCAATACGCAAGCCAACAACAACACCAAGTAAAATATGTGATTGCACGACAGTTGGAAAGAGGGGATGAGATCAGAGAAGAGGGGATGGTAGATGCGCTTCAAATGAAGCGCATGCGACGCATGTCCTTTTGAAACGTATGCCAAGTGCAGTGGGCGAGCGAATATTTAATTGAAAGAGTATGCAAATAAGGAACACACATTTTTGCATATGCACTCGCATAGGCAAGAAAAAACAAATAAAAATGCAATTTTAAACTTGTGTTGGGGAATCGAGTAATCGAGGAAATCTCTATGCATATGCAACAATTGCATTGGCTGCATACGATGACTATGGACTATGCCCACATTATGTACTTGACGTACTCATACTCGGATCCGTACTTGCATACACGCTTTGTGTGTTGCCATGTATTAACGCAGACGTACGTTTGAATTTATACTGTCGACACACAACCGCACACAGGCGCACACTCACGCATTGCCAGCAAGCAAAGCAAAGTGCAATGGACGTCTCACACGTTGAGCTTTCAACACATCATAAATATTTTTTACTCCTACTTTTAACCCTTGTCGTGTGGATGACGATGTTGCTTGCTCCTTACTTCTTGCTTGCTCTTCGATTGCATGACTGACAAAAGTACATAGGAATTTTCAGTTTGCGGTTTTTTGTTTGTTTTTATTTGTATTTTTCTTCTGTTTTTGTTTTTTATTTTCATTTTTGCAATTTGTTTTATGTTTGTTTTATGCAATTGAGTGCGCTATGAAAGCGCTATGAATGCGCTATGAGTGGTGTCCTTTGGAGACATGTTTGAATGGGAGCGGGGGGTTGGTATGTAGGGAAAATTGAAGCATTGTAGGCGCTTTGTGTGTGTAGTGTGTTGTGTGGTATCATGCATTTTCTATTGCGGGAGTGGTCTTGAGAGTCATCGACTTTTAGTTATGGAAAGTTAATAATGGTTTAGCAAGAAAAAGAATCTAGATAAACCTATTAATTTCAATTTAATTTTTTCCATTTAATTTTATACAAATTTCATTCTAATTGGTTTTTTAGCTGCTGAATTCAATTTTATCATATCTGTGAAATTTATTATTTTAAAAGAATATAAAATATTTTATATAATATTATATATAATAAACAATATACATTTTATAAAAAAATAAATATAATAATATTATAAAAAAAAAAATTAAATAAATCTAGTCACCCGTGCGACTAGTGGAGTAACATTAGCATGACTTTCTCAGCATTACGTTCCCAGATTAGGTTCTATACATAAGAAAGAACAAATCATACAACAAATAATGCCTCTACGCACAGAATAGTATTGAAGTTTAACAATTGAAAATAAAATTATAATTAATTAATTAATTCAATTATTCTACAGCTGGTTTATGATTTCGTTCTAATATAAACACAGCAAGTAAAATTGTTAATAAAACTTTCATAGCAAAAGTAACGAAACTCCAGAAAAATATGCGAATATAAAAAAGTCAAGTATGGCTTTGGCTCGGTTGGTTAAGGTGCGCCGATTCTGAGTTTCACATTTGGCAGGACCCGAGTTCGATTCCTGGTACTTGCAGTTTCAAAAATAATTATTTACGAATAATTAAACACAAGAATTATTTCCAAGGCCACTGATGATGGGTATTTGGCAATACCCGAAACATCTGTATGGTCAGCCAAATATTCAATTAATAAAAATAATATGTAAAAGAATTTCTGTTGTTGTAGTTTACTGTTCGAAAAAACTTCCTTACTAACTTTAAACAAATTTTCTCATAATTAGTTTTTTTTTATTATATCTTATTGTTTTTTTTAACCGTAATAAATGGAAAAATAATAAAATTTACGGAAACTTTTTTTGTGAGCATTTAATATTTTTAATTTATTTTAATATATTTTTTTATTACAAACATTACAAAAAGTATATAAATGTTCGTTAATACACTACAACTAGTTACAAAAAAAATTAAATACAACTAGTTACAAGAAAACCAAACACAACTAGTTACAAGAAAACTAACGACGACAAGAATATCAACTACAACTAGTTACAACAAAACTAAATACAATTAGTTACAAAAAACTAACGAGGATCAGAAAATTAGTTGCAACTAGTTATAAGAAAACAAGACTAGTAACATAAAAAACTGACAACAACTAGTAACAATAAAAGTAACGAGTAGTTTGTATTTGATGCCATTTTATTTGATGTATTTTTATTTGATACTTTAATGTAAGTGACAATTAGATTATGTGAATTCTTTCGATGAAGTCGTTAAAGTACGCCTTGGTATTGAAAAGCCTGTGAGCCTGTTTTTGTCTGATAAGGCAGTACATTTTGGGAAACAGAGTGCAGTGCCATATGATTTTGGAATATAAAATTTATATAACTTTACTTTTTATAACAATAGTAAATTTTCGTTCATAATTGATATAAGATAGCTGGCTGCCTTTCAACTGCATGTCTGTGACTTATTGAGATGGGAAGCCGGTTACAGTTGTTATTAATCGGACGTTATCTCTGGATAAAATTATAGGTGTTACCATTATTTTAAGAAATATTTGTGTAAACAAGATACTTTAATAATAACTTTTTATTATAATAACTTTTTAATCATTTTAATTGAATTTAATATATAGTATATTGATATAAAATCGATCTGCTTCAAAATCAATTAAGGGAATATTAAGGTAATCTTTATTAAACGATTGTCTAATTCTTAAACGATTGCTTAATTAAGATATATTAAATAGGACCATTAATAATAATTTTGATTCAACTTCTGGTTTAAAAAAACTGACCAGGGTCGAATTCTGGGTAAAGTATATTAAGCATGAAATTTAAGCGCAATTGAGTCAATGGGGATTTCGCTTTTTCAAACAACGTAATTTAATTTGAAAAAGCGAAATCTACTTCGATAATGAGAATTATTCGGAATGGGAGCCAATAATTTACTAGTCATTTTATATTGTCTTATGTTCTTATAGATAAGGAAGCATGCTTTAATGCACATCAATATGTAAGAAAATGAGGAACTGCTCTGTGATGATAGTTATTAAATTGCGTCTAAGCAAATAAATGCTAGTTCCTAACATTACTTTGGCTAACATTGGGTACTGCGGCTTGTCCCATAAATTTAGCTATAGAGTCTGATAATCGGTCCCCCTTCATAAGTAGTTAAAAAAATATATGGTCATAAAAAATATTGAGATGGATAGGAAATTTCTGTCAATGTGATAACGTTAAATTATTGAAGTAAAAGTTGATAAAGCCGAAAGTATTGTTAGATTAGTTAAATCACAGTGATTATGTGTAACAGGGCACGTAATTAGATTGATGTGAGCTCACACCAACAAGCACTTCTGGAAGTGAGAACTAAATTGTGAAAGATTGGTGTTCAGAAGTAACTTAAAGAAGCGCAGTCCCCATATTCAAAAAAACACGTATACGTTGAATAAGAAAAACTTTATGAATATAGTGAAATATTCCATAACTAAGTGCATAAGTGACATGTTTTATAAAATTTTAAAAACTTTGAAAAAAATTTTTATTGAAAAATAAATTTTAATTTAATAAATTAAATTTAATTTGTAATTTTTCTGAAGTTTAATGAAAAAAGCAAGAAATTTTATTAAATATTTTTTTAAATATCGTGTATAAATTTGGTTCAGTGCAGAAAGATGGAATAACTTGGTTGACAAGAATAAAGATCACCTGGATCTTGAACATAATCTTTTTATCTATTTAGTTATTTAGGATAATTACTCGTAAAAGAATTAAGCTTCGATTTACTTTTATTATTGATTGAAGTGACTCTAGTGTAAGTACTAAACCTTTTTATTGTCAGTAGAGTATAACTAAGGTATTACTATATAGTAAGCATAAAGTACATGTACTTAAAATATCTATATGAATTAATATGAATCACTTTTAATAATTTCTTAAATATTTTCATAAAAAAATTTTTTATTGGCATAAATTATTTTTTAACATTATTAAACTAAAACTTTTTTTATTGTTTTATAAGTGATTTTTACCTATGAAACAAAAACTAAATATTACTGACATATTGAATTCGTTATATGGAAATAAATTTTATCTTCAAATATGTAAATTATTTAAATTAACTCAATCGTGATATCAGTGTCCTAATATCTTCCCTTACATTTTTTACGTCTTAGCTGTAATCTTATACTTGGATGACCTTTAAGGATAAAAATGACAGTTGTGTATAAGTAAAGTTGCTCTAAATGCGTGCATTATCTGAGCTATTGTTTCACATCTGCTCTGGTCAATCAAAACATGTTTTAATCAAATTGAAACTGCAAACAAGTTTTAAATGCTCCATGTAATCAAAATACAAAAACAAAAAACAAATAATTTATCTAAACAAATCTGATTCCCATAACTATTACCATCATCGCAACTTTTATTAGACGTATGAAACTTGTATATTCGCTGTTCTTATTTTAATTATATTTCAATAGAGGATACACGCTTATAACTCATATCTTTTGTTGATATGCGTACCTCACCATCCTGTCTATGCTCCTTTATAGTTGGGAATTGCTTGTAGATAATAACATAAACGCGTACGTACAATGGGCTATGCCCGTATCTGTATAATATCCCAGTACAGTTGTGCACTAGAAAAGATGCTGCACAACCCTTTGTTGAGCGCTCACAGCTCAACAATAGGTTTCCCTTCATAGAGCGGGTATTGGATAGAAATATTTGAAATTTTTGGCAAACAAGATATTCGAAAATCTATTGTTTGAAAACTGCTTTTGTTTGTTTGTAATTTCGTTATATGCTGAATCTGTGAATTATTTTTGATTTGAGAAGAAATTTTAAAATGAACGAGTAGTTTAGCGAGTTTGCACTTTTTAACGCCAAGGAAAAAATAATAAAATAAATTTAATAATAAATAAAATAAATTTTTAATTAAAAATTTTAGTATACTTTAGTATAAAAAAAGAAAAAATTTGAAAATCAAATTATTTTGTAGTAAAAATTAAGCTAGTAAATCTTAAATTAATTAAAATTATTACTTAATTGTTATTACGATCAATTTACAGTCAGTTTTTTTAGTTATTACCGGGCTTAGGTTGATTATTTAATACATAAAATTGTAAAGAATTTAAAAAACAAATTTACACTTATTAATTTGTATTCAATATTTTAATTATTTCTTATTTGTATAAAAAATATTTACATTAGAGATATTTCGGTCTACTTGGTAGACCATTCTCAGTGTACAATGAAAATGTACACTGAAGTTGGTCTATGAAGTAGATCAAAATTACAGATACAGATATGTAAATATTTTTTATAAAATTTAATAAATAAATAAAATATTTAATACAAATTAATTACAGTAATTTTCTTAAATTTTTTTTTATAATGTGTTAAATATGTGTTAAATAAACGACATAAGTTTGTTAATAATCAAAAAACTTATTAAAATAATTATTTTAAACTAAATAAAATAAAAAAATAAAATAATAATATTAAGTATAAAAAAACGATGGCAAAAATATGATTGTGTTTTAAGGTAACAATATTAGTTTTTCTGAACTAAGTTCATTAACAAATTATCTTATATTAGCCTATATTTATTAAATTAAATGATTTTTATTTAAAATCATGGTTCCAATGGTTTCATTAAAACAGTTTTGCTCATGAATATAATTTATCACACAAATAGCTTCATATAAATGAGCTCATTATAAATAAATAAACTCATTTAAGCCGAAAAATGTCGAATGCAACCCTTAAAAATAAATTTCCCACAAGGACATTTCCCACATGGAAATGATGAAATTTTAATTTTAATAACATAAGCAGTTTTAGCTGCAGTGGAAACATGATATAAAATTAATTTTAATCTTTTTGTATATTAAAATCTAATCTGATATTTATATAATATGGAATCTTATATTAGATATAATCTAATATATATTTTAAGGTTTTGTTCTTATTTTAAGCTAATCTGGTCTAAAGTTTTACCACGAATAAAACAATAAAAAGTTTTTATTTATATAACTATTGTTTTATTTCATATTGTCAATAGACGTTTCGTTCGAATTTCTCAATCACCCCTAAAGATGTTGGAAAATAGGAATATAATTAAAAAATTTTTGTTGTTTTGTACCTAAACCTGTAAAACCTAAGATCACATAAGCCTAAAATAAAAATAAATATTATATAGTTATTATATAGTTATATAGTTACTTTTGTTTATTTTTATTATTTACTTAATTTTATTAATTGTGTGCAATAGTCATATTCCATATATAATACTGCGTACCAAATACATAAATCGCTGGAAGATCCCCATATACCATTAATGCTATGTATTAATAGTGTGTTTTATTCTCTCAAACATTATTGAGTTTTAAAGAGTGTATTTTCGCTATATATCTTGACACATTCCTAATTAGTATGAAAAAAGGAATAGATTAGGAGATATTCCTATGCCTTTTTGTCTGCAGACATAGATAGAGACTAGATAGATAAATACAGTTAGATTTATATCGTAATAAACAAACTAGTTTCTAGATTTTTGTATTAATTGAATTAAATTTTGCACATAAATTTTTTTGAGTCCAGAAGGTTTAAATTAAGAAATGGATAAAATTGATGGACTAGCTGAAGTAGTATCTATAACAAATAATGCCGAAAGTGTAGTTGTTATTATTATATATATGTGTATTTTGGCTAATGTCAGACTTGAAAATATAACTGAAATGATTTATAATTTAGTTATATTATTAACTAAAATATAATTAAATATATAAGTTGGTAACTAAGTACAGTCATATGAGACTGATTTGTAAATAACTGACATTTATACTTTATGGCACCTTATTTCCTAGGTAATGATTATTAACTATGTAAAAGGTGTCGAAGTCTACTCCCTTCTTTATAGCTTATCAATCCTATTTTTTTGTTTATTCAAATTTTCTTTACATTGTTTTTTAACAATTCAGTTAAATTTTAATTTTCTGAATGAATAAATGATGAATCTGATACACCCGTTGGGATATGTAAGTTCTCTGCGCTTGATTGGGCTGTCGAATGCAAATCTCAGCACTGAGCTTTATGCCGGTGATAAACTCAAGTCATGGGCTTG
The DNA here is from genome assembly GCF_002237135.1 of Teleopsis dalmanni. Taxonomy (NCBI): domain Eukaryota; kingdom Metazoa; phylum Arthropoda; class Insecta; order Diptera; family Diopsidae; genus Teleopsis; species Teleopsis dalmanni. Next base: position 159,394,616 of record NC_051846.1, on the reverse strand, counting down.
TAGCCATGTGACTAAGGGTGTGGACATCAAATTAAGATTGTACAAAGTACAATTCACCAAGGATTGTTGTCTCTCTGAGTTTTGTCTGGATTCTTCTCCTATGATAATAATGCATCAGTTATTAGTTAGTGGCAAAAAGTAAGGAAGAATTGTAACAAAAAACATTTTAACTTTTAGTTGAGTGAATTTTGATTTGACCCTACGGATGTTGCGGATATGGTTAAATATTCACAAACAGGTTTGGTGTCGGATATTATTATATGCTACATAGCTATTTTTGGAAATTTTTTCCATTACGCTATATGTGGGTTTAGTTTAGTTTGTACATATCATAGCATTTTGAATGAAGTCTAGCATACTATATTATATATGTTATATTGTGCCTATCCAGGTTTAAAGGGACCTATACATATTTTTATTTTTTTTTATACCTATATTTTCGTTTATTGGCATACAGAAGTAAAAATTCTTAATATTTACCTCTTATGTTCTAATAGACTGTGAATTACTTGATGTTGATTCACAAATAAACAAAAATTTTATTATTATTAGATTGACCCAAATGGGGTGGGGTATATTAGAAAATATTTTTTTTAACTGTTTTTGCAGTGTATTATCTATTGATTATATTGTCAATGGTGGGTCTATTCCTATATTGCTCCCGACTACGTTACTTTTCTATCTACAAATATAGTTGTGAAAATATTATAATACATTCGGACTTTTACAAATTTTTTTATTTATGATCGGATATAACATGACATATAGAACAATTGAATGTCGTAAGTCTGCATTAAAAAAAATCCATCTGTTAAATTTTAAAAACTTAATTGACTAATTAATGAATTCCTTTTTGTATAATTTAATTTTATTTCTTTATTTTCGAATCGTAGACCTTAGGCTGAGATCTAATTGTATCTGATAGATGTGTATATTCCCTAACAACAAATGATTTCTATTTTAATACTATTTGTCGTTTGTCTACGAAATCGTTTATTTGTCATATGTCTGTACATTCTAAATTTAGTGCATCTGTCCTACTCGGAAAAGATCTATTTTTTTTTTCGCGGCAAGTTGCTGTTTTTCGTTATTTTAAAGTTCAACAGCCGTAAAATAGAAAAGAATCTCTAGTTTACATACAAGACTTTTCATCAACGCTCTAGACACGGAAATGGGGAAAATTCTTTTAACTTTATTTTTACCGATGCATCACATTTCTCTTCCTCTACTTCTTCATTTTATCCATAATAAAGATATTTTTATTTAGAAGATAAAAACTAAATCTTAGGGGGAAATGCAGAATATTTCGTTGGGTATTTTAAGATTTCAAAGTGGGAAGTAGAAAGTAGACACAGACACTGAAGATCATTTTTATGTATTCTTGTTATTTTTTGAACGGAACTAAATGCGGAAATGTGGCGGGTATGCATTTATGAAGAAGAAAGATTGGCAAAAGTCAACGATTTTAAAACATTTTTACAATCAGAAATATTTTAAAATTATGTATAAGCTTATCTATCATATTTTTCAAAAAAGAATATATATATTATTATATGTGAATCAAATTAAAAATTAAACTTTTTGCTTTATAGAATATGCAAATGCAGAGAATAATAAACATTTTGCATTTAGCAAAAAATTTAGTAACTACAGTAGACTCTCGGTAAAATGAAAGGTATGATGCCAAGGAAATTGATATCTGATATCTCTGTTATTTATGTTATTTATGTACATACTTGATATATTTGATCGCTCGTTATTTAGATATATTGATTATAATGGATTTATTATCTATATATCTATCTATATTGGTTATCTCAGTTAGATTAATCCGAGAATACACTGTAAATAAATTATAAACTGTCATTATTACGTATAAAGTTATATATAGTTACATATATGTTTTTAAAACTCTAATTCGGAATTTAACAATAATTAAAAAACTTTGAAAACATTTTTATAATAATAAATATAATAAAGTAATAATATTTAAATATTTAATCTTTGTATTTTATTATAATAAAATACATATTAATAAATATGCAGCTCTTAAAATATTTTGAAGACTCAAACATTATAAACAATAATAAGTGCACTAAGTTCTAACAATTTTTACCTCTAAAAGTTCCATAATTTTTTTGAAAATTTAATAAATATACACATAAATAGATTTAGTGTACAAAGTATACGGAATTAAAAATTTGGAAGTGTTAGTAAAAGTTATTGTCTTTTGAGCAACAGAAGATGTGACTCTCAAATGTAAAAGGATTGTCCGGAAAGATATAAAAGCGCTTGACATATTCTTGTATTCAAAGAAATTTATCTTTTAGACCGCCAAAAATTTGTCCTATTCCATTAGGAAGTTGTTTACTGTAGTAGTAAGTCAACATATAGTAGTTTCTTGCACTAACAATCTATAACTCCATTCTATTATATATATATATATGTTATTATACACATTTCTGATTTCCAGTTGTGGAAGACATTAAGATTAAATATAAAATCTATCCAAAAATCTTATCTTAATAATATATTTCCCATTCTAGAAAAATACTATTCAAGAATACTACTGCAATGGTTACTGTAGTTCTTTCTGGTCATTGATGTAAAGGAACCCACGCAGAGAAACTGTACATTCTTTATAATCCTCATTCACACATACTCAGAAGTTATGGAAACCTGCAGGAAGAAGAAAACACAGAGCACTGAGTATGTACGCCTCATCCATTAACGAAACCGGATTATATAGGAAAAGGATGTAAAAAAAAATATTCTGATAAATTAAATGATATTAAGATACTCTTATATAAAAGCTGTTACTGATGAGTTTTGTTGTAGCTAAAATAAAAATGTTTATTTAGAATTTTATTTTCTATTTAATAAGCAAAATAAAAGTGTGGACTTGGCAAATGCAAAACTGAGAAATGTCAACATGCCAGAAAGGAAATGGAAGAAAGTTTTCGAGACAATGTATTCAAATATGTTGAAATTATGGAGGATGGCCTAATTGCCTGAATTTTGTATTGTATTTATAAAATTTGCTTATATTGTCAAATGTGCATTTGGCATGACTAGGGACCTATTTTATGGTCTTTTTGTTTTGCTCTAAATATTAGCAACTGACGAAGATATGGTAAATATTATTTGTCAATTATTTACAAGTTTGAAGAAAAAGCACGTAGACAACTTTGCCAAAAGACTCGATGTCGCCATTGTAGTGAAACAATTTCTTAAGTGCAAATTTATTGATTAAAATAAGTAAAAGTTAATATATAGAAATGACATACAGGGCAGCATGTACTATATTTCTACCAATTTATTAGATCCTTTATCGCAAAATTATTAAATAATAAGTCAACAAGTAGATTGAATGCAACGACTGGTATTTCGATTTTAAGATTCATTATAAATTGAATATTTAAATTGAAATTATATATCTTTTGTTGATAAAATTGTATTGAACAAACTCTCCATATCATTTATTAAAGTATGGTATATATTGAAAATATTAAACGGCATATGTGTTGCTCAACTGAATTAAATAGCAAAGTAAGTAATTCGCTTGACCTATCTAGTAAAAGCAGTAAAAATTGAAGTGCAGCTAATAGAGCTAAAAACAGACAAGTAATAAAATCGAACATAAGAACGAACACACACACATAACCAAAGAACAGTAATAGTACAGCTAACAGCACCAAAAACGGACCAAAGTACTAACTAACAGTTAGCGAAAATCTACAACATCCCGCTGGGTCCAAATATTACTACAAAAAAAAAAAACAATAAACTTCTTAGTAAAGTACGTAAGTAAGACAACAAGCACTTCCTGATTTAATATGACACTTTGATAAATATCGCATTTTTCAAGCAGTAGAATTATATATTAAGATTATATGCAGTAATGTGTACAGTTTTTATCATAATAGAAGAAAACATTAATATTCAAAGAAATTTTACTATTAATGAACAAAGGTATTTCTTTTTGTTGTTAAAAATTTTAATGAAAAGTGCTTATTTGTGAAGAATAATTTTATTGGAAGTTCTATGATTGGATCCAATATGGTTATTGAATGCTGGCACATCTAATATTAATTTTTTTCGTGTATAAAATTGCATAAACCAATTAATATTTTTTGTATAAAAATTAACAAGCTTATGGTTACTAACTAATAGGAGCAATGCGGCTACAGCAGATCTTTATGCTAGATACCCACCCTAACAAAACAGGAGATAGATAGCTCTTCGAATGACGGTCAAATTGTAAGATTATAGTCTATTATTATAACAATGACAGTAATATAGTACTGTGATCTTAAATTCTATTGTGTCCATTTCATGGAAATAGAGTGTTTCTGTCAGTCATATTTCCTTAATAATATTTTTAAAATATAAATAAAAAGCATAAAAAGTTATGCATCAGAGATAATCAGGTAGGACATATAATATATATATATGTGATATATATATAGTAGGATATTTAATAACATATATTTAAAATAAGTAGGTTAGTAGGATGTATAATGATAATATGTAGAAATATGATTAATAAAAAGTTCATGAAAACTTCATAAGTCTAGTCCATAAAAGAAAATTTAATTTATTTGACTGTCACATTATCACTGTCCTAATGAACTATGGTTAGTTTTTATAAAAGTTATTGCTGATATTACGGTTTTTTGAAATAAATATTTTATTGAGAAATAATAAAAACTTTTGTATCGATCATACGAAATTTACAAAATTTTCTATTTTTTGGAAAATAAATACTTAAGTCTACCAAAAAAATGAACTTACCTATTCCTAGTTTTTTTATATACATATAACCACAATTTTTCAGATTAGTTTTTAATTTATTAGTACTGCGAAATAATAGTACAATAAAATTATTCCCAGAGTGGATATACTTAATGAGCAGAAGTGCCTGAAGTAATGCAAAAGCGGTTCCGGGAGAATAAGTCTCTCCGAAGAGAGACTGTCCGTATACTTCATAGAGATATAGTAAGAAGTCAGGCAAGCCATTCCGAAGATGGTCGGTTTAACGGTACATTAAGCATTTCACCTTATTTCAAAAAAGAAAATGCTGAAGGTAAAGCATATGGCTATTGGTATATATTTTTCAAATAAATTTCTCTATTGAAATGAATTAAAAATATTTTAAGTCACCATTCACTTTTTGGAAGCATGTAAGTAAATAATTAAGTAAATCTACAAAGAATAAAATCGTTCTAGTTTTAATATAATTATTAAAAAACGATTTACCAGATTAGTTTTGAATTTATCAGTATTCTGAAGTAATACTGCAATGATTATTTCCCGAGTGTATAGATTCACTTAAAAGTGTTGGGGGCTTAATCGGTAGTTTTATTGAGTAGTCCAATACACCAATTTGGTGTTGTTCGTGTTGATGGTGCAAAATGCAATTTAACTTTAGAAATAAAAAATATATACGAAGTTTTTAGACGAAACTAAAAATAAAATAAGTAGATTCCTAGGACTTGGAAATTATTTTCTTATGCCATTTGGTCATGATATAGTTGACATTACCTAATGCAGTTCACTTCATCAGACACACAAAAAAAGAAATATTATGAATTTCTTGATGGAAACTATAAGTAAAATTTTGGAATTCGTACATATGCAGATTCTTTTAAACCTGGGATCTGGTATATAGCTCCCTATTGAATTTGGTTATCATCCAGTTGACTTTGCATAATGCAATTAATTTCATCACACCCACACCCACAAAAAAAGAAATATTATGAATTTCTTGATGGAAGCTAAAAATAAAATATTGGGTCTCACACATATGTAGATTCTTTGTACTTGGATGTAGTTCCCTATGGTATTTGATGATGATTTAGTTAATGTTGCATAATGAAATTCACTTCACCACACTCACAAAAAAAGAAATATTACGAATTTCTTGATGAAAACTGATCCAGTTGATCCAGATGATCCAGTTAACAGTTAATGCAATTCATCATACCTCACCCACAAAAAAAATATATATTATGAATTTCTTAATGAAAACTAAACATAAAACATGGGGTTTGATTTATATATGGGTTCTTAGAAAATACATATCTGGTTCGGGGAGTAGTTGTGTTTGGCATTTCCGCTTTGATTATTAGTTTTAACTTAGAAAGGTTATTATAAATTAATTGATATATGTATGTAAATAGTTATTTTAAAATAGTCGAATTTTTTGTTAAGTACTCAAAGGCGTGGTAACGAAACGCTAAGATACTTTTAAAATAAAGTTACTTTCCTTAAGCACTTACACTTTTATTTTTAGCTACAGCCAAGCGAGATAATTATATTTGAAATTATATATACATTCACACCCTTTAAGGAAACTAATATTTTCTTAATTACTTAAAGGCGTGGTAGCGAAACGTTAAAATAATTTTGAAATAAAATTAAAATTATTTTTATTATTTTTTAAAAAAATTCAAAAGTATTATTTTAACAATTTTTTTTGTGTCCTTGTTTTAGGCTGAGTACAGGGTTTAAATGTTTTTATGTGTACACCTATATTTTAATATCCTGTTTTGTTCTGTATACAAGTTACAAGTGCTATTGTACCTGAGTACCCCACATATAATTTTTGACTTAAGGGCAAAAATATTGGGTATAATATATTTCATAATACATAATACAGTTAAGTACACTAAGAAAATGTTGTAAAAATAATTATTATAATATTATATGCAAGTACCTATTAAATTTTTATGTGGAACAGTGTATCACTTAACTATTTTCATATAAATGTTTTGAGCATATAATATTATAAAATAAATTTTTAAAATAAGTATTAATATATTTATTTAATATTATATATGAGTACATATATTAAATTTTTATGTGAGACAATGTATCATTTAATTATTTTCATATATATAGGTTAAGCACATAATGTTATAAAATTAATTCTTAAAATGAGTATTAATTAGTTTAAAATTTTTTTTTTGTTCCAAAAGCAATTAATTTATTAATTTATTTATTTTATATTATATACAAGTATATATAAAATTTTTTAAATTTATTTATCGACCTGCTTTTTTTTATAATGGTTTTTATATATATTTTTTAATCCGGCTATAGGTCACTTTTTGTCACTACTAAAATATATCTCTGAGATATATTTTACGAGCATATATATTAAACTTAAATTAAATTATATATTTTTCTTTTACTTACTTATTAAATTCGGTTTCGTTATGGTTTTGATTGAGTGTTGGAGATGAAGAACTATTATTTTCCTTATTCTGTTGGTGATTTGTGGAACTGGTGGGCATAATTTTATAACCGATTTATAATTTGCCTTAATATTTCAATCGCGTGTGAGAAACACTATGACACTTTTATTATTGGTAACAACTCTCAATAATTTTTATTGCAATTGAAAGCAATTTGAAATTTTATCTAAATAGCTTAACAGCTTTGTTATGTATAATTTTATGTGTAAATTAATAAATTTTTTTTTTATATATAAAAATTTATATTTAAATGAAAATTTATTGATTTTTATGTAGGCGACTACAACTGTGATATTGTAGGTATTTGTAGTAGATACAAATAAATATATGAAAGAAAGAAAGACAACAGGCAAGACGGTTAAAAGGACAAGAATTACACACAAACACAGGCGCAAAATGGATTTTTCGTAGGGAGTCGTTGGATACCTAAAAAAATGTAGTGCAAAGTAATGAATGATGATGCCAAGCCGGGAGTTGGTAGATACTTGTCGTCTTTATACACTTTTTTTCCACTTTTTTTAATTTTTTTACTTATTTGTATTTTTTTTTACTATTTTTACTTTTCCACTTATCTCACTTTTTACACTTTTTATACTTTTTATACTTTTTTGTGAAAAATTTTACTATTAATTTGTATTATGGATGGTAGTAAAAATTTTTTTTTTCCGAATAATTGTAGTAAATTGTAGTGGAGCAGTTGTAATTTTAGAACGATTGATACACTTTTTGTTGGTAGATTTGAGTTGAGTACTGTGCAAAACACTATTTATTTCGGTTGTTGTAGTTGTTGTTGTTGGTAATTAAATAAACACAAAATCTGTTCGAATAGTTACTATTGAAATAGAGTTCTATTTAAAATATATATTTTATTTTTTTTGTTTTAGTTATTAAAACATTCATTAATGGTTTTTATTGAGAAGAAAATTGATTTTTACGCACTTTTACGCGTTATTTTTAGTTTTAATTTTATTTATAATAATTTATTGATTGATCTGAATTTTCACATAAATTTATATATTTAAATATAATTTATTAATAAATTTTTTTTTTTTTTTGGAATTCAACGTTCAATTCAACACACCGTACACCAAATGTAGGAAAATCAAGATGGCTGTTAATTTTCACTTTTCAAATACGTTTGAAAGTAGCAGCGCAGCTTGCTCGCTCGGTTTTGAAAGAAATGTGCGTAAAAGAAATTATAGGCAGGCGGCGAGCGTCGCGTTACTTCGTTCGAATTCGTATGCACGGTTACAAATTAACAGGAAAACGTAAGTAAATTGGTAGGCTGTGTGGTCGGTTGAAGGAAAATTTTTACTATGGAAAATTCTGTAGTAGAAAATGTTACGTTACTCTGCGATTTTCCCAAAATGCCATGTGAACATTTGTTACGGTATGAGTGTGCATTACTTTACAAGAGTATGGGTTGCTGTAAGTGTAAGTGTAGGAGTGAGAGAGAAAATATGAGAGCGCGCACCTATAAAAGTCTACACACAGCTGCAGCACTTAACTGTGTGTTTGTTTGTCCAATGTGGTATGTATGTGTTCGTGTGTATGATTTTATACATTTGTATTTGTTGAGTAATTTTTTGTTTGTGTGTGTATAGTGTATAGTGTAGTGTATGCGTATGGCATTTATATAGAAATGAAATATTTACCAACAATTCGGCTTGGCTGTGCATATCGCATATATTTTTTCCGTGTAGAGTTTTGCGAATTTTCTTTTTAACTTGGTTTTTGCTACCCTATATGCCTGGAAAATTATGGGAAATTCGGAGTAAACGGAGTAAACGGAGTATATTGTGAGTGAATATTTTTCTACACTTTCAATTTTCACAAAATTTTCTTGTTGAAGCCTACGTTGACGATAATGCTTTTCCACTAAAACAAAAATAAAAAAACAAAAAAATAACAAAAAAAAAATTAAATAAAAAAAAAAATAAATAAAAAAAATAAAATAAAAAAACATATAATAACAATAAGTATTCTCTTCAATAATTTGTTAGTTCCATTAAGTTTGGGCATAATTTTTTGTTTTGTGTATGCAATTCATAGTTTCATCTATTTTTCACCCTAAAAATAGAAAATCTTAAAAAGAACCCTCTGATATTGTATAGTTTAGCAATATTAATTGCAACCCCCAAAAATGTGTAGCATTAATGCTCTTCGATGTGCGTAACGCACAATGTTCTATTCTGGAACATTTGGCGTTGGTACCGCGACAGTAGGAAGCCTGCTGCAATATCATCCCATTTTGGAATAGACTCAATAGAAAAAAAATGCTTGATGCGTAAACAATGTTGTACGGTGAAACTGAGTTTCTGTACAAAAAAAAAAAAAAAAAAAAAAAAAAAACTAAGCACTTTCACTTGAAAACGTAGAAAACTTATTTCGAATTTATGTTAAAGGAAAATAAATATTTATATATTTTATATGCTGTTAACCGGCTTTTGTGTTCCATAGTTTGTGGCATTCAACCCTTGTTTTAGATTTTAGATTTATACACAAATGGGATGATTTTCTTTTTGCGGAACTGGCGCGATTAAGGATTCCATAGTTTCGATTTTTGATTCTAAACTTTGCATTTACATTATATTATATTATATTTTTAGATGAAATTGTAAATTTTGGAAATAGCAATTTTCAATAAGATACTGTGTTTTGTATGAGTAATTTATAAGTACTTATGATGTCCAAATTATTATATTTATAATGTCTCCAACTAGTTTGTAAGCTGTTTTCTATGGATGGTATAGTACATTAGTTCTTATTTTGGTTCTATTTGCAAACATTTTATCTCATATATAAAAGATAGTAATAATGAGAAATGAATAAAAATAAATAATAATAAATAAATAAGAAATAAATAAGAAATAAATAAGAATAAATAAATAAGAATAAATAAATAAGAAATTATAAGAAAATATAATATATAGTAAAGAAATTTTCAATATATTTTGTTGAATTTTAAATCAAATGAATTCTTGTATTGACTATACAGCTATTTTGGATACCATCCAATATCCATCATCAGTGGTTATTTGGATAATTATCCATATATAATCTTTTAGACACATAAATCTAACGCACACTTAATTTGTGTTAATAGAAATTAAGATTTTTGACAATTTTTTTGTTCATATAAAAACAAACTGTAAACTAATATACCACCTTTTGAGACTGGGTTTATATATGAGGTGTCAGCCATACGTGTGCTGTTTGTATATCCTGCGCTAATATACAAACGCAAAAAGACTCTGTAAAGTAGGTTCTATATTACTTTTTTAAAAATCGACTCCAAACCCAGAGAAGATCTACTCCGATGATCATAGTGCTACTTCCCATAACAATAATAATAAATAATAGATAAATATTACATTTACTATGCTATTAATTAAAGCTTACATTTGAAACATAGCTATATAAATTAACTTATTCTGTTTTTGATTGGCAAATTTTAATTTTCGATGTTGTAATTTTTTTATAGCATTCTAGATATTTTACTAGATTAATTAAATTACCCTGAAATTAACAGCTATTTTGTTTTATTTGAGAATTGATATGCAACTAACATCTTAAATATTTTATATATTTATTTACAAAATAAAAATTAAATTAAAATACTGTAACAAAAGAAGCTGAAAATTAATTGCTTTTTCACCATTAATATTACACACTCACAGAAATTATTTACGATAATTCCATCTATTTTTTTAAGCGGTACTGACTTGCCAATATATATGCAGCTGTCAAATGGTGTTGAGATTACCTTAACCATGTCCGATTAGGTCACAAAATCCGACCAATAAATAAAAGATCGTAAAATCTAGATTTGCCAATAGGAAATGACATTAATCGTTGCAAATGATTTTTATTTTCGAAACTTATACCTATTAATTGTATATGTTGCTATACCGAACACCACGGGGCTTGAAACTGCTTTGGTCCTAACTATGATATAACTATTAATAAGTAAGTCCTTACTATGTTTATTCTATAATATTTATGTTTATTCTATTCTTATATGCAACAATTACAGATATGGGGCACTATTTTCATTATTGTTGTACAAAGTTTAAAAAAAATTATAAAATCTTACATATAGCATTTTTCGATTACTTCCTTAAATTTTAAGTTAGATTATCTATTCAAAATATATCAAAAATATATGTTAGTATTTAATTTAATACGTTCAAAGTTCTAGTAATTGTACTTGTGGTTCAACGATTTTATGGTGATTTATTAATCAATTAATCAATTAATATGTCCAAAATCGGTAGTCGGAACAACTTTATGATTAGTCAAAATAATTCAATTTAATTAAAACAAAATTTTGTTCGTAAAGAATAAGCTTTCTACTTTTGAAAAATATAAACAATGCTGATATAATAATAAGTTTATAATACAATAAGTATAATAAAACTGGTCCTAAAAATTATTAATGACTATGAAAACCATTTTTAAGCTTTTCCTATATGTATTACTTCGAAAATTTAAATAACATCTAACTAGATATAGAATAAAATGAAAAAAAAAGGGGAAAAAGTTGAGACTCCAAAAAAGTACTGCCATATGCCCCATTATTGTCTGTCAAATAGTTGAAAAGCAAGCCAGGTTCCCTGAATTTATGCGGACTTCATTCAAATCCATCACACATTATAAGCATTTTGAATAGAAATTCTAAAATTAAATTTTTTTCATTGAAATTTGCAAAATCGACATACCTGGCGCCTCTGGATGTCAGTAAGACGATTAATCGTGATTACAATTTTTAATATTAGGATAGATTTTTATAATGATAATAGTAATTAATTCATATTAAAGTCAGAAAATCAAAATTTAAAATTATTCCAAGTCTATTAGTAAACGTAAGTAGCAAATCAATAATTGAATAGTAGGAATTCTGCTTTGTTAATAAAAATCATGCTCATTGGCGTATTCAGAGGAGGATTAGAGATTGTTTATGACAATATAATGAATATTAGTGAACTTTAAACACACTGCCAAAAAAAATCGGTTTTTAGTATGTTTTCTGTATTCTAGCATAAGTTCCACTTAAGAATTTTTGATTACCGATGGGGTGAAGATCTATTTTTATGTTTTATTAAATAGTTGCCAATAAAGCATGTCCATCACAATTTGACTAAACCACTTTAATACACAGACAGTTTCAGTTTCACAGTTTCAGATTGAATATATATAATTTATTTTCATGTTAAACATAAACTGCAAATTAAACTATTTTATCTTATTGTTTAGAAGTTCTAAATTAAGAAAATTGTCATATTTAGGATTCTAAAAAATTCAAAAATTTTAATTAATTAATTTAAACAGAGTCAGTTAAAATGAGCTTTGACAATTCCTTGATATTGTATAAACAATGTTTCGTCTATTTTAATACCATTAGTCCGGTAAAAGTAAATTTATTTGAATTCCATTTTGAGACGTGTTTTTCTTAAATTCTTTCTAATTCATAAATTTATTTTTCCAGATTTAATTGCTACTATAAAAATTTTCTAAATATTTTCAAGCTTTACAAAACAGGGCAATTGCGATCTCATTTATAAGGAAAAATATACATTTTTAAACAATAATAAATTAATATTGATATAATGATTTGAAATAGGTTGAAATGGTGAAGTATTATTTACTTTGAGCGAATAATGATTTTTAAATTGAAATTTCAGTGTACAGTGTAAATAATATTAGGGTAACCATTGATCTCTTAAGCATTCATTTTTTATGTTAATTTAAGTTTTAAACATTTTTTAAATATTTAAAAATAAAATTTAATAAAACTCCAATAAATAATTTCCATAATAATTTTTTGTAATAATATTTTTCAAATAGATTCAATTTTAATTAATATTGTTATTTACTTACATACATTTCTTAACAAACATACACACATTTATATATTAAAATATTTTTTACAGCAAATCAAACATACAAAAAAGGATTTATAATATGTTATTATGTTGTTCTAGTGTGCAGTTTTCGAGACTGTATAAGATAAGTAGATACTAGACAAAACCTAGGGACACTAATCTGGGAAGACAGTTCTTCTTCTATGGTAAAACAGATGTTGACAAGCAGTGAAGAATGGACTCTCCTCTGTTAAAGCGGACGAAATACTTAGTATGCAATCGAAGTAAAGTACGCTAAGTGTTCTTCTAACCTACCTTGCGAAGGAGTATTTTAACTGGTCGTACTACAGGGATCTCTAAGATTTTGAACTGAGAATGTGGCGATTTTTTAGAACATAAGCATGTATAACTTTATGAGTTGTGCATGAATTGGACATGTAAATGTTATGGGCCATTTGTATCTTTAGAATATTTTTCCTCCAGGTTCAAAACCAAGAGTGGAGTCTCTACAAGCGCATAATCTCTAGAATATTAAACATTGTTAAAACGGACAAAATACTTAATATGCAATCGAATAAAACATGCTAAGTGTTCTTCTAACCTGCCTTTCGAAGGAATACCTTAACTGGTCGTACTACAGAGATCTCTAAGATTTTGAACTGAGAATGTGGGGACTTTTTAGAACATAAGCATGTATAAGTCTATGAGTCGTGCATGAATTGGACATGCAAATGTTATGGGCCATTTGTATCTTAAGAATATTTTTCCTCCAGGTTCAAAACCAAAACAAAAAAAAAATTAGTTATTGTGTTATACGAGTAAGATTTTTGGCAAGTTCGAACTATTTTCCATGAAAATTTTAATTTAGTATTTTTTTTATTTACAAAAAATGTTCAACATTTGACTATAATATTTGTTAAGGTTCACAATAGATTGCTTAACGCTTTGGTGACATATTTTTTACAGTCTGTTAAATGATTAGAGACTTTATAACTAGTCTGTTAGAGTAAGAAAGCAGTGTTGTTGTTTTATGTGTAAATTAGTGACTTTAACAAGAGACTTGTTGCTTTTTGCTGCAGCTAAATAAACTTAAATTTATAAATAAAAAAACGTTGTAAATTAAAAATTAATTAAAATGATATATTAATATAACATAAGGTATAAGAAGTAAAATTTAAAGGAATTTTAATGAATAGTGAAAAATTAAATTTCTCTTTATTAACATAAAAATTTTATTTTTAATTATTCCCGCTTGACCCTCTTCTAAAAGAAATTGTATTATTATCATTTTTTTTTTTAAATATGTTAAATATCGTATGCATTTTTTATTATTTTCCTCATTAATCGACTACACGTTAACTTAAAGCACCTGATCATAATCGAAATTACCCACTTTAATGAGGACAATCGACAAAATGCAAACAACTTTTTTTTTAGCTTACGCCAAAAAACAACAAGAAAAAGCAATGACAGAAAAAAAACCAATAATAAAAAAAAAAAATAAAAATATAATAAAAAATAAAATAAAAATACTTTGTGTATTCATTTAAGAAAATGTAACCGAAAATATTTAAAAGCAAAATATGCATTATGCAAAAATAAAAAACAAAAACAAAACACGCAAGAAAAAAAACAAAAACAAAAACTGTTGCGGAAACATCAAAAAAATGTAAATATGCAAAATATTAAATATTGAAATTGCCTCATTATGTATCAAAATATACAGTTATGACACCAACAACAATCAAAAGCAACGACAACAAAAATCAACAGTGAATGAAACAACAACAACGATTTTATTATTTTTTTATTATTATTGCTGCATGCAATAGCTTGACTTAAGGCAAATGCACATATGAAAAAAGCACATAAGTTCAACCGTTAAGGGCAATAAGCTTACATATCCACACATATGCACACAAACAGCTACACACATTTACATATGCATATGCTAACATAACATTGTTACTGACCGACCGCATGCAAATAAAGCAGTTCAATCATACATCATACATTAGGAGAAAAGCTTAAAGCGCAGATTATCCATGCTTTGCATGCTTTTTATGCTTTTCGTGCGTTTGATGTATTGTGACTTGATCAACCAAGCATCAAACACATATCACATTTGGCTGTGCTGCGCAACCTACAACTCATTTTGTTATTTTTAAACACCAACAAAGTTGCAAGGTTGCATATGCATATGCATGTGCATATCAATGGCAATTGATGCAATTTGATCCTTAGCGCATGCGCATTAACATTCTTGAAATATATTTTATTTTATTTTATATTTTAAAATTTTTATTGGCTTTGTTTTTCCTCTTCCTGCCTTTAAAAATTATTTTTTATATTTTATTTTGTATTTTGTATTGGGTTGGACTTTGTTATGCCTCATAATCTTTCAGTCATTTCTGCACCTTTTTTTTGTGGTGATATCTTATGAAATATTTAGCTGCTGCATGTGAACATGCTGTAATTTTCATTGTTATTGTTGTACTTGCGGCTGCTGTTATAAAAATGCATTGTGCGCAAACTCCTCACCTTTTGGTATCAAAAACATACAAAAAAAAAACAGTAAAAAAGTAAAAATTTTTTACAAAAAATATTGCCAGTGTTAACTTCAACATCTTTACCAAACAAAACCAAAAAAACAAAACCAACAAGAACCAAAATAATAATAATAATAATAACACTCATATAACTTCATTATGGTAAGCGTCATCATTGCCATCAACATCGTCAACATCGTCCAAATCGTCAACAACGTCATTGTCGTCATCATATGTGATTGCAGCTAAGTTTCACTTGAGTGCACGTTTGGTTGTTTATGCTTCCTTCCTCTTCATCTTCATCTTCATCTTCTTCTTCTTGGTGGCGTTGCACTTTTTAGGGTGCAACATGCAACTTCGCTTGCGATACAAACTTAAGTAAAGGAATCACCATCATCTCCATCACATCAGTAGTAATACGTAGTTTACAAGTACCATCGAGGAGAGAATACCAGGTTATTTCCCCCTTCATTATATATTCATTATATATTTTTTTTATTTTTGTTTTTTATTTTATTATTATTTGTTTTTATTTTTTATTTTTCATTTTTTGGTTTTATTTTATTTTAGTTAAATTATTTGTGCCGAGAATTTGACTGCGCTTTTATTTTGGTTGGCACGCGATATACAAATTCTTTTTGTGGCTTTATTTTATCAATTTTTAAGGAAGAATTCAATTTCGTAGAGTACCTGCCTTTTCTGTCAATTTTTTGTTGCTGTTTCTTAACGTTTCACAACATGCATATATTTGTTAAATGGAGTACCTAGTTACGTTGAGAAATATAACTTAAATTTCATTTTAATTACATACAAATAAACTTCTAATTAATATTTCTAATTAACTACTTATTTAAATGTCCATAACAATCCGTATCGTGGCTTCGGCCTGACGCAAAACTCCTCACCACATGTCTTTGATGCATACGCGCATTCTCCAGCCTTGTACATCATGTGCAGTTATTGTGTGCTCAAGTTAATCAAACCAACGTAGACATGGTCTATTTCTAAAACTTCTAATATATTTTTTGCTTAATAATCCTCATTTGTTCTCGCGACATAACCCAGTTAGCACAGCCGCATGATGTTCATTCGCTGCATTATGCATCAATTAGATGCGGTAGTCACCACTTACTTATGGAGAATCAAAGATCCTACGAAAAAATTTTAACTTCCAGTGCTGCGTCCAATCTTCTGCATCATATAACAGCACAAGTAAGATGAGCGACCTATAGAGCGTAAGTTTTATCAGTCGAGAGAGGGTTTTACATCCCAATTGCCAACTGAGCCCTAAGTCTCAGTCTGATCTTCAGACGGACATCGCTGTTATTTGTTACTATAGTATCATGATGGTTAAAATTCTTGACAGTTTCAAAAATATAGTCGCCAGCCACTAGCTTAGCATCTGCCACTATCTTTGCGAAGCATAATTGTACAAGTAGCTGATATAGGTATACTAGTTTGCTTTGCCATCATTAACTGCTTATCCCATTTTCGGAGAGTTAGCGAAAAGGCTTCGAAAAGTATCCGTTTTGATATCTTCTTCTTATATTTCCAAGAGTTACCCAGTTACAAGCCCACTATTAAACTGATATCTTTAAGAAACAGCTCAATTATATTGTGAAGATTTTTTTTTATTAAATAGCCTTATAAGATTCTTCTCTATTTATATTAATATATTTATTGTAACAAAAAAATAAATCTTTTTACTTTAAATTAAGACCGTATTAGGACAAAATACTGAATCACAATAAAATATAATTTTAAAATTAATACTGACTTCAATTGCTTGTATTATCCGTCTTATTACATATTGATTACAATAATAAAAGCCAAAATTAAATAAATTTAGGTATCGTTAAGAGATAATCGACCGATTACAATCAATTGTATTGTATCTTGATTACAATCCGTAAATAATGTATTTTATTAAATTTATATAAAATTAATCATATTAAGTCCTAAATGACCTTTGTATTAAAGTTACAGGATGATTACTGTACAATTACAGCTTAAGTAAGTGAAATTTATGCTGTAAATTGTTAATAATTTATTTATTTTTTTTACCTTTTGTAACATTAAATAAATTTGTCTGTAAAAATATGTATTTTACAAAAAACATTTCATTTTAACAACAGCTTTGAGGCGTTCAGCATACAACTTTTTCGCGATCCTGTTAAACAAGCGCCAATATAATGAGGTCTGAAGTTAAGAAATGTTGTTTGCGACGACTCATTGTGTACCCTACATTTTTATAAATAATGCATATGTTTAATGGTAGGCATGGTACTCATAGAAGTACGAAAACTTTACATTAAAATTTTTAGAAATAACAGTAATCCTGCCAATGAAGGAGAATACCCAAACATTTATAAAACAAGCATGAGACACTAGAGTATTTTATAAAAATCTTAATTATTTTTCGCCGTTTTCCTACAATATTATTCGCAAGACACCTTAAGATATAAAAAAAACACCAAATCTATCCAGTAGTACTTAAATAATTTAATAGATCTTTCGTCCTTACAGTCTGACAAAGTCAAAATTACTCAAACCTATTTCTTTTGGAGGCCGGGAATTAATAGAAAAAATGCTTAATTGTTTCTATTTTCTATACGCTAGTGTTTTCTATAAGCTATACTTATACGCTAGTGACTAGAAAGAACTGGCAGTAAGCCTTGCAGCATTCATGCGGTTGTTTTTAATAAGTGCGCAAGATCTGGTCTCATTATAAGATGATTATATTAGCCGCGAAGTTACATATGAACTAAGTATCTTCGATTCATTATGTTTACCGCGAATTTATACATGAGCCAGATATCTTTCAAACATTATTGGCGAACTGAAATAAGTAGAGGTAAGTACTTCCCTGAACGATTTCAAAGAAAACATAAACCGGTATCCCTAGGAATACGTCTAGAGAAACACTAAGGTAGACCAAATCGTCTGCTTTTTCATTTTGTTCCATCATCCTATGTTCACAAACCCAAATGAGAATAATGTCAGCTAATCGCCTTAGCTCTTTAATTGCCTCTCTACGATGTTTAACTAGCTTTGATTTTATGATGAAGGATTGAAGGACTTTAATTGCCACCTAGCTGTAAATAAAAATTGCATCACTACATCTGACCTTACCATGAAGCCATGAAGCCTAACTCATTTATGTCTGCAAAAGGCTTGAAAGCTCCTACTCCTACTTGGTAGAACATTTTTGAACCGTTCGTGAAAATTGATATAAAATAGCTTGCTTAATCACAGTTTCTTCCATTTCATTTGTTTCGTGACGGAAATATTGTTTAAAATTTTGTTTTAAAGCATAAATATGGATTCAATTACCTAATTAATAAGTGATCAAAAATTTATTATTAATCTATACAGACCGTTTGGAACTGTGTCAAGCGTCCAGCAGAAGAATCTCATATGCATGTTTCTTGCAGTTTGATAGCGCTGTTGCAAACGATATTTTTAATATATAGATGAATGAATAATATTGTAGTATTACGTTTAGGATGTCCGAAGGTCCAATTCCTAACACATGCTGTCCTTAAAGTTTTGCTGAGTTTTTACCTGTTATTCTCTCTTACTCAGAACTATTCACCAAACTATAATATCATTAGTAAGTATATATTCGTATATGTAATATCGAGATGAATCCGCCATTTTTTGTCGAACATTCTCTTGAGAGAATATAACGCTACATTGAACTTCTTGATCCATAGCTCGACATTGTAGCATGACAGCTATAGTAAATTAAGTTTTTTTTCCGATGCAGCGTTCAAGATCATTTGCTCTTTAGTATGATTGGTTGCTTCGTTTCAGTGGCAGGTCGGCAGATATCTTTCCGTTGTCCATAGGTTGCGATTTAATAACATTTTACTAGAAGCTGTGAGGCAAGAAACCTTAAGATATTGAAAGAAAATAAAAATAACTCAATCGATCCTTTAACTTAATAAAACGTTTTAACTTATTATATAAATGAGCGACCCAATGTCCCACTAGAGGAAGCGGACACCAAGAAGATTTTATAAATCATATTTAATATGTCATGTTTTAATAGGTAAAGGATTATATATACCATTACTATTTCTCAAGTGGTATTTTAAATCAACATGTCCTTTCAAAATTGTAGTGTTATTTAAAAATGTAAGATACAAAAAATGTTATGAGGATCCTTTTGAGAATCAAAAATAAAACCAAATAAACAAACAATGTAGAAAAACACGAATAAAAACATCCAAAAGGAGGCAGTGCAGTGTGTGTAGTGTGTGCAGTATTGCATGAGTACCGTAGATGATGATGCTTGTCTGCCGATGGCGTTGCCATATAAAAAAGTGCACCTGTTGTTCCACAGTGCAATGCAATACGGCTGCATAACAATTTCATTGCAAGCAACTGCAGCAGCAACAGCAACAGCGACAGCACCAGCACCAGCTCCAGCGCCAGCGCCAGCGCCATTAACAACTGTAAGGGCACGAGCCAAAGGACCTTATGTCCCTGCTCTCATGGGATTTAATGTTGCACATGCGCAAATTTCAGTGCCATTGAATCTTGTTTTATTCGCTCGCTTGTTTTTATTATCATTTTATTTTGGGACTTGATTGGATGCCCATCTCGTACTCTTTTTTTTTGCCTCTTGTATTTTTATCAAGTTTATTTTGCTCTCGGTTATTTTAATTGAAATAAACAAACAAAAAAGAAACAAAAAAAATAAAAATAAAAAATTTAAAACAAATAAAAGGCAAAAATGAACCGTGATAACGGTTTGTGTGAATCAAAAGAAAATTACGAAAATTGCGCAGGTGCAACATGTTGCACGTATGTTTTTGTACGCGTGACTGAGCCCAGAGCTTCGTCATTATCACGTTTTAAGTAGTAAACTCATAATAATTTGCCACCGTTTATTGTTGTTGTAGTAGTTGTTGCTGTTGCTGTTGTTTTTCGTGATGTAGTCTTATTTGTTGGTACGAGTATTGTTGTTGTTGCCGTTGTCGTTGTCGTACATCCAATATTTGGCATATGCGTTTTTCTATAAGCTCTTCTGCGATTTTGGAGAAAAGCTGCAACGTGTCGCTTTCTAAGCAATTGAAATGGACGATGTTCTGTAGATATTTGCAGAAAGTTCTTATCTCTAGATTAAGATTTTGAGTTAAGAGATTAATCAAGTGATAGCAACTCAAAGGTGTTATCTCCAACACTTTATATTGTCTGGATTCTTCATAACATATTATTATTTACATTAATTTAAATGTTTGCATGAGTTGTTGCCCTCTGTACTTCTGGGTATTGAGGCTTAACATTAACACTGTAATGTTATGTTACATTAAGTAAGCTATTAACCAAGTATTATTAAGTTATTTACACTAATTAGGAATTTTCTTTAAATTATATAGTATATATAAATTGAAAATATATGAACTACAGTTCATGCATAGTGGAGTTAGATTAGGATGGAGTGGTAGCCTTGTGTATTAAAGCTTAGTTGAGTTAAAATAATGGCCCATAGTGATACCATGGATTAACGTTGTTTATACGCAGACGTTGTTATTTATTCCCCACTCACCGCACTCACCACAAAACATTATATATGCTCAAACAAAATGGAATATCTATTAACAACTTATTTAATATACATAAAAAACTTAAAGTGGATATCCATCATTATTTCTAATCTTATATATATAATTCTTCTGTACGTGTGTTGACAGTGAACTCCTCCTAAACGGCTGAACCGATTTTGATGAAATTTTTTGTGTGTGTTCAAGTGGCTTCAAGGAAGGTTTAGATTTACAATTTGGCCCACTGGATAATGTCTTTTTAATCAATTTTTTATTTTTTGGTATCCATATACATTTATATTAAAAATTTGAAATTTATTATGTCTTTTTAATCAATTTTTTATTTTTTGGTATCCATATACATTTATATTAAAAATTTGAAATTTATTCATGCTTACTTTGATTTATTTAAAAACTTTAAAATCTCTAAAATGAATCGTAAAACTGCCGTTGCATAGCTTAAGTGCTTTTAAATTCCGCAGCATAATTACAGGTGAGCCAATTTTTAATCATAAGTTATGTGGTGGTATTCCTGGTAAATCCAGCGAATTCAAAAATTCAACACACAAAAAAGAAGAATTATATATATAAAGATATAAATATCGTACAAAAAACAATGCCACATCTTCGTGGACGAGGAGAAAATATTGGTCGACGGACTCGGAATTCACAATTACTCCAGAACCGTCGGTTAAATAGATCGGCAGAAAACCATGAAGATGTAAGAAATCAGGATACAATCACACGTGCTAACGCAACGAACGCCAGGAAAATTAATTGCAAGGGGAAACAACGTTCGCCGGGTCAGCTAGTATATTATATATTATAAATTTATATACCAGGTTGGTTGGTTGGTCGTAGTAGCAGAATATCAGATAACTTCCATGTACTCAATATGCAATTTTTCGCCGTTTTGCCACGACATTCCCTGCAAGGGTTCTTGTAGAAGAGTATAACCTATATCCATCCCGTTGAATTTAAATAATTAAATTGGTCTTTAATTTCACCGATGAACAGTCTGATAAACTGTTAAAAATGTATCTTCTTAAAGACATATTGCTTCTGGACGTCAAATGTAGTCCTAGTAGCTCCAGATTTTTCAGAACCAGGAAAAAATATTTATTGTATATAGTAATTCAATATCTACACAAGTTATTCACTCTATAATTGTTCACGATATCAGTGAAAATATTACTTAATAATTGATATGGAATTGAAGTAAGACTAATGTTGTTTGCGTAAGTTACTCGTATCTCACTGAAAAATTAGTAGAGCAACAATATTGAGATGGATATGGGATGATGAATGTTAATCTTATATATACAATGTAATAGACAAACAATAATGAACATCGACTTCCAGTTTTATCTTATATATATCCAAGTAATAATATAGTATACAAATGTTTCACATATAAAGTATTTAAATTGTTAATAGATTTTCTATTTTGATGAAGTAGTGCATAGGTATATAATGTTTTGTTATACTATACCTGTGAAATAGGTTGAAAAAAAGTATCTTTTTAAACCTATGCGGTTGAAAAAGGAGACTATTTCTTTGTGATTAATATTTAAGATATCAGTCAGGCTTGTTAATTCGCAAATTTTCATAGCAAATCGCCTTATGGTATTCTGATCTGAGCATTTACATAGGATATGATTTGAGATTTTTTCTCTATTAGTTTCTGTAATTCAAGTTCTACAAGTTTTAACACTTCAATTTTAGCTTTAATC
Source organism: Teleopsis dalmanni (assembly GCF_002237135.1). Classification (NCBI taxonomy): domain Eukaryota; kingdom Metazoa; phylum Arthropoda; class Insecta; order Diptera; family Diopsidae; genus Teleopsis; species Teleopsis dalmanni. The sequence continues at coordinate 159,371,659 of NC_051846.1, read as the reverse complement.
GGAAAATCTTCATTTTTGATAGATCGTTGCTTGTCAAATTCAATTTTTGGATTTTCTATTTTATCCATATAGATTCTGCAACTCAAGTGGAGAGGAATCTCAATTTTTTGAATTTTCTATTTCATTCATATAGGTTTTGCAATTTAAGTAGAAAGAAATGGACAAGTTTTGGCATGGTTAACTGTGACAAGTCAAACTTAACAATCAAGTCTTATCTGTTCGATACTAGCTTTAAGCAGAGAAATCTTCATTTTCGATAAATTGTTGCTCGCCAACATTAACATGACAGCTCACCATGATCTCTTATTTGTTTTATTCCTTTTGAAAATTACGTTTTGTGCATCTTTCATAGCTTCTTCTGTCTCTGAGCTTCCCCTGCGGATAAGAGTTAAGACATACCTATCGTAGAAGGTGGCTAACATCTCAGCGCTATTCCGGCACTTTTTGGAATGTGAATAGTAGTAAGTGAGTATCCCTTCATGCGATATCTGACTAGATGTGTAAACGTGGTACCTGTCTCTGATGAGCTCTCTCTGCGCATAAGAGATAAAGCTATTCCGACACTGTCGTAGAAGGCGACTAATATCCCAGCGCTATTCCGACACTGTTTGGACTATCAATGGTAGTAAGTGAGTATCACCTCTTACGATACCTGACCAGATGTGTAAACGTGGTACCTGTCTCTGATGAGCTCTCTCTGCGCATAAGAGATAAGGCATACCTGTCGTAGAAGGCGACTAATATCCCAGCGCTATTCCGACACTGTTTGGACTGTCAATGGTAGTAAGTGAGTATCACCTCTTACGATACCTGACCAGATGTGTAAACGTGGTACCATGGGGGTCAGGCGCCCACAGCTTCGGCTATCCTGACCAACTGAGGTTGACTGTGTCATGTTGGCTGTGGTTTATACCCTAACCTACGCTTAAAGAATAATGATATTAATTTATTATCATTCGCCTTACAGTTGCGTATTCACAACGGCTGTTATGACTGTAAGATTAGGAGAGGTTGGGTGTGTCAATTTCAATTTGGCGTTTTTTGGCGCATTATCTTGATAAATGTTTTTTTGAAAACCGTGTTTTTAAGTCTCCAAAACATAGAATTTCATGTTAAATAACTTTGTATTCCGCTGTCTCTGGTAAGCCTTTTATAAGTAATTTTCAAAAAATATATAAATTCCTTTTACTAATTATTTTTTCTTTTTCTGTTTAGTAAATTACGATTTAAAAGTAATATGGTAATATAGATTGACCATAAATCTTAAAATAAATAAATATTAATAAGACATAAACATTGAAATCAAATAGTGTCCAATATCCAATGTCTCTTTTATCTGAAAATTAGCACACAACAACAAAAACCAGTAATTTTACTTCATTAAAATGCAATCCATCGACGGTTAATAACAAAATGCATATGCCCAAAAAAATTTATATATTTTTTTTACTTTTAGTATACGTAAAGGATTTCATTGCAAAAAAAAAAATTAAAGAAAATTAAAGGATAAAATTGAAACATAAGGGAAAAAAATTCGTTTTGCCTGACAAAAGTCAATGATCTCACGTATACGTTCAACACGTAATGGCACTAAACTAAAACGATCAACGAATGTGATCAGTGACGATTAACATTCAAGGATCACTGGTAGCAATAAGGGTAATCCTAAAGGCAGCGCCCCCATTTTAATAATATTTTACATTAAAATTGGCATAAGTTGAAATTCATACTGTTGCACTTAAATTGCCAAAAATTATTTTAACAAAAAAAATAAAAACAAAAAACAAAATAAAAATAAATAAATAACTTAAAAAAAAACCCAGAACAGTAAAAAAAAAAATTTAAAAAAAATTGCAGTGAGCACGTACCAAAAATGCATTAAAGCAGGAATTGCAAAAATTGCTCGGAACGTGCAACGGCACAAATTCGTACAGGATTCATATGAAATAAATTAAAAACAAAAACAAAAACAAAAGCAAAAATAAAATTTAAAAAAAAAATAAAAAGCAAAAAGCAAAAAGAAAACCTTTTCACCAATAACTATTAAAAGTTTGCACCTGTCCCAAAATTTTATATATTTATTTATATAAATTTTTGCCTTCAAGGAAGATCGAGCGCATGTGCTGCAAATATCCGAATACTCGTAAAAAAATTAAAATTTAATGGAAACGAAAAGGATATTTAAGCCGTGCCATAGCATATGCAACGCGTTTTAAATGGAATCCAAAGGATCAAGCAAATCGAAAAGAACGGAACGCAAGCGCACGGAAGGATCAAAAGGCATCTGTACACGTTCAAGCACACACACTCACACATACATACACACACACACACTCGAGCAAGGATATGCGCTTGCTTCCGTATCATATCAGTTCGTCTAATTTTTTCAATTTTTTTTTGGCTTTGCAAAATTCTTTTTCGGGATAGAAGACAAGATCAACCCTTGATATTACATAGCCACAAGGAATAATACTTATTATACATGCCAAAGCCTCAAAGCGATAGTTTATAATTTAAAATTTAATTTAACAAATGTTTTATGCATTTCATATCTGGGAGTGTAAAGAACAGTGAAATTAGTTTTCGTTTTCGGGTAGAAAGTTCTTGGGGTTGCCAAAAATTGCGGTTTCTGTTATACAAATATTTAGCTAAAAAATTCACGCTTAATGAGAAAATGTTATATTTTCTTTTTTGTTTGAAAATTTAATAAAAATAAGTTAATAGAAAATTCGAGTTTCCATCTGGAGACCCCTAGCTCTCGAAAGATCCCTTGTTAAAAGGTCACTGATGGCTTTAAAATGGATAATGGTGTGGGCATTGGAGTATTCTCGGAAGAACTTAATAAATCTATTTATTATATACGTAAGCCACCTGATGATCATTACAGTGTTTTTTAGACGAAGGTGTTGCCTATTAAAGTGCTTATAGCTTGTCTGGAAATGAATAATATATTTAATAGGAATATATACATACAAACAAACAGTCAAGCTACTTCACAGTCGTTCAGTACAAACCAATTTACATCCAGAACAGTTTTTGTTTACTACACAACTCTAAATGAGAAATCGATGCAATTTAACACTTCTCTACTCTGACTTCCTGGTCATACGGGCATTTTCTACAACTGTAAGGCAAACGAAGAGATATCAGTCTTATGGTAGGTTTACTTTGTTTACTTACACTGCAGTCTAGGGAACCATGCTAGAATATTGAATTTCCCTTTCAATTATAACTGTCGCAGCTGTGTGGAAGCCGATGAAAGCGCCTCTTATCTACTCTGTCTTTGCCCAATTCATGCAAGACGCCGACTCAACATTTTAGGAGTCCATTTTTTAAGGATCTTGATCAATTACAAGACCTCCCACTAAACAGCATTCTAAGCTTCGCCAACGGTTCTAAGTGATTTTAAACCCTGGGTTACCTCTATATACGATAACACAATGTTCCAATAGGTTTAAGTGGATCCAATAGGGATCGACGGTATAACCAAACCTAACCTTTTGTGCTGTGTAATTTAATAAATCTCCTGTTCAATTATTTTTGTCGCAGTTGTTGGAGGATAATAAAAATGCATAACATCTGCTCTGTCACTGTCCACCATATGAGCTGTGTCCTTTTACTATATTATGGACCTCCTTCTTTGAGGATCTTTGCTTACTCTAGAAACTTACTCCAAAGAGCATTTTAGGCTTTGTCAAATGTTCAAGGTGGTTTTTAAACCTTTGAATTTCTCAAACGGTAACACACTAGGCCAATAGACTCAAGTGGATCCTTAGAATCGCCGGTTTAATCGAACCCAACTTAGTAGAAAACTGTACTTTCAGAGTTACTTTCCTTAAATAAATAATGATCTTTTAAATCGTGGAAAAAAGTCGCAAAAACAACCATTAAAGGATTTAGTGGTTTTTTGTAGTACTTTGCTTCCACCAGTTCAGGACAATAACAGGTGGGCATCAGGTGCAATAACTCTATTTGTGGTTTCTACAGTAGAAGAAAGGTATTATAGATATATCTTGTCTCGGTATGGAGGTCATTAAATGGAATATTTAGGACAAGCAATATTAAATTCATCAAAACCTAAAATATATATAATGATAATGTTTCATTCATTGGTTTTTACTATAACAAAATTATTTTTCACTTGAGTCAGTTTTAGATCTATGAAGTTTGTTTCTAAATATTTTTTTTTTTACATTAATTAATAATGCAGTAACTGTGTATTTCGGGTAATTTAATTTCAACTTAATTGGTAATTATGTGAAGAGAATTCCTGTCCCGTCGAATAATTTTGTATAATTTTTATCTTAAGAATGAACTTCTGCAATCTTTCAACATTTTTGTCGGTTTTTTATTTATATGTGCTGGTCACGAAAGTCGTGATCTTCAAGGTCAATTTTAAGTCTTTTTTATTAGTTCTGAAAATGTATCTTTTGTTTAATTAAATTTCTTATAACAATAGTAAAAATTAGTACATAAAAAAAAAGAAATTAGCACCTTGACTATGGAAAATAAGCCAGCATGAATGGAAATTTTTAGAACTTCATTCTCACAAATCTGTCTAATTTGGATGCAATCCAAAGCACTTCAAAGTCGGATGCAATAAAATTTCATTTGTTTGTTTTCGAGATTAAAAAGGTACGACAGTGAAATAGTGAAGTATCTTTCAGCATTGCAAACTGCACTTGAATAGACAAAATGAAGTTATTTAATTAGTAGTCAAGACAAATTTTTTTTTTTCAATGGAAATACATCACTGAATGAGAATCTAATTTACAAGTTTAACTGGAAAATATTATAAAGTATTTGAAATGTCAAAAGTGATAAGAAGAAAAAAGGTTTTCTATCTAAAAGGTTGCAGTTTATTGCCTTCATTGACAATATTATCATCCAATAATATGAGGTTAATCCATTCCGTGATTCTTATTTGGTATACTGCTTCGGTGACATGTATAAAGAGAACAGTCATCCAACTGAACATTAATAGTTTAGCTTCACGTTTACCATTTAACAATATGGATCGTTTAACAACCACTGAACGTTAGCGTGAAACTGTAAAAACGTATTACAAAAATGTTGATGATTAATGGTTGCAATGAATTGTCTTGTAGATATGGCAGATATGACAACAAATAACATTGACACCATGACGTTTCTTAAAAAAACTGACTCAAATGACTAAAACAACAAAATGCTACGGTCACCTGAATTCCGTATTACCAGATTAAAAACTCTTGTCGGGAGTGCTAGTCACTTTCCATCATTTTTACTTTCCATCATAATTTAGGACATGTTGACCAAAATGATTTTAGTTGCCTCTTATAATAGGCATGTTTTATATCGGGATTATTCCAATCCCTTTCTCGTAGTTGGAATGTTTAGACACTAGCGGTATCATCGGTTCTTATTTCATTCAAAATGTAGAAGGAGCTGCGGTTACGATGATTGGCGAGCGCCATGTTGACGGAATTTTTATTTCCAAAAATTAATCAGTTAAACATCTACGATATTTGGTTCCAACAAGACAATGCAACTTGTCATATAATTCGCTTAACAATCGATTTATTACAGAATCAATTTACTAAGAACATTATTTCCAGAAGTGGTCCTGTCCAGAAGTGGCCCTCGCGTTCGTGCGATTAAATGCCTTTCGATTACTATGGGTCTATGGGGCTATGTCAAGTCATTAGTTTATTTCGACAAACCAGCAACTCTTGAAGCATTGGAAACCAAGGCTTATTGACCATTAAAAATAGTCAAAAATTGAACTGATCGAAAGAACCATATAAGATTATTTCTATTAGAATATTTCTGTCTTGTATTATCATTTTAAGTTCTCATGCAGCTAAAAAAATACTCGATGCAATTTGGTACTAGTTGGCATGTCTAGTTCTTTGGTGGATAAACACAATGTAACAAATTGTCAACTTCAATATCCCGAGAAAAAACTATATCGGCAGAACAAGTAGCTCAAAATAGCTGACTAACATATATAAACGGTCGAAAATTTTAGTTTAAATTCTAAACCCTGAAAACTTTTTAAGGTTTAAATCAATATTTTTAAACTCTAAGGTTAGGGTTTTTAAACTGAAGTTGATAATCCGTGATATCCAAGAAAATAAAGTCTCGGAGTTGAAGACTTAAAATTTAAAGTTTAAATCGTAGAAAATAAATTGCGTGAATTTATAACATAGTCCGCAAGTTTTAGTTTGGAACTATCAAGGTTAAGTTTTTAGACTCTAGGGTCTAAACGATCTAGAGTTAATTTAATTAAGTTGAATAAATATAAAAACCCTCTGAGTTTTAAATTTAAACTAATATTTTTAAATGAGTGTGTTCGAGAAATAGAGATGGTGAATCATCTTCCATTATATATATATACTTTTGGGATTAATAAATTTTATTTATTTATTAATAATGATAGTTAAGTTTATAAAACTAATACTAACATGTAATATAGATATAGCTTTGGCTGCTGAGGCCTTCAGCTTTGAGATCAATAAATTACTTTCTTTATTTGTAGCCTTTTTAGAGTAAACATGATTTATAAATAAACAAATTTAATATTTAAAAATTATTTTAATTATATGTATGAAACTTGTATATATTATAATTTATTTAAATTTATTTGTACATATGTTAGAAAAAAAAGTTATATTTATTAAATCTGGAATCTGTAAAGAATGTAGGAAAATTCATCAAACAACTTATATTTGGATATCATTTCCTAATATGATTAAATACCCCACATACTTCAGTACCGACTCCATAAACAAGAAATGCATCTGAGTACATACAATCACGTTTGCTCGTATCAACTTCAACTCACAAGACGGCGTTTGTATTTATTTTATTTCAGAAATATTTCATGTGACCGCATTTTTTCGTTGCATTTTTTTAAAAATTTTCATATTTGTTTACTTTTTTGTTATCGGACAAATATTTTGAATTGTTTTCCTACTTTCATGACAACCAAAAAAAAAAAAAAAAATAATGAAATAATGAAATAAAAAATATTTAAAAAAAGATGAATGAGATTTTTTACTTATGAATGAAATTAAAAACTTATTGAAAAAAGTATCTCAGTTTTGAGTTTTGTTTGTTTTCATTTACAGTCGATTTAGTATCTGAACTGAACTGCATGAATATGAAAAACGTGCGTGTCAAGAGAATTGATAAACGCACTCAGCTCAGCACTTCTACTCGTCTGAGTTTCGGAACGATTTCTTCCTGGTAAACTGTTTTTGTTGTTTTTGTTGCTGTTTTTTTTTGTTGGTCTTTTGAAACTGAAGTGTCACACTTGAAATTCTAGTGCCTTCCAAGTACGCTTTTCTGTTATGAATCCGACAAAAAAATACTTTTTCTCATTGACACCTCTTTGTTTAATAGTAGCACATATCGTTCGGCAGTTACCTTCAATCCATGCCAGAGACATGACACATTTTTTATAGGTTCCAATTTTTTTACAACTACAATATATGGTTTTTGACCTCTTCTACATATATTATTAACGCTTTTTAGTATTTAATGGGTGCTTCAATTGCTGAGCCGGTTTTCTTTATTCTCCAAAAACTAATTTTCAGCTTATATTGCAAAATTTGATCAAAAATTACTGATAAGAATTTATGTTGTACGATATAATCTACAATTTGATCCATTAAATTTTATTTCAGAGCAATTAACAATTTTTCTCACAAGCAATCTGGGGTGACAAAATTCAAATCACTTATTGGAATTCTTTCAAAAAAAATTTTCTTTCAAAAAAAATCTTAAAAAGATTCAATACAATGAAAAACAATTTTTTTTATGTAAATGACAAAAATGCTTCCAAACACACATTATTCGATTTTATATATTGAATATTTTGCCTTAAGCATTTAAACTTATATGTAAATTACCAAAAGTTTTGATAAATGCATGGTCAGTCCAAAGTACGTACATTAGTAATGATTGAAGCAAATATTTTACCAAAAGGCACATATACTTACTAACTATTCCTATTAAGGGTGAGTATGATGAAAAGTAGTCTTAAGGTCACTTAAGTATCAATTTGTCACTCAAATGGCATACATATGTAAGTATTACTATTTGTGGCCAATAACAAGCACTTAAGTGTTACTTAACTTTTGTGTGCATTATAAAACTGGGCCCAAAAGTGGTCAGCCCAAGGTTGAGCTTGATTAAAAATTAAAAAACATTTTGGATTTGAAAGTCACTATTATTCCCTTTTCTATTTCAAATAGATTTATTATAATGGGACATAATATTATTAACTTTTAATTTATTTTATTGTAGATTGCATTATATTCTATAAAACTAGTTAGGTTAAACTAATTATCATCAAAATGCTACACAGTGATTCCTAGACCCTAAACGCACAGAGTAATTAATTATAATAAATATAAAATTACAAAACCTATACTCAATAGGTTAGTCATTAACTTACAAAATATATACTTTGTAGTTCGTTCATCCTATCTGTACTTTTATTTAGCTTAGAAACATGGACGCTATCGTAAGATCTTTGGCCCTCTATAAGTTAGCAAAAACTGCCACATCTGAATGAACCAAAAGCTGTACGAGCTTTATTACAACATTGATATAATTTAACGATATCAAACTTAGTTGCTCTGAGTATATTTTGAAAATAGATGGCGATGCTTCAGTGGAAAAGGTATTTACAGTGGCAGTTGGAGGAAGAAAATGTAAAGGAAGACCATTGAAGTTACCAAGTTGGGAGGTAGACCGTGTGAGTTTCCATTGGAGTGCTCAAGTTCAGGGACTACTAACCGCGATTGATATATGAAGCGAAAGGTGCGCACTCAGCAGATGTGAGTGAAGAAAAGTACATCAGTCATCAGATGGAAATCCGATAACGCGTTGTTATGGTCAATTTCTTATCTTAGTAAGTAAATATAAAAAAAATAAAATATAACAATATTTTACTATTTGTTTTAATAAAGAAAAAATATTAAGAAGAGAAAAAAAAATACATATTCATATGCGGACATCCTGCAAGACAGTTTACTTAATCGGTCATTAATGACATTTTGTTCGAAAATGTCTTCATTGCCCGCTATACATTTCAATCGGTTGTTCATTATTTATGTCTTTACATCTTGCAGAGGTCTTCGATGACGGATCCACTCATTTTCTACTGGGAATTGCTATGTTTGTTATATATTGACTGCATAAAAACTGTTTATTGAATTCCAATAAATAAAAATAAGTAAATAATTTGAAAATATAAAAGTGCATAATAAAAATATTATTTATTTATTTATAATTTGTTTATATTTAATAGCTCAATTTATTAGAGAATTGTTTTCCTTTAGGTCTTCTATTTATTTTCTGTTAAAGAATTATTTTCTTTTTATAAAAAACAGGAATATTAAAAACAGTTCTCTACGTGTTGAATAAAAGAAGAATTTCGGATTTTTATCTTATATCTTATTAAATTAATAAAATTAAGTAAACATTTTTACAAAAATCTAATATGAATCAGCAGTATTTGAAGCACATTTAAGACATTCTTCTAAAGAATAATCATAATTTCTTTTACATTAATCAATGGAAAAAATTCTTATTCACGTCCGTAACACGTTCAATGCATTTAAAACTGTTGAGCTACATGTAACTAGTACGTGACTAGTTAGGTTTCATAGAATAATGCATTACAAAAAGTTATAATAAAACAGTTCAAAGCACGTAAGAATTTTGAGAGATTACCTCATTACAACAAATATGTTATATTCGTATTGATTTATAGTGTTTATATGAATTTTTCATTGCAATAATAGACAAGTACTGCATATTAGACAATAGACAAGTAAGATTAATCAAAATCGTGGCGATAGCTCTCACTTTATGGGTCTTTCCTACTCTAAAGAAGAGTAGGACTGGACTATAAGTTGGGTCAGTTGTGATATAATAATTAAAGGTTTTTATGCAAGCAAATAAATGCTAATTCACTATTATATCAAGTCAAGGAAATACATTGTATCAATATATAAATAGTTACTTCATGCAACAATTTAATTATCTAATATTTACTAAATTTATTTAACTAATTTTTTGTATCTAATAAGTTTAAATGATTTAGCTTGATGATAAATACATATATATTTAAGGACTTTAGGACAGCGTACTGTCTAACACGTGACCCTATTGAAGAGAAGGATTAGCCGAAGTTGACCACGAAACTACTTGGGTCCTTTTTCGTCCTTCGATGCTCGGATGTCGTTATTGAGTTAAAGTTAGAGTGGCTTTTTTTGTTGTAAGCAGCTCATTTAACTTGAGTTTGCCTGCGAAGTCATCACCAACCCAATGGTGTCCCAAGACAGTCATCCTCCTGATTGTCAATGCTGGACATTGGCACAATATATGCACCTCTGTCTCCATTTCTTCTAGACATATTCTGCAAGTGTCTTCCTCAACAAGATTTATCTTTTTGAGGTAATACTTGAAGTTTCCATGTCCACAGTAATTAATGATTAACGATATATATGAGAAAATTGCTTTATAGTCGAGAAAATTTATATAAGTATGTGAAAGTTTTAGGTTGATATATTTTTTTATTTAATGACTAATACGCGTACATGATTATAAATCAAATCTCTTATCCAAAAATTATTTTATATAGACGCTCCATAATGTGACGTAGTTACTCAGTTTTATCTTTCCATTGATTTGAGTTGCTTTTCTTCATAAAATATGGTACTCAATTCGAAGTAGTTGTAAAAAATTCACTACACCAAAAATAATTTAATACAAAATAATAATAAAAAATAATCAGAATAATAAAAACAATAGCATTTGAATTAATGAAAAATACGTTCTTCAAGTTCGAAAGCCACCACCAATGTTAGAACATTCACCACCAATCATATTCGCATTCATAGAATAATCCATAGATAATTCAATCGTTAATAATAAAACAAATAAAATATAACAATAAATCAGAAAGAACTGAGTTTACAATAACTAACAAAATAAAAAGTAAAATTACAAATGCACATATAGCGATAGCCTAAGATTTCCCTGGCACATATACGTATATTTTGAATTAAAATAATAAATAAAAATATTCACAAAAACAAACGATAGTGCAGCGAACTTTTCCATAATGAAGGGAGTTATCATTATCGAAGTTTTTACAAGGTAAAAAGGTAGTCCATTAAGGACAAAGACCTACTCCACAATGCAACATTTTCCCTAACATCTCCTTTTCTCTTATTAATTACAGTCAATAAAGCTTCGTCAAAACCATTATCTATCTTTTTGTCATTAGTTAACTTGACTACAATTATTGACGATCATTTAATATTAGTATTTTTTTATAAGCTCTCAACTAGTCCTATGTATTGCTGTGACCATCAGCTATCAATCAAGAATCTGTTGAGGTTCAAAACTTGCAACACAATGTACTACCAATCAATTCTAATTCTTGCTTATACTTTTCTTCTGGATAGTTTCACGTCTCAAACTTTTTTCATTACATTCATTTGACACATAATTATCTACATGGGATCAAGATATGCTGCAATATGTTCTTTCAATCATCTCTTATTCTTACTACTACTTTTCTTCTGCATGATTTTATGTATCAAGTTATTATCATCGCTATCACGTATCGCTGAATTGTTCATTTTGGGATCTACTACAAATGTTACTTGCAATCATTTCGTGTTGCTGGTATTACTTCAGTACCAAATATTCATAAACACTATTATTTATTGAAAATACCCAAACTAAGATCTATTACAATTATTTCTTGTACTTGGTACTACTTCATTATCATGTATTTATCATCACTTTTATCTATCGCTTTATAGTTCATTAACTGGTGCACATTGTTGTTCCAATCGTATACATTTCTTGTCACAAATCTGCTTTTTATGGTTAAGACCTTATCATTACTATTAACTATGGCATAACAGTCTATTAAGTATCAATAAAAGCAGCATATTCTTTGTCCTGTCATATCTATATCTAACTACTACTCTTTGCCGCTATGATTAAAATCATACAACACCTCTTTATGGTTATCCTATTTTATCGTTTGTTAGTCCTTTGAGTAAGAAGATCTGTTTAACGATCTTTATTCAATTTTTTTAATTGTTTGTTACGACTTTCTTGTTAGTGATAAACATTTTATTAGATCATCATAAACTTTCATCCCTTTCCTTATCGTTATTATATTTTATTGATTGACAAACCAAATTAATATCACGATCTGCTGTATAATCTTCATCCTTGTTTTTTATTATGACTCCATAACATTTGATAACCCTTTTTGTAGATCCTCATAAACTCTGATCTCTTTTTTCATCGTTACAAAATTTAATCGTTTGACAGCCCATTCAATAGTAAAATCTGTCTCATAAGTAGTATCTCTATTTTTTGTTACGACTTATTTGTCGTTGTTAGAGTTTTCTTTGACCCTAATAAGTTCCGAAGTTTTCTGCCTTTCTTGGGATATCTCCTTTTGCTCAATTATATCATTTCGGAGATTTTCTTTACCGTTAAAACTTAGATAATGATAACAATAAAAATAAAAATTAAAATAACAATAGAAAGAAAAATAATTATAATAAAAATAACATTAAAAATAATGTTTAATAATAATATTAATGTTAGTGATAATAATAACGATAATAAAGGCTAAAAAATTACAGTTAATAGATTACTTAACTGTATTTTTTATCCTTTATTATCGTTATTATTGTTTTTAACATTAATATTATTATTAAACATTTTTTTCAACGTTATTTTTACTTAAAAAAAATAAAATTTGAAAATATAAAATTATTAAATTAAAATATTAAAATACCAAAAAATATATGTGTTTTTTATTAAAAACATTTTTTTATCATATTAAAAAAATGTTTAATATTTTTCCATACCATTTTGAGATATGATACGGAATGATATGATGATGATATATAAAATAATTTATACAATGGTATACCATTATTAAAATAGTAGTATCAAAATAAATAGCAATATAAGAATTTTATTTCTAAACAAAAACTATATTTGTATATTAAATATATTTTTTTAAATGTTTTATACCTAATAATATATTAACGTTAATAATGCATTACATTTTATAATAACCTTAAAATAATTTTTTTATTAATGTAAAACAATTTGTTTTTATAACAATTTGTATATAATTTTAAATATAATTATTTTACGTAGATTAATTTATATATAACTTGACATGAAAATTTCTCATATTAAAACAAATTTGAAAAAAATTATATTTTATATTATTAAATTAAAATACTCATTATACATTGTATTTAATGACTTTAAAACATAAAAATATTATTTTTCAAACTTAAAAGTATGTTTAAAAATATGTTTCTTGATGAAATCATTTTTTATCATATTCAAAAAAATTTAATATATTTTTATATCATATATAATAACTACAATATAAGAATTTTATTCCATAACAAGAATACATATTTATATATTTAACATATGTACATACATACATGTACATTTATATGCAGAATTTAATATTTATAATTTATACAAAATAACATATAAACATAAATAAAATAAATATAAAACAAATAAATAGTATTTTGCTCACAATTTTTGTATATAATTTTTCATATAATTATTTATGATTTATTTAGAATTTATAATTATGAAAATTAATTCATAAATTAGTAGATATAAAAATTATAAAAGAAAATATTTTTTTTGAAATCATATTTCATCATGTTAAAAAAATTTATATAAATTTTTTTCTTATCATATATAAAAACTATATTTTATTCCTAAACAAGAATTTAATATATTTAATTTACGTACATTTATATTTAGAATTTAATATTTATATTTTCTGCATAATAATATATGAATATAAATAAAGCATTAAATAATAAAATTAATTTTATACGAATAAAAAATATTTTGCTTACAATTTTTGTATATATTTTTTCATATAATTATTTGTGATTTATTTATTATTTATAATTATGAAAATAAATTTATAATTAATTTGATATAAAAATTATAAAAAAAAATTTTATTGAAATTATTTTTTATTATTAAAAAATTATTAAAATTATTAAATTATAATACTCTATACTGTTTAAAATGACTTCAATATAAAAGATTTTTATTCTTAAAACTTTCATTTTATATTTAACAAATAAAATCAAATCTTTAATTATTGCATAAAAAAAATAAAATCAAAAATCTGCGCAGTAATGGCGACCGGTAAGACTTTATTTCGAAAGCACGCAATTGCAAAAACAAAAATAACTCAAAATTAATTTAACACAAATAAACGCCGGCAACAGGCAATGAGATGATCACAAACACAAACCACACACGTATTTGTTAAAAAAAATAAAAGCATAAAAACACCAACACAAAGTAAAGCTCACTCAACTTAACAATAAACAAAAAGTAAAATAAAATAATTACTCATACACTTTTGTATAAGCGCTTAGCTACAATAACAAAAGTCTAAACAAATATGGCAGCCAAATGAAAAAGCTTCCAAAGCTTCTGCTGTGCTAATTACGTGTGTCACTAGGCTGAGTAGACGAGGCTGAGTAAAACTTTTTGCGGCGCTCACGAGAATTCGCAAAGCTAAAGTTTTTAGCAAAAATAGACAAAAAAGAAAGAAAAATTGTATTAAATATTGAAGCTTTTTTGCATTTGCAAAAATTTTTGCGATCATTGTTTAAGAGTAAATTTTTCGCAAAAACAAGAAAACACAAATGCAGAGAAAAGAGGGTGGTATTAAGAATTTTTGTCTAGTCACAAAAAGCACATGTTTTCCATAATTAAGAAAATGTTTGCAAATGTTGAAAATAAAAATGCATTGCAAATTTGAATGAATTTGGAATTGCAATTTTAATAAAAATTTTATTATAGTTTGAAAAACTTGTAAAAATTTTATTGTCTTAATATTGCAAAATTCATTTAAAAAATTTTTTCGAAGAGTTGTAGATATTCGCAAAGACAATATTCAACACGTACTCACAACGCAACTCAACTCATTTTATAAAATTTATTATTTCTCTTAGTTAATAGCAAAAGCAATAATACAAATCAATTAACAGCGCTTATTTCTTACACCCATACTAAGTTAATGTTTGGCGCTCGCACTCGCACCCACACATATGTGTTATGTGCTTTGTTGTGTGGGTTCTTGAAAAAGTGGGGACGCTACTGTTAAATTAGTTTTTCTCAATTTTTTGTTTCATTCATTTACTCTGCCTTTTTTATTTTGTTATTAGAGTAAATTTTCTAAATTTACTTTTGTCACTTAAATTCGCTTATTAATACGACGCTACTAAATACACACAAGAAAACTGTTAGTAATAATTAAAACTAATTAAACTTTTATTATACTTAAATATTATTCATAAATTTAAGAGAAGTTAAAAAAACAAAAAATTTCATAGTTGTTTGAAAAAATTATAAATTTTATTGTCCGCAAAGCAGCCATTTTGTGTGTTGAATTATAGCAAAATATTTGCCATATGCGAATTTAACAAAATGGCGTTAAATGAAAAGGCTTTCATATGACAGCTTCAATTGCTTTATTTTTAGTTCAAAAATCTTTTTTTTATTATTTATAACAATAATATGTTGTTTATGTTTTTTATTTTTTAATTTTCATAATTAATTAAGTGAAATACTAATCATTTTTAATTGGATTTTCTAAAAACCATTTTATGCTTTTCTTTTAGTGATAACTTCGCTTCTTCGCTACTCATATTATTGGCTTTGGTTTCTCTGCTGATTGCGCTGTGTGTACAGTGCTTTTTTATTTTTGCTTCTTCCATTTTTTTAGTTTATTTCACATTTTATAGATTGTCTATTCTGTTTCTATGCGCTTCAGTTTTTTTGTTCTTTTTATTTAGTTTTGTTAGCATTTTCTATTTTTTGTTTAATACTCCGCAGCACACTTGCCCGCCACCGCACTCTACGTTGCTTTCATTTTTTTGTGTTGTGTTGCTTTTTTGGTTTTTGTATGAGAACTTTTTTGGACTTTGAAGACCTTGAAAATCATGTTTCTTTAAGGTTTAATTTCACTTCGTTGTCGTTTCATCGTTTCATCTTTTCATTTCTTCTCTTGCGCTATTTTATACAATCGAAAATATTCATGTTACAATATAAATAACAACAACAACGGTGTGGCGCATACTTTTATCACATTACAACATATTACAAAAAATTATATATATTATTCTCTTGCTCTCTTCTCTTTATTTTTTATATCTTTTTTTATTTTTATATATATATATTTTCACGATAAATTCTTTTGAGTTGAAAGCGCATTGCACGCATTCCAAAATGCTGACGTCGTCAAATTGTGTTACAACATTTTTTTTTCTGTTTTTGGAGCACATTTTTTCGTTTCTCTTTGTGTGCTTTTTTGTTATTCATTTTATTTATGAGCAACAGGCGCTTATATTTGGTAATAATTAATACAAAAAAAAAAATATTAGTAATTATTTTATAATGTAATTTTGTACATGTGTGTTTACATATGTCATACACATACACACACATGTAAAGCTCATCTTCTTCAACTCACTTACGGGCAACGAACGCAAAACTATTTTAAGGGTTTTGTAGATTCTTAAGCTTCCGCAAGTGCGAAGTAAAAAAGTGTGGCAAAGACTGTTTAGATTGTTAGAAGGACAGGGTAAAACATTTACAGGGTGTTGTCCTAATGTTTGTTGCATTAACAAAATGAATATAGCATATATTACACTGTAATATCATATATTTTATTTTATGATATTTATATACATACATATATATTCTGATCTGATATCGCTGTGGACCTTAAATGTCTACGCGTGGCCTTTTCAAATTGCCAGCATAACCTAACCTATATTTTGGATGGGTTATGCTGGCAGTGGGTGAAAAATATGTTCTCATTATCATTTTGCAAAGAAAAGGTTCGACTTCCCCTAACACCAAAGAATCTATAGTACAAAGAAGTGCCACGCTCATACAAACTTAATACCCACTTTATTTTGCTGGTGGATTTATAATAAATCCACCCAACCTCATGCAACAATGTTCGATCGAGTCACAACTGGTATGATGTTCAGTTCAAACTCATTGCAACCCACAATTGTTTTTATACTTTTGCCTTTCTTGTTTTTATTTGTCTATTTTATTAATATACATTGATTAGTAACGAAGTGAATGGTAAAGAAATCCCTGAAACAATTTTACCATATACTTTGTTGCTTTACCTTCTTGTACTGGAAAGGCCCATATCATAGGAGTAAAGAGTAATAGAATATATTTTTTTTTATTGCAAAAAATGCACTACAAAAACTATTATGTATGTACAAATGTGATATTGGAGACATTAAGTCTGCAGTATATTAATATGTATGTTTTTATTGCACATTTGTGCATATATTTTACCTCAAAAGGAACTACTTCTTAATAGTTTGAATTTTTGGTGACTTTTTGTGATAATTTTAAAAAATATTTTTAAGATTCATATAAAAGTGTTTGAAAAGTATTTTAAAGAAAATAAAAATATTAGAAAAGTAAGAAAAATTATATTGAAAAAATGTATTGAAGTCACTAAAGCCACTAATAATGCTTCCTGGTTTGAGCAAACGCATGAATGCTATGTACACCGGATTGAAATGTTAAAATTGATGATTCCGATATTGCTTCGGAAACATTGCGCATGGACAACATTTAAGAATAAAGCTTCATAGAATGGAAAAAATCAGATTTGAGACATAAATAAATTTGTAATGTGTTTTTACACTACAATTCATAACAATATCAAATAGGTAATTTTGTTTCATATGCTATTAAATTCAAAAACTTATAGAATGTACACAATTTTGACTTCGTCACTGAAATGCTGTTTGATCGCTTGAACATTTTACAGCGAACAAACATACAAACATGCGCATAATGTAATACAGAGGGTTGCATGTATGATTGAATACGTATGCAGACGGGCTTTTGTCAGCCTTACTCGACTCACATATAGGTTTGAACTGGACATCATACCAGTTGTGACTCGATCGAACATTGTTGCATGAGGTTGGGTGGATTTATTATAAATCCACCAGCAAAATAAAGTGGGTATTTCGTTTGTATGAGCGTGGCACTTCTTTGTACTATAGATTCTTTGCTAACACCAAAATGGATTCATGCTTAAAATAAAAATTCGACTTATAGAATGCACTTACCCACATTTCTATTGGTACATGACAATGTTTTTATTTGAGTTATAGCGAAATTTGAGCTATAGAAGTTCGAGTTATAGAAGCTTGACTGTATATATATCTTATACATATATATATTCACAGCGGATGTTATTCTGAGTCAGTGGGTGAAAATATAGAAGACACTCACTTCTTGGATAGATCGTTATTGCAAAACTAAATTTATTACTAATACCATTTTCGATTGGTAAATCTGGAGTAACTTTTTCAATTAAAATACACTTTTAGTGTAATTATTATTTCCAATTTGTAAATCTCAAGCGAAATGTACAACACTCGAGATTAATTTATAACATTCCAGACATCTTGCTAAACTGGCAAGATTATCCTGAAATTAACAACTGTTTTATACGATTTGACAGATAAAATGTGATTTGATTCGAAATATGTATTTATGAAGAATATAAGTGCTATAAGTGTTATTATATATATTATATATATTATATATTATATAATATATTTATATTTATTTATATGGCGTGTGCGGTTCAGTAAGTTAAAGTAAATTAAAATTTTTTGGGGATGTATTGCACTGCACTTGTATAAGTATTTATTTATATATTTTTAGTTAAAAGTTTTCAAATTTATTCATTTATTTATTAAATATCTTATAAAATTTTCACAATGGTAACACCTATTTTATCTAATTTACCGTAATTGAAATTCTGGTAAATACTAACATTCGCTGCCAAATCGACATAATTTACTATTTCCCTCAATTTACCATTAATTTACTTGAACTCGCACACTGTCGTATTATATATTAGAACACTAACACAACAACAAAAATATTAAATAACTCTAAAACCGTTCAATTTGGCCAAAAAAATTGATAGATCTGAAGTAAATTTAGATTGAATTCAAATTTACCAATCGAAAACGCCACAAATTTGTTTTTTGAAGTCAACTATGACGAAAAGTAAATAGAAAATATATCCTTAATACAAACCATTTTCTTACTAAAAACCATTTTCTCAATAGAAAGGTTTTTTCAGAATAGTAGTAAAACAATAAAATGTATTTTTAATTAATTTATATATTTTTGCACTATTTTATTGATCAATTATTAAAATAAAACATATATTAATTAATAAAAAAAATATATTTTATTATCACCAATAAAAAGACTGTAGTCTATAGTTATCTTCACTACCCTAAAACAACCTAAATTATTTAAAATAAATATATATTATATTATATTTGAAAAATATAATAAATGTATTCTTAATATCCTATAATAATATCCTAGAAAATATTAAAAATGTTGTGGTCAAACGTAATAAAAAGTAGTAGTGTGAGTAATAATTTGCGAAAAAAAAATGTACTTAACTAGTCCCATAGCTAGAAATTTACTTCGAGATGCACTTTGGATATTTTCTGGAACACAAAAATGTAACTTTTATCTTATTAAAGAATAATAATGAGTTTACAACCAATATATGTATAAATATATGTATAAATATAGTCCTTAGATTCATTTTGTGGGGAAGGTTTTTAAGTAACTCAAAACGCTGGGTTTATGTCTGTACTAAACTCATAATAACTATATATTGACCACATCCGGTCTGAAGAACTCCTTGTTAGTATAATTAAAATAAATATGGTATATGACTATTTTATTGCATATTTTACAAACCCTACTATTGTTCTTAACGGGTTGCCTCAACAGATATAAGTGGGAAAAAATATTTCTTTGAAATTTATGAATAAGGCGATATATTATTTGCATTAATTGAAGCATGGAATTCATGGACAAATAAATCAAATTCTGCGAATGGAAAATGTGTAGTTTTCTAACAGTTCTCAGCTGTCTAGTCATTGAAACAATGTCCAAGGATACCAGTCAAAAGGTTAAATATTTGTCCTTGAAATAAAGAAGAAAACGGGTCTATCCTATTTGCATAACACTTCCATTTAGCGGATGTCCTGGTAAAGTTAATACCTAAATTCTTTTTATTTTTTTTTTCTATAACAAAAAAGAAACTAGTTTTTTTTGTATATTGTGTTAAGCATTAAGAGTATGAAACCATAACTTGAACCAAAACAAAGGGTATAAGTAATACAATTGTTATAGAAGAATCCTAGCAATTGTAGCAAACATAATAGATAAATACAAAGAAAATTAAAATAGTTAAAGGATAGCCAGGACTGTTGTTCAGGATTGTCCGAAATGACAAAATAGGGTGGCAACGTAGAAAATTATATGAAAACATTATACAAAAAAAGAAGAACGTGTATTTAAAACAAGAATTGTCCCAAAATTAGAATAGAAAAATTGTTGAACTGGAAGGACAACTGACGAAACTGACCAAACTGACGTTAAGATGAAAACTGGACCAACTTGCTCAAATCTAATAGCGAAGGGATGCCTAATAAATGATGACTGCGGTGTAAGTAGCCGTTAAGAGGATGCTGCCAACAGTTATTTAAGATATTAATATTCTTTTCTTTAAAAGGACATTTTAAAAAGGCGTTTGGCAGCTGCATAAAAAGCATTGAAAATTAGCATAAAAAACTGCAATTTCTGGTATGAAATTTAAGATCTATTTTTGTAACGTTTTTTTAAATGAAAGTTAATTTTAATTAAATCATATAAAAATGAAGAAATGAAACAAAATATATAAAAATACATAATAGCATCTGCAAAAATTCACACTGTTGCATTTTTCAATTTTAATTACATAGCTGCCATTTTCTAACGATTAAGTCAAATGCAATAAAACGGATGAAAAAGAGAAAAAATATTAAAAAAGCAAAAAAAAAAAATTGCTACTTGCAACCCGTTAAAATGCGCGTCCAATCAAAAAACGAGCCTAAAATAATATAAATAAAGAATATGCACATAACTACAACAACAACACAACAAAAACACCAGTAACAACAACAACAACAACAAAAAGTTCAACATCATTTTGTGCCATTTTTATTGCATACACAACAGCAGTAAAGCAGCAGCTAAAATAAGTAGAACTAAGCAAAAACAACAATGCAAAAAAGTACAACAACAAAAAAATGCAAACTGCAAGCCAGCCACCTTCTATCTATACAATATGTACATTGCATGCAATACTGCAAGCACAGCACACACATTCATACACTCATCCATTCACACATGCACACAAAAATCCAACAAAAAGAAGCATAAGAGCTTAACAAAAACACTAGCAAACGCAAACGCAAACGCATACACGCCAACTGCCTTATAACATAAATTCATTCGTTCGCCTATATTATTGCGTGTGCTTTCAATTTGCACCACAATCACCACCACCACCACCATCCGCTACCAATCCCCTGATGATGCAACCTGCAACCATGCAACGACAACGTCATCCTTCTTTCATGCATCAACTCTACAGCAATAACAATAACAACAACAACAACAACAACAAATGTTCATAACAACAAAAACAACAATAATAAATGGGAAAAGGCCACTATACTGTGTGTGATATACCGGCAAATGGTATATCACAGAACAGCAACAACAACAATAGCAATAACTAAAGCAAATGTGCAAAGTAAAATACAACAGCAACAACAAATACAAGAGGAAAAGAAGGAAGGCAAGGCAAGGCAAGGCAAAGCAAGAATCGAAATGCCTTGGAAAAATAAGCAAAATTAAACATTTTATGCAAGGCGCAACCACAAATGCTTGCATTGGTGTTGTGTTGGTGTTAGTGTTGGGGATCAAGCCTTGCTCGCGGTAACTAATGGACATTGCAATTGAATAGACTGCATAACAGAATTATTAGTAGAAGAAGATGGAGAAGAGAGTGAAGAGTGAACGTACCACACAATGCAAAACTATTGTATGTTGTTTTTGGTTTTTTTAATTTGATTTTTAGTGGGTGCAGTTTGTGAATTTTTTTTTTCTTTCTTCTGTTTTTTCTGTTTTTTGGTAATTATTTGTTTTTTGTAGGTTGGATTAGACTTTGGGTATTTACGAGTAATCATTTTTGAAAGGATATTGAAAAGTCTGTAGCAAATGAAAATATAATTAATGATAAATGAAAATGAATATATAATATAATATAATATTATTAATAATATTATTAATTATAAATTTAATTGATTTTATTACTTTTAATTAATTTAATTGGATTTGAAAGTACTGTTGAACTTAAAAGGCAGGACATCTAGACTTCATACAATTCTTATAGAAGAAAGATGCTGAAGGATTTTATAGAAGGACTGAAAGGGATTCAAAGGTACTCATGATCCATTTTATGATTAGTAGAATATAAATGGACTATGTCATGTTAAAGTTATTATCTATCAAGAATTAGTATGCTTCTACATAGGATTAGTGTTTAAGTTGCAAAATTTATGTCGGTTATCGTATATCAACGGTTAAAAAATGTGGAAGATTCTAGGTACAAATATGATTAAGGTGGTGTAAATTGTGGCGATTTAAAGATATGAATCGTCCGTGATAGGACTATGGTTAATGGAACGAAATTTGTGGCTGTTTTGACACATTAGAGAATGAGAATCATTCTGGGGATGACTCCATTGCTTGATGAATGACGATGTTTTGGGTAGAACTTGAATTGAAGTCATAAGATTCGTGACTGTTTTACCATGTCACTGATTAGAGAATGAGAACCCTGCTGCGTAGGATTATAATTGAAGTGGTGAAATTTGTGTTAGTTTTTAGAGATCACTGTCTGGAGAATGATGCACTTTTTTGATGATGACTTTTAAGAGGTCTTGTACATGTAAGAATTAATATCAATTACTAGAGCATCATTTTTAGACACAATTTCGAAATCTGCAGGAACTATTAAAAAAAAAACACAATGGAACATATCTTGTGCACATCTCTAGAATCACCTAGCTTTATGTATCCACTATGAAAACCTATCAACTCACAAACCTGGTTGACAGTCCGAATATAGGTTTTGGAATAATAAACTCTGGTTACAAAATCACCAGGATGGAAGAAGAAAAACACAATGAAATATTTATTACGCAAATATCTAAATCTAAACAGCTTAATGCATTCTACTGTGACAATTTATCAACTAAAGAACCTGACTGATAGTCGCAATATAGACTTTAAAAGAATAAACGCTTCCATCAACCATTCAAGTTGATTTTAAAAACTCAATACAAATATTATTTTCGTGTATTTGGCAATATAACGACGGCTATACTTTTCTAATACACATAAAATGAAAGTATAACGTCAATACTTACCAACCTACCTACCAATCGCGCCGACTTCTCTATACTGTCAGTCTCCACAGCTTTTATTCTACTCACCTCCTAGTCGATGGATGACCTAGATTACACTGGAGAGGCGTATTAAAAACTAACTCGTCATAGTGACTACAATGAAATCTGTTTTTCATTTATTTTTTAAAATAAATAATAATGAATAAAATCATAATCTTATAAAGGATGATAATTATTGAAACACTTTCCTTTTTCCATTAATTTGTAATTTTTAGGAAGTTGTGTTATTTTAGTTTATAATGTACAGTTTGGATTTGATGGATTTAACTCAACCACACCATATGTCATTATATTCTACTATTTTACGTTTAGTGGTTAGCCTCGCTTAATTGTAATGTTTTCCTAATTCAAGTCCAGCCGTTTCTATTTATTGTTCTATTTTACTCATTGCTTTGTTCAATAGAAATTCAATTTGTTTCCATATAAAATCCATGGCTATCTAATCAAACTGCGAATGCATCAATCTTTTCGCGATTATTTTTCATGCGTTCGATGAAAAATTCGTTAGCAGCTGTTCGGTGCGTCCTGCCATTCTGACGCGTGCGTAAATCCTCCTACTTTCCGTTTTCGATCGAAACCAGTGAATCTGTCTGATTTTAACTAAATTTATTTCTTTTTCTTCTTTCGTAACCATTTGTACATTTTACAAATATATAATTTCATTTTAAGCACATTAGGTTCTCGTCCTCGTCCTCATCCTTATCCTTTGTAGTCGAATATTCACCATATGCGGCGTCTGCGTTTTTTGCGTTTTACTATAAAATTAGAATTAGAGGGGTTTCGTTCGATTTATTCTCAAACAGGACACGCACATAAAGTACAACACGCAGGAGATGTGTATTAAGTGCTATGCCCAAGCCCAAACTCGACATAGTAACTACAATGAAATCTATTCTTCTTTCATATTTTGAAAGGATCAAATCAAATTTCCATCCAAAGTTGGTGGATTATTTGATGAATGTGCGTGCGGCGTCTGTCATGTCAACTTTAAAGTCTGGGCATGCGTACGTAACATTGACATTGGGTGTTTACGTTCGTTCGGTTGGAAAACACCTTTTCCCTAACGGGATTAAATGTTCATATGACGATGGAAAAATAATCTACGACAACAACAAGAACAACGACAAATTACATTGGAAGAACCAACCACCACATGAAGTTTGCCTGAATTTCAAGTTTGTCATTCTATTGAGTGTCCCGTGGATTGTGTCTATAATTAACAAATTTTTATTTGAGGTAATCTGTTATTATTTATTTTTCTAGAATAGTAAAATAGACCGAAATTCTGCAATTCAAATGGAATCAATTTTATTAATAATTTGGGATTAAATTTTAAGTTCAAGAATGGTGAATTTTTAGTAATAAAGAAAGATTTGAAAAACCAAAAACTAGTAGGAATTGAAAAAAACTTTTTGTCATCATTCTCTAGAGTAATTAAGTCAGAAATAGAATAGCTCTCAGTCACCAGGTGTGGTTATTTAAATTGGGATGGTGGCCTTGTACACCAAATCCCACTTCAGAACCAAGCTTTTAGCCCAATTTTGACAGTGTGCTCAGTTACTTATATTTATTTTTATGTTTCAATGAAATAAAATTAAACAAAATAACTCTTTTAATTAATTTAATTAATTTCACTTACCAAATAATGCTCTTCATATTGCTTAAGTATGCTAGCAGTCATAAAGTGCTAACAAACGCCACTAAAAGTAAAAAAGAAAAGAAAAAATAGTTTATTTTAATTATTTATAATAAAAAAAATTATAATAAACTAAATGTTTTCTTATTTTATTGCTTTAATAAAAACATTTTAATTAATTAATTAATTAGTTTTATTAATTTAATTAATAAATATTTAATACAATTCTGATCTGTTTTTTTTTCGATTTTTAATTAAAATAGAAATAATGATGTAAATCTCATTTCCTCGGGGTTTCTCTATATGTTGATATAACTTATTTCTAGAGTAATAAGATCAGTAACAGAGTAATGAACTCATTAATGGAGTAACAACTAATATAATAGAGTAACATAATAGTAATAGTGCAAATCAGCAACAACATAATAAATTGCGAGCGCATGTTTTCTGTTTTTGGGACTTTAAAGTCCCAAAAGCTGGATTACAGAGCTTGGTATTTGTGATCGTTAAATTCCCATTAAATTAGCAACTAACTAATTATTGCTGGTTGGTTAGTTTGTTTTACTAGCAGCAGTGCTTCTTCTTCTATCAAAGCGGTATATGGGCACGGTTACCACAACTCGTTTATAAAAATCTTCGTTTTAAACCCCGCTAAAATATTTCTTTTAATTAAATGTTTTCAGTTTGAATGAGTTATCAATACATGCATCTCAAATGAATTACAGTATATGAATCAGAAAAAAAAAATCTTTAAGAAAGATCTCTAGTCCTGCTATGTAATCTCAAAATCAACAACAATGTCTTCAAACTACTAGCAACAGAAATTAAACAAGGTGACTGTTCAGCTCTTATCTTAGTAAGGTTTAGTTCGGATTACCCTCTACCGGCACTCGAGGAAGAGACACCGAAGTATTTGTTGTGTCTATGTTCAGGTTTATTCAAAACCGGGCTTAAGTTTTTTGGTGTGCATTCTTTAATTTATTCGGCAATATTTCCAACAATTACATTTTCCAGACACATATCATTCGGCTGGTTATACATTAAGACCGAAAGGTTTTCGGATATTCTCATTTAAAATTCGCGCGCTGTATATTTTTCGATATTTTAAGTTTATGTAGTTTGGCAGCACTGTCCTTAATTACTATGCCAAAAATGAGCGCGATCTGTCAGACAGTTCGTTTACGGCAGCTGTTGAAACCAGTTCACCTCAGTAGTGCGTTGCGAAAAAAACAATGGAAAAAAAAATTGAACAAAGAGTTTGCATCAAATTTTGTGTTTCGAACGAAATTTCGTGTGCAGAATCGTTGCGAATGCTACAAAAGGCTTATGGGGAATCAGTTTTTATCGAAAACTCAAGTTTATGAGTGGTACAAAGCCTTTCAGGACGGTCGTACGACCGTCGAAGACATGCCGCGTTCTGGACGACCTTCGACCTCTACCACCGACGAAAACATTGAAAAGGCAAAGGAAATCGTGTTCCAAAATCCTCATGTGAGTGTTAGAGAGATAGCACGAGAGCTAGGCATCGGTCGTGAGATGGCTCGTTTGATTTTGGTGGACAATTTGTGTATGCGACGTGTCAACGCTCGGCTTGTTCCGATTCACCTCAATTTGTTCAACATTATCAACGATTTTAAGGCCAAAAATTCAATAAATACCATCGAACAGCCACCGTATTCACCTGATCTTGCACCGTGTGACTTTTTCCTGTTTCCCAAACTCAAATTACCACTCAGAGGAACGCGTTTTGAATCCATAGAAGACGTAAAACAGAATTCGCAGAGGGAACTCAAAGCCATACCGGAAAGCGCCTATAAAAAATGTTTTGATGATTGGAAGAAACGTTGGCATTTGTTTATCGCTTCTAATGGAGCATATTTTGAAGGAGATAAAATAAATATTGATGAAGGTTAAGAATTTTGCGTTTTATTTAAAATTTCCCGAAAACTTTTCGGTCACAATGTATTAATTATCAATTTTCTACCCACAATTCGATGGAGGAAAATTCGATTTACCTTCCACTTTAACTTATTTCTCTCACGAGTCAAAATTTCTCAAGAACTCAGTTTGATGTGGTTTTTGGTAAAAAAGTATCAAAGGACCTTATCACCTTGAGAATGAAATTTATGTTGTATATATTGTATATATAATATATAGTCTACATATATAATTCTTCAGTCAGTTAGGTGATATTATATTTTAACGTAATTGTAATAATATTTATTTACAAATAAATTTGTTAAATTTATAATATATTAAGATCGAATTTATGTCCTAAAAACGATATTCTGATAAATAAACTGATAGCGATATTAATATTAATAAATTCAGATTATAATATTTGTTGATTTTAATATTAATAAAAAAAAACCATACAATTCTTAATAATTAAAAAAATTTTGCCTAAACAATTATAAATATGTTTTTAAAAAAAATATAGCAAATCATTAAATTTCAAATTGTATTTGTGGATTCTATCGCAGTTAATTGCACTGTATTACCCAGGGTTGACGTCTGAGCTAGAAACTTAAATATGGAATGTAAATTAGCATTTATTTTAATACGGTCTTTGCGTAGACTGCATAAAAGACCGTATTACGATCTACATGTTTCACGGCCTTTGCTGAGGCACCACGATTTAAATTTTTTTTGAATTTTACGTGAAATGATAAGGAAGGTAATTTTTTAAATATACTGAATAAAAGTAAATTATTTATTCAGTTTTTTTATGTGTTATTCCATAAAAACAAAGATGATTTCTGTAAAATATTCATACATTTTTATTTTATTTTATTGTGAATGGGAAGCTTGTGCATACCACCCAAAAATTATGCTTCAAAAATTAAATAAAAGAACAGAAAATGCAATCCACAACAGTTTGAGTTTGATTATAAAACACGCTCTACATATTTTTGGATCCCTTTAAGTTTATTATGCATTTCATTTACACTGTTAGAGACGCAACAAACTCATTGTCCAGTTCCAGACGCAGTCATCTATCATTATAACAATGCTAGATCACACAAATATTACATATATAAGCTATTAGGACTTACATAGGCTTCAAGTCCACTCCGATATCCCCCGCCGTTGGAGACTTATCTTACCTCTGATAAACTTAACCGTTTTCAATAAGAATCGAGATAGAATAGTTAGGAGTTAACTTCTTATTATTCTCTCTTCAAACTCCTAAAAGTGGAAATCTTCTAAGAAGTAAACTCTTTATCTAGCGTTATGCTGCCTAACCTAAACTACAATCTGTAATTAGAGTCTTAAGGAGATGGACACCACTCTTTGGTGAACTTTGTAGAATAACTTTAGTATAATTTCCTTACTATATGGTTGGTTTATTCTGCCTGGAAATCAGTCGCTGTTTCCAAAGTTCTTTTTTCTGATAAGTTGTTTAAATAATGAAGCTTAATTCCGTATCTGATATAATTATATCAGATGCCGTATCTGATATAATTATATCATCAAGCAGAGTAGTGCAATATCTGTTTAACACATAAACTCTAGAATTTCCTGCAATATAAGGCTTAACCGAAAATCAAATAAAAAGAATATTTATATATTTTTCCCACCATTTTTTTATTTATTTTTTTTTTTAATATACTCATATAAAAGTATATTAAAATATTATTGTTAATGTACATAACAATACATGGATTAAACAGCTGTACCGAACAGAAACATTATCTGCAAATTTAATGCATTCAGTCCTTTTTTTCAAATGGAAAACGCATCCATTCATGGCGCTTAAATAGGCATCTATACGATTTATACCATCTATTAGACAAGTTGAACCAAACTTGTAACAATAAAAAGAACACATTTAAGTTTCCAGTTCCAGAGTTTTGTGGAAATTCAGAGCTAAAAAAACATTTTTTAAAAATTTTTTAAGATTTTATCAATTTATATACACTTACCTATAGAGTTCTCATCATATTATTCAGTTCCTGTTTGTAATATGTTGTAAACATTCTCATGTAAAAGTTATAACACTAAGCATAGACCCGTAATAGCTGAGGATCTGTCTCATCATATGTTCTCATCATATCAACCGATTCCTGTTTGTAATATGTTGTAAACATGCTCATGTAGAAGTTATTAAACCAAGCATAGACCCATAATAGCTGAGGATCTGTCATTAGTATTTAACTAACATTGTTAGTAATAGAAAAAGTAACAATTTCCTATGATCTGGTATCTTCATTGATTGTCCATTTGGAGTCCATTGAAATTTTTAAATATTCTCTACCAGGCGACAAAGATATATTAAGACACTACAATGTGTGCCAATAGATCACTAAGACCTTGAAAAACTGCAACCCACACTCTAAAAGTCAAGTCCTGGTCTGTCTGGCACTGATAAGAAAATTAACAATTTTCTTACACTCTCGGAGTCCTTCTCAGTTCATAAACAAGCATTACTGAAGTTTATCAATGCTGTACTTTAAGAAAGTACTGATAACAGAGTCCAGGTCGTACCGGAAAGATTACGCCACTGAAATCCAAAGGAATTGTGAAAAGCCAAAAACCTCACTTGAGCTCAAAAAGGGCCTTTTGAGTTTTAAACCCCGCTAAAATATTGAGTTTATCAATTCTGTACTTTAAGAAAGTACTGATAACAGAGTCCAGGTCATACAGAAAAGATTACGCCACTGAAATCCAAAGGAATTGTGAAAAGCCTTATTCTTCCTTAGGATAATAAAATATAAATATAAAATATAAAAGATATAATAAGAAGATATAGTAAATGCAAATGAGTTGGATAGAAATGTTACCATATAATTTACCGTCTCAGATGCTTAATAAGATACTCTAAACATCAAAGTATCCTATCCTTGTTCTTGAAGAGAATGAATGGTTGTTGAATAGCTTTCAGTCCCTAAACCCTGGAAATATAATGGAAGTAATATTAAGCATCTTACTTTAAGTCCAAGTTCAGCGGTAACCACAGCTGCGGTGATTTGCAACCCTGAAATAGTTAATGATTTTTATAGGTTTAAAGACTTTTAGGTTATAGAAATGAAAAATTAAGTTTAAAGTTGCACTTACTCTGAAATATTGACAGATCTTTTGATTTTGTTTAGCAAATCAAGTAAGCATGTTTGTTGTTGTCCAAATTTTTTTATATTTTTTTTTTTTGTTTTATGAAAAACTTAGCCGAGATCCTTTTTGAATACTTGAATCTTTCTGAAGGCCCGACACAAGTCATGAGCTTCTTCATCGTAAGCATTGAAGAAGTGCTTTCCCCTAGGTGGGCCTAAAAATAAAAATTAATGAAAATTTAAGAGATAAATAATTCGTTACTTACGTAGGGTGTTTTTAAGTAAAGTTTTTTATTGTAAATTTATTTATAAACCTCACAACTTGGAGGCTGTTTTAATAATAGTTTTAAAAGTACACATATTATATTCATTTAAAAAATATATTATCCAAGCTTTCGCGGTACTTGGAATTTAAGTGAGAAGGGATGAATTAGTAACTGTATTCCATTTTAGAAACAAAAATATAACCGAAACATTCATTTTTTTTTTTAATTTTGAATTTTGAATTTAGTTAAACTTTTTCTTAGGAGGAAAATTATGTTCTATACTCAACGAGAAATAATTTATAACTAATATTGTTCTTTAAGGTTAAATTTTTATCAAAAATTTAAAAGAAAACTATGTGTACTTGATTGAGAGAGAAATTGATTTTAATATATAAAAAATCAAAATTTTTTTTTTCGTAACCAATAACAACAAAATGTCATTGTGATAAATATGATTTATTAACACTAAAACTTGATTTCATTATTTTTCAGTCAGCGTGCAAAAACTAGAAAATAGATTATATTCCAAAATTGGTTTCGGCACCGTGTTATGATATAGATGCAATATATAGACCACTCAAGTTGGTTCGATGTTATATATGTGAGCAAGCATTGAAGTTAAAGGGCTAGACACAATTTCAGAACAAGGAAGTCTAGTGGGGAGGCTTGAAGATTGCGAGAGAAACTCTACTGAGAAAACTGCAACCGAAAGAAGAAAACGTTACGTAGGTAAAATGTAGACGTTAAAGACGCGACATTGAGGGTAATTCGAATATGTCGCATCAATGAGCGAGAGACCTGCCTTAAGAAAAATGAAACCAAAGGAAGAAAGTATGTTATGTAGGCATGGCATAGATGTTAAAGACAAAACCTAAGGGGTTATTCGAATATGCCACAAGAATGACCGAAAAAGCTGTCTTAAAGGAAATGCAACCGAAAAAAAGAACTACGTTATATAGGTATGACGCAGATGTTCCAGACAAAGTCTGAGCAAAAAAGCTGTCTAAAAGGAAATGCAACCGAATAAAAGAAGTACGTTTTGTAGGTATGACGCAGATGTTCCAGACAAAGTCCTAAAGCAGGTTCGGATATTTTATGAATATAAGCAGATGTTAAAGTATTATCTCTACAAATAATTCTAGGAATAAGAATCTCAATTGGAAGTCTTGAGTATTGTGAGAGAGCTTTCTTAAGGAAAACACAGCCCAAAGAATAAGGGTGAATTATAAACTACAGTAAATTGATTTTACTTTAATATTAATTTTTATATTCTTTTTTAGCTTTGGGTATAAAAGAAATCTAAAAAATTATTTACCATCCAAATATAAAAATATTAATAGGAACATAAAAAGAAAGTAAAATTTTAGCAAGAGACTTGTTCTTTTTATGCCGCACCTCGAAAAGATCGAACACTCCTATTGATAAATTTAAATATTTACATTAAATTTATATGTTTTAAGATACTTTAATAAGAGAGTTTTTTTTTACTGCACTATGGAGCGTTCTAATACTCCTATTGATAAATTTAAATATTTATATTATATTTATAAGTCTTTAAGATACTTTAATAAGAGAGTTGTTGTTTTTTACCGTACTATGGAGCGATCGAATATTCCTATTGATAAATTTAAATATTTATATTATATTTATAAGTCTTTAATAGACTTAAGCAAGAGAATTGTTGTTTTTTTGCCACACTATGGAGCGTTCTAATACTCCTATTGATAAATTTGAATATATATATATTATATGTCTTTAAGATACTTTAATAAGAGAGTTTGTTGTATTTTACCGTACTATGGAGCGATCGAATATTCCTATTGATAAATTTGAATATTTATATTATATTTATATGTCTTTAAGATACTTTAACAAGAGAGTTGTTGTTTTTTACTGCACTATGGAGCGTTCTAATACTCTTATTGATAAATTTAAATATTTATATTATATTTATATAAATTTAAGAGACTTAAGCAAGAGAATTGTTGTTTTTGCCGCAATATGGGGCGTTCAAATATTTCTATTGATAAATTAAAATATTTATATTATATTTATAAATCTTTAAGAAACTTTAGTAAGAGAATTGTTGTTTTTTGCCGCACTATGGGGCGTTCAAATATTCCTATTGATAAATTTAAATATATATATTATATGTCTTTAAGATACTTTAACAAGAGAGTTATTTTTTTACCGCACTATGGGGCGTTCAAATATTCCTATTGATAAATTTGAATATTTATATTATATTTATAAATCTTTAAGATACTTTAACAAGAGAGTTGTTGTTTTTTACTGCACTATGGATCGATCTAATACTTCTATTAATAAATTTAAATATTTATATTATATTTATAAATCTTTAAGAGACTTAAGCAAGAGAATTGTTATTGTTTGCCACACTATGGGGCGTTCAAATATTCCTATTGCTAAATTTGAATATTTATATTATATTTATATGTCTTTAAGAGACTTTAGCAAGAGAGTTGTTGATTTTAGTAACATTACGAAGCGATCGAATACTCTTATTAATAGTTTTAAATATTTTTTATTACAATATAATATTTAAATGTTAAATTTTTAATTTGTGGATTTCAAATAAAAAGTGTGTTGGCAATACTAAAATATGTGTTGGAGCAAACCGGAGTCGAAGCTCGATTGCCTCCTCTTACGTGTGCAGCAGCTGCCGGTCATTTAAATTGTGGAAGGGTTAATTTATTTATTTTTACTTTTATTATATATACTAATTATTTGTTAATATAATAAAAAGTATTAATAATAATATTCTTGGTTTTGTTGTCTTTTCAAGTGAATAAAATACAATTTATAGAATCAAATTCACTATTAGTTTGGAGCGTAGAAAATATAATCCACAAAATACATTTATTTCTCAATGTATTTGTAAGCTTGCGCACATGAACATGTGGTGTGGTGCACAATCTTATCTGCTGCCGTTTCCACACTTTGGTATGAATGAAGCGATTAGGCTGTCTGCTGTTTGGCCAACTGAACTGAGTAGCAGTAGTGCTGTTGTGCTTCGCAAGTGAAAGGTGGTGTTTGTTGTTGTCGGGAAACCAATTCAACCAATTCAACCAAACTAAGAGCAGAAAAAATAAAAATTCGTGGTGTAGCATTAAAAGAAATATCATTCTAAATTGCGGGAATTTTTTTACAAAACATAAAAATATTCCTCTTTTAATTATTAAAAATGTCACTCTACAGAATTGCGCGTAAATTGCCAGAGGCACAGGTGAGTGTCGACTAAAAAAGTAAAATAAAATAATTATTGTAAAAAATTGTTAACAAAAAAAACAAAAAACATCACGTCACTCGCTCAACTTAAGAACAAAACCATGCCACGCTTTTATTTCAAACACAAAACAAAAAAAAAAGGAAAGGAAAATACCTACGTTGTTGTTGTTGTTGGTGGTGGCTTTAAATCCAGAATTAGAATTTCGACTAAAACGTGGTGTTACGCTGCTTTAGTAAAATCAATGAAATATATTGTTTTTTTTTATATTTTTTTGAATAAATAAAAAGAAAAATAAAATTTTAAAAAGTTTAAAATAGGAAGAAAGAAGAGCTCGTATTTTTCTATTTTTTTTTGTCTTCTATAGACGTACGTTTATAACACATTACATAATATCAAAAAAAATTTGAAGAGTTTAAATTTTTACAGTGTGATTTTTATTTCTAAATTTAGAAATTAATTTTATTTTCGATTTTCATTAAAAAAATTTTAAAAATATTTGAATTTTATATATTATATAAATAAATTTACATATTTAAGACAGAGTTTTTTTTGGGAGTTTGTTGAACTTCGTTTTGTTATGTGTACGTGCACACGTTTTGCAGGCATTGTTGTTGTTGTTGTTGTTTTTAATATGTGTTGTTGTTGTTTTTGTTTTTGTTTTATAAGTTCAAAATATGACAAAATAAACGCTGACTGTCCCTTCGTTTTGCTAATAAATTTACCTTCGCTTTGTTGTTGGTAATTTTTTTGGTACTTTTTTTTTTGGTATTTTTTCTTATTTTTTGCTTTGTTTATGGTTGACATAAAATTTTCGTTTAATGCCAGAAGTGCAGTTTTTTTATGTTCTAAATTTTATTTAATTTTTATCTAAATTTAGCTGATCAAATCAGTTGTATAAATTTATATTTTTATTATCTTGAATTGTGTGTATGGATTTTTTTATTACTATACAAATTTTGGAAGTTTTTAAAAATGTTTTATAAAATTTTTAAAAATTTCCTCACGTAACGCGATAAGATTAAGGGAGAGTGAAAGGCTTGAGTTTTGCTTGCAGTCTTTCGAGCAAAAATAAAAACTAAATTTAGAAAAATAAATTTAATTATTACATAAAACTTAAAAGGTATAAAGAAAAAACAAATCTTCAATATATGTTATAAATTTTAAAAATAACTTATAAATAAAAATAATAAATTATATTATAAAGTAATAAAAAAATCAATTCTTTAATATATGCTATAAAATTTAAAAACAATTAATAACTAAAAATAATAAATTATATTATAATTTATGCGAATAAATCAAACGTAATGTCTTGACGCAATAAAAAAACATTTAAGTTTACTTACCAACCCTACGCTACGCTACGCACTGCAGAGGTGACATTAACTGTCATTAGAAGCAAATGCGGAAGCTAAGCAAAATTGTTACCTCAATTATTTAGTTTTAAATATATTATTTTTATATTAAAATAATTCACTAAATTCTCTAATAAATGCTAGAATAACGATATTTATATATTCAAATATTTTCATATAATAATTATGCAATATTCAAATACTTAAACTCTTCAGCGTAGTTTATACTTTTCTTACTTGTATTACCTTAAAAGGGAAGTTGGGTTAATAAATATTTCGTATAGAAAACTCACCACGCTTTAGTCATATTAAAACATATAAAGCCGCTAATGGAAACATTAACCCTTCTGGTTATATTAAGTAATAAATAGATATAATAAACAAAATAGACGAAACTTACTAATTTTTGTAATTTGTTTTTACATTTTTGGATTTCTCCCCAATCACAAAACGCTGTAATAGAAAACAGAATAAAAAATAAATTTTAAAATAATAAAATATATATAATAATAAATTATTTTTTTAATAATAAATTACTCTTTTAATATGATGTAATTATAATATTAGATATATAATCATTATGTCTTGTACGACACATCTTCAACCAAAACCCTGTGTTACAAAATCAAATATATAAATTAATTAAATAAGAAATTAATGAAAAAAAAAATTTAGTAAAAAATGAAATGAATAAATAATTATAAAAATAAATAAAAAAATAAAAAATAAATAAATATTATTAAATATTAAATTAAATAAATATCGTCAGCCACAAACCTGTGCAACAAAATAAAATAAATAAATAAATTAGACAAAAAAATTGTTTAATTATAATAATTAAACGTTATTGGTACTATAAGACTCTTCTGGTCGCAGTACCGGCCCCTCGGCGATTTCACGCCAATAGCTTTAATAAAAATAATAATAAATAGAAATTAATGAAAAAAAAATTTTGAAATAAATAAAATAAAATTATTCATTAAAATGAATAAAAATATATTAATATAAAACGCAGAATATGGCGATATTAATAATATTAATTTTATTCTTAGCACATATACAGAATATAATAAAAAATAATAATTATGTTATTAAAAGTTTTTAATATAAAGTAATACTTTTCCATCACACTTATATATAAAAAAAGAAAAACTTAATATAATTTTTTGAACTTTTTATGCCAGTCAGTTATTGAAAATGTTTTTATGGCACTTTTGGCAGTGAGTTAACTAACAACGTTGACTGCAATAGTGGTAACAAACTGCACTTACAAAATGGGAGAAAGTAGAATAAATAGTGCCTCCTAACAGCACTTAGAAATAGAAGACGATTTTCACAGAAATGCACCAACAACTACGAAACAATTTCTGTAAGAAACATATTTAATGTTTAAAATAATAATGACACTACAGTATAATTATGTTAATGGTATCAAAGATAAATTAGATTAAGGTTATCGGCTGCTCTAAAGGCACATAAACAATTTTATGTTTATCTTGTTAAACATAAGCATTTAATCGGATATACATTGTGACCGAAAGGTTTTCGGAGGTTCTCATTTAAAATTCGCGCGCTGTATATTTTTCGATATTTTAAGTTTATGTAGTTTGGCAGCAACTGTCCTTAATTACTATGCCAAAATAGAGCGCGGATCTGTCAGAACAGTTCGTTTACGGCAGCTGTTGAAACCAGTTCCCCTCAGTAGTGCGTTGCGAAAAAACAATGGAAAAAAATATTGAACAAAGAGTTTGCATCAAATTTTGTGTTTCGAACGAAATTTCGTGTGCAGAATCGTTGCGAATGCTACAAAAGGCTTATGGGTAATCAGTTTTATCGAAAACTCAAGTTTATGAGTGGTACAAAGCCTTTCAGGACGGTCGTACGACCGTCGAAGACATGCCGCGTTCTGGACGACCTTCGGCCTCTACCACCGACGAAAACATTGAAAAGGCAAAGGAAATCGTGTTCCAAAATCCTCATGTGAGTGTTAGAGAGATAGCACGAGAGCTAGGCATCGGTCGTGAGAGCTATCCGCCGTAAACGGCCTCAATTGTGGAAGGATAATTCATGGATTTTTCATGACGATAATGCTCCCTCGCACCGAGCCAACATTATCAACGATTTTAAGGCCAAACATTCAATAAATACCATCAAACAGCCACCGTATTCACCTGATCTTGCACCGTGTGACTTTTTCCTGTTTCCCAAACTCAAATTACCACTCAGAGGAACGCGTTTTGAATCCATAGAAGACGAAAAACAGAATTCGCAGAGGGAACTCAAAGCCATACCGGAAAGCGCCAATAAAAAATGTTTTGATGATTGGAAGAACGTTGGCATTTGTGTATCGCTTCTAATGGAGCATATTTTGAAGGAGATAAAATAAATATTGATGAAGATTAAGAATTTTGCGTTTTATTTATTTATGACCGGAAACTTTTCGGTCACAATGTATTTTATATAATATATTTATTACAAAGTCCTACATAAGCATATATATATATATATATATATATAATACAAATTTTAAATTTAATATAAAAATAAATAAAATATGAACATAAAACATTTATTCAGTTTTATAACTTTTTCAATGTCATCCATAAAAAAGTTTTATGCAACATAATTTAAATATTCTTAAAAATAAGACTCACTGATAATGGGGATAATAAACACTGAGTAACTCAAAAGTCAAATATTTAACTTATTATTCTCAAATTTTACAATGAACAATAAAAGTTACAGAATTTGGAAAATATATTCATTAATCGAATACAGTTAATGGATAACATCGTCCATTGTTCACACTAATTGACAAGTATTTAAGATATTTCTTATACAGCTATAGGTGTATAATACAGTTATATATTTTGCAGGAGTACTGAGAGTATTGATTTAATTAGATATTAATAGTTGAATACAAAAATAAGTTTCAATATGTGATTTATTTTGCTTCTTTTTTTGTCCGATTTTAGTGCTATTAAAACGATAGGTTAAAAAACTGGTTAGTGCTTGTAACAATAACTAGATGTCTCTACTAAGCATCGAACTGCGATTACCAGTAGATTAGTTGTCATTTCATATTGGTCTGTGCTATCATTTTATTTGTATTGTTCTATATGAAGTGGTAGATTGTTGTCTCTGGTTGGAAGGAGTTGACGCTTCTAGTCATCTTCTTTGTGCCTTTTCGGATTTTAGATGTTAGTGTGATATTAGAAAATACTTAAAGAGCAACATTATGATTTTTTCAATTATGTCAATTATGACGAAAGAGAAGGTAGTTATTTTCAAATTTTCTTTTAAATTAACTGAAAATTTAACTGTTCATACAACTATTTCGTTTATTGGCAAATGCTCATTGTCAGTGGGCTTTATAAATATTGGTTGGACATAATGATTTTCATTTGAACAATGAACTCCTTTGTTCGGTTGGAGTGAGTAGTAGCACAAAAGAAGTGTTATATAGATATTGTAAGGGCATAAACTCTTACTATATCTTCCAATTCTTATGATTAATACGTAAATTACTTTATGTTAAAAATCAAAAAGGCTTTTAAATACCAGTCTATATCTGCATATTCAATATTATTTCATATATTTACTTTACTTGTATATAATTTCCATAATATCTTTATTTTTATTAGAAAACAAAAAATTACTTTGTATAATAATTGGAAGAAAAAATACTGAAAAATGTCAGTATTATAAAGCCCAATGGATGTACATTTTATTATAATTGTCAAGAAGACTACAACTAATTACAATCATCAATAATAACTTAACGCCAATAAGACTATTCAAAATACTTTTAGTACATTAAACACAGCAGTTTTAGTACATTAAACAAGGTAGTTATGCAATTAGGTAATTACTTACCCGTTTACAATAAAGGGTTAAATTATTCAAATAATAATTGTGGATCATAGTTTCCATAAATGAAAAATGAATTTTCATTTTTAACAATAATTGTGTTTGTATTTACGTAAAGTAATAAATGCATTTATAATTTGATACATATTATTTAATAAAATATGCGAATTTAAAGAAAAATCGTCCAAATTATTTCAAATAAAACGAAAATAGAACACAAACACTTGAGTGTGTTGTGTTCTTTGTTGGTGGAAAGAATTGTTATTTTGGCCGGGCGCCAAGAAAAAGAAAAGCTTTTGCAGAGAAAAATCGCAGCAAAATGTGTCACTGCGCACGGGTGGAAGGAAAGTTGACGTTCAATTATTTGCTTAAAGACTGAAACGCGCAAACATAATCACATGATGACGTTCCGCTTCAATTTGCATTATTTAATTCTTACGTAAATTTGTACTAATTTTTTTTTTTATTTGAAAAAAAAAAAAAAAAATATTTGTTTTTCATTAATTTTAACACCAAACAAAAAAAAAAAATTAATAAATTACTTTGTATGCTAATTGGAAGAAGAATTACTAAAAAGTAGGTGAGGCAATATTGCTTTGTTTTTGCAAACGAAAAAACTAAAATAGTAAACAAAAATTAGCAAAAAATAATTTCTCTTTCATTTGAATTTTGTTGCTCTTTTTGTTTTGTGTTTTTTTTTGTATTTGTTTGTGTTCTCATTACGTAACAGTGAAAAACATTTCTTATTCCTGTTCTTGTAGGAAAAAAAAAAAGAAATTATTTTTGCTCACATAATTTGCGAAAAATCAATAGAGCACAGCCACCACACCACACACAACCCACCACAGTACGTAACGTTTGTGATTTGCTCTTTTTCTGTTCTCACCCAAGAGAGCGCAAAGTGTGGTAGTTGTTGGGATGTGATGGGTGGGTGCTAGGCTTATTTGTGACGTAACAGCTGCGCTTGAGTAATAAATAACCGGCAAATTTTATACACATTCATATATATTTAACAAAAAAAAAAAAAACAAATTTAAAAGTAGCTGTTAATATATTTACATAGAGAAGTAGAATAAATTGAAATAATTTTAATTTTATTATTAGAAATAAATGATAAATTTTGGATGAGGTTCTTACGTAGTCTGTGCACATCGACGCGTGTTAAAGTCAATTAATATTAAATAGTCAAGTACTTTGTCAGGGGATTGAGACTTAAGGAATTGATGCCTTTTCTATAATGAATTAAAAGACTATATATATTTTTAATTTATGACTGTTTAAAAAGACAAAATTTTTTATTTTTTTGATTACTTAAATTATATATACAGCTAGTCTATTGAACTAAAATGAATATGTCACAATAATCCTTAAAGGAAGCAGTGACGTGATGACAAGTTCCCATTCCGTTTTTAAATCTAATCTAAATCTATATATATATATTTTATATAAACATAAACAATCTTAAAGTTCAATTATCTTTCAAACGCAACAAATTTCAAAATGTGTCTACAATGCCAATTGTTATAACCCTATGGGCCCATATCTCTTAGGAAAAAAATTACAAAATATTTTTCCAAGATATGGGTCTTCTTATTTTATGAAAGGAGCTTATAAAAAAATTTCAGCCAAATCGGAAATCATGTTAATTTTTCCCAAAATTCGTCCGATTTGTAAAAGAATGACTCATATACAGTTAGCCCCCAATAACCCGATGTCCCATT
This sequence comes from Teleopsis dalmanni, assembly GCF_002237135.1. Lineage (NCBI taxonomy): Eukaryota > Metazoa > Arthropoda > Insecta > Diptera > Diopsidae > Teleopsis > Teleopsis dalmanni. Next base: position 159,331,015 of record NC_051846.1, on the reverse strand, counting down.
TTGTAAAGAAAACAATCGACTTATGGAGACTTCGAGTTAAAGAATTTTTTTGTAATTGTATATAATTAGCTATATAAACCCTGTTGCACTCTATTTAGTTCGAGTTAATGAAAATTGGAGTTGTAGAAGTTTGAGTTATGGAAGTTTGACTGTAAATATATAATTATATAAATAGTTAACAAATTTTGGTTAAAAAAATAATATTGTTTATAATTTTTTAATATTATGTTTCTAATTAAAAATTATTTACAATAAATAAAATTATCGTTTTATATATTGTAACACAAATTTTATTTTTTTGTATTGTAAACTTTAATTGCAAACTATTTTATTGAAAATTATGAAATAATAATACTTAGATTGTAGTTGTTTAACAGAATAATCAATCTCCATCTCCAATGAGATTGATATACTCTAAAATTATGGTTTAGCAGTTCTAATATCTTTCGCATATAGTTACTATCTTTAAGGTTTAATTTATAGAAAACTGATATAAGGTAATATGTGATATTTCATTAACCTTCGTTTTTAATATACGATTATATAAGATATCTCTTTAACCTTTTGATTTTTTAGTATTATCTAATAAATGAATCAGTTTCACAAATAAATAAATGCCAGTTCTTTTGGATGCGTTTTTAATCTATCAAAGTACTAACAACTAAACCCTTCATCTTTGAAAAATGGAATTCTGAGATCTTTTTGGAGTTCGTAGTTTACTACATACCATGAAGCAATATATATTTGCCATGAAGTATTAATTAAAGTGACATTGCAAACGCGGTATAAAAACCGTATCATCACTATTGGTCACAGTAAATGACGTAGCGCTTCTCCGTAGCTAAGGCATTTTATTTTCATATTAACTTTTCTATTTTCTGTATGAAAAATTTATAAGAACTGATAAGGAAAAAATTTTGATTTCAGTCTCATGATACCGATAATCATCTATATAGTACTTCAAACATCAAACACTTGTATAGCATTTGATATATCTTTATCAACATCAAACCTTGTATATTTATATGAGGAACAAAACATAATACATTATGTACTTGAGTATCAAGAATACTTAAAATTTGATAATAACTCATTGATTACATTAAATTTAATTATTATACAAATAATTTTTGCTACTGCAGGTATTGTGTTCTGTTATTGTGAGTATAACTTAATAATAATTCAAGTCTTTTTATAAATTAAAATTAAAATATGTATAATAATTATAAATTTAATATATTTTGCAAATTGATGTGATGTTTCGAATAGAATAATCACAATATTGATTAATACTGAATTCACACGAGAGTTGTGTTTGTAATTTTAATTGTCAAAAATTTTCATTTCGCATTGAAAGCAACAACAATTGACAGCTAAAATTACAAACAAAACTCTCGTGTGAATCTAGTATAACGTGGTAGCACATATTGTGAATTCACCTTATTAGCAAGAGTGTAATTTTTTAAGCAAGGAGTGAATTTTTTTCTTATATGCTTTTAACTATACTTTTAACTATAAACATATGTTCTCGAGCTAAAAAATCTTCTGGCTCGAGATTTGTTATTTACTCTGGCAGCCAGGCTGCTCTTAAATCTCTTTCTTCTTGGACTTTTAAATCAAAATAGGTCCTAGAGTGTTATGAGGTCCTGCAATCACTTGCAGCTCGGAATAAGGTAAGCCTTTACTGGGTTCCGGGCCACAGGGGAGTTTTGCGAAATGAAAAAGCTGATGAGCTAGCCAGAACTGGAGTACTGGGAAAACTTTCTAGTACTCAGACAGAGCAAAGCACTGATAACACCAGAGCAGATTAAGAGCTCTTCTCTAGATTAATTATACTCTTAACTATAAACATATGTTGAGCAATTTATGGTTGAAGTTTTTAATTAATTCCTAAATTGTAATCCTAAATCAATTTTTATCAGTCTCTGAAGTCTCACAGAAATGCTTAAAATAAAGGTAGATATTACCATATATATCTATCTACTTTAAATAAATCTGTGTTAAGAAATATTTGATGCTTCTATTTACTATATTTTTATATTCTAATGTATAATTTTCAATGCTAAGTGTAAAGTTAATATAAATTAATTTTATAAAAATAAATTAATTCTAATTAACTAAAATTAATTATAATTCTATTGATATAAATGAATATTAATTAAAATACATAAATTAATGGAATTTTAATTTAATTTTATATTTCATCTTAATAGTAATTTTTTATGGGTTTAATAATTCCTAGACGTCACACACTGTTACTAAGATTTTCTTGCATTATCTTAATGCAAATCTTGCAAACTTTATATTATGTATATATGTATATATAATTATGTATATATGCAAATATATGTGTATAGTATATATTCAATACATATATTTCTACTATATATTATAGCTAAGCTTTTGTTACAAAACTTGCTTATTATATTTTTATTAATAATAATAATATATTGTACAAGTGAACTTGTAAATTATACAAAGTGAATAAAAATTTCTACATCTAGAGGAATCCCCAATACCCCTTATTTTAACACATATAGTATATAGTACATATCGTAGCTTATAATAAATATCAGAGGAAATATAAAATATAATTGCCACTTTTTGTTGTAATTTTAATAAACTACACTGAAACAAAGTGAATGAATGACTGTAAATACTTGTTTGATTTGAATTTCGTTTAATAAAAATTTTTACTTTGAAATTCAGCGAAAAATATAATTAATATTGTATATAAAAATATCAGCATTGCGTGATTACCCACATTCGTTTTAACCTTGAAAATTGATGACTCTGAAATTATCGGAAAGTTCACGCTCAAGATTAAAATGTAAGACTAATGCTGAAATGCTGGAAGCAATATTTTTATCTAATAAAATGAATATTTCCTTGTGTTTATTAAAATTTTATTGAGTTTTGTTATTATATATTTTAAAAATATTTTCAAATTAAAAATCGGCATTAGTTTGCAATTAATTCTTCAGAGTACGCTTAGAATAACACTAGTACGCTATACATAACATAGATGGATAGGTTTTTAAATAAAATGCTAGAACACTCAAGATGCAGTGTAATCCTATAACAGGTAGTTATGAAGATATCCACACAAGATCATCAATAACTGAACAATAAGACTTAATAACTAGTCCAATAAATAGGTCCAATCCAAGCAGAAGAATAAAGTTACTGTTACTGATACTGATACCGGCTAAAATCAAATAATTAACATACATTATAATTCCTTTAATCATTTATTTAGTGTGCCTGTAGTTTTTTAAGTACCATAAGATCTTTAGAATTTTGAAATGTTCACGTCACAGTTTATTTTTGTCAGAGATAACGCTTAATTTATATCAAAATTAAAAGAGTTGCTTTTATCTAGATGTTTTTTTAGAGTTTTTATTTATTATATACTAATGCTCTGCGATTGTCGGAAAGTATATTTAGTACCTTCAGTCTCATTAAATCAAATGCTTTCTAGAATCAAGAACTAAGGCACATTATAATTAGGTTTAACAACAACTGTATATTTTAAGTAATCATGCTATAAAACTAAATTTCCCTTTCAACCATATAGAAAACTAAATTTCCCTTTCAATTATATCCGCCACAGTTATGGAGAGGACGATGAAAGTATCTTCCACTTGCTTTGTTTTTGTTCAGTAATCGCGCAGCGCCGCCATATTACTTTATGGGCTTTCTATTTTAGGATCTTACCGAACTGCAAGACGTCCCACTGAATAGCATTATAAGCTTTGCCAAAGATTCTTTGTGGTTGTAACCCTTAAGTTTTTAATTATAACACAATGGATCTATAGACCTAAATGAATCCCTGGGGATCGTCGGTATAACCTAACCTAACCTAACAACAACTGTAATTTGTTCAGATTAACTAAGGAGAATCACTGCAAGTTAACTTGAGAGACTCTACAGCACAGTATGTTTTATTGATCGAAGTGTACAGTAATCTCTTCTAATATTTCTTATTTATTTTTGAATGAAAAATAAAAAGATAAAATTAAATTTAGTTGGAATAATTGCGAGTTCACTTATTTATGTATTAAAAAATTTGTGTGAAACTAAATAAAAACTGCTAATTGGTTTCAAAGTTTATTTGAAATCTTCGTCATGGCGGAATATTATTATAACTGATATGAAAATGAGGCCATATTCTCCACTAGGAGAGAAGGACAGAAGAAAGTAAGTGGGAAAATATTATGAAAACATAAAGAAGGTTATTTATATTGAACAGTAATCTGTTTACAAATTTATTTCTATGGCAAATGAGAAACAATAAAATAAACAATACAATTATTTTATAGTCTATTGTAATAATAATAGGTTGTTTGTTGTGATAGCTCGCTTGATGTCTTTCAATACGTGGAGGTTGTCCAGTGTTAGTCTTATGTTGTATGGAAAATCCTATTAATAGTTTTTTATTTAGTTTCATACAAGCCTTTAATAATATTAATTATAACGAAAGATAAATAAATAAAATTTTGTTATTCAAAAATACCCTTTAAAAAAATGTTGATATTGCAATAAAAGACATCTCTCTTCAATGTCAAAAAAGTTTAAAAAATATAAATGAGTGATTGATCTGTTTGGAAAAAAAATTTCAAACGGAGGTAAGAGCACAAATAAGTTTAAACTAAAACTTCAAAATTATTAAATGATTAATTATAATGGTATAATTATAAATAAATTGCACTTTTAATAAGAAAAATTTATTAATTTTTCCATTTAAAATACAGATTAATTTTCTATTTTTATTAAGCAGTAAACATTTAATTATATGAGTTTTTAAACTGACAATAAAAAAATATTTCCTGTTGCAATAAAAAAAATAATAAAAAATTGCATTGCTACTCTTTACCATAAAATATAAGTAAATTGCACTTTATTAGAATAATTGTTAAGTGGAAAATTGTAAAATTGAAAAATTAATTTGTAAATATATTAAATATTTAATATCGTTCGTTCGTTCAATTAACCTTCAACTTGAAGCACGCAAACTAAGATTTTATAGTACAAAATTATCACTAGACTCAGACTAGAGTTGAAATGAGAGAACCTCATAGGTTGACAAATTGTCGGAACATAGATGAGAAACCAGTTATAAATTGTTTATTTATGTTTTAACATATATCAAATGTGAGAAAAAATATAAGGAATTTTCTATAAATATTGTTTACATCAACAATTGTATATATTATATATATGTGTATGTCTACATATTTTTAAGTTTGTTTTGAATTTCAATTTAACGACCTTTATTGATGACTATTGTGATGTCTCATTATATGATGTTTATATTTTTAATATGATATTTATAAAATAAAAATTCTTGTTATACTAGAATATAGTTTGTGGATTAGTACTAGTTTTTATTTGTAAATTCAAAACGACTTTCTTAGCTAATTGAGGAGGAGAATTCGGTCTACCCTTCACCACAACTAGCTAACTAGAATATAGTTACTACAAGGTATAGATAAGAATATTTAAAGGAGATATATCTAATGTGTTACTTAAGCTCACAAAAGATCTGCCATAGCTACACTTAGAGTCCACGTTCAGTGTACAAAACTTCAATCATTTCTGTGCTTTACTTTAAGCCCACCATTGAGGTTGTATATTTATATACCTTAGACCTTAGTGCTTAATTATATTAAACTTTTTATTATTCCTAGCTACGATTTTGTTTAATTTTTTTTTAATTTGCTTGTAGATTTTATAATTATTTTGATGTTGTTGTAGTTCTAACAACTTCATTATTTCTGAAGAAACGTATTTGCTTTTTCTATAAGTCCTTTAATCTGTAATTGACTTATTAGTTGTAAGAAGTGAAGTGAAGAATGAAGTCAGTTTGTGTTCTAAATCATTGAACAATCATATAATTTCGATTTTAATAGTTAGAAATCCAGCCTAGTCTGGATTTGCGAAATATAATATTCCGAGGAGAATTAAAAGTGGCATTTGATCGGTGATCAGAGATATTTCCGAAACGACGACCTATCCGTTGAACCTATCACATTGGATTATGTCTGCTATAGATTTAACTCAACTCAGGTTTGATTGTTTTCTTTTTGTACATAATTCTTGGTATGGAGAAACACATAGAGAGGAGAAGTATGCCATATATAATTAAAAAATGTATGTGCTCTGACAAAAAATCTATTTTCGAATAGAAAAAATGTTAATAATCAAAAAATTTATCATTTAAAAATTTAATTTTTAATCAAGTACATTTCTGGACTAACCAAACTGCCGAATATCGATCATCAGTGGTCCTTTAAAACATTTAAAGGTTTAATTAAATATATATAATCATAGTACATAATTTTATATATAGTATAACAACATATGCCATAAAAAAATCTGTTGACACGCTTTGACTTTTTATTGAAATATTTTCATAAATTAGACTGAATTTAATTTTTATTAAATTAGCAAAGTTTAAATTTTTTCTATCTACGTTTTTATTTTTTGTTAGAGAGAATATTATATATAATTATTAAATATATAATTACTAAGTTTTGATTATAACTTCCATAATTCAAATGCTAGCTTTAATAAATTTTTTCCTTATTGTTAAAATTAATAATGTAAATTAATGTCATATGTTAGTTCTAAAAATTTAATTAAAAAGGTCAAAAACATAAACAAATTAAACAGTTTTAAAAAGTCAACAAATAAAAAATATTTAAAATTTTATTATTAGCAACTTTTTAATGATTTAATTTGTATTTTTCATGAGTTTTTTTTATATTAATTAAAATTTTTTATACACTGTGATCATATATGCGATCACATATGCAAATAATTAGTTATATTTTGTGAATTAATAAATACAAAGTTAATTTAAGAATTACATTATTAAATTTAAATAATTGGAATATAAATAAATTTTTTTTTTGATAATAAATTACAAAACAAGTATTTGTTTATTATACAAAATTTCACGAAAAATTATCTGTTAAAATAATTAAAAATAAATCATTTTGAATATAAAGTAATAAGTAATCATTTTTTAAAATGATTAATATTAAGAGTGAGAAATTATTTAATTTAACTAATTGTGGAAAAGTTTTTAAAAAACTGTGAAAATAAAAATAAAAAGAAAATTATATATTTTCTTATATAATAATTAGAAATAAATATTTATATAAAAAATAAAAATTAAATGAATATCGTAATGCACAAAATAACTTAAAAAAATGGGCTTTAGTTTTGCCAACTATAATAATGATTATCTTTAAAGATAAACAAGCAGTTATAGACTATTCTGCTCATATTAAACTAATTACCAAGAAATAAATAATAAATTATGATGTTTAATGCCAAGGCGTGTAAATAAAATGTTTCTCACAATATTTTTTTTTTTTTGTGTAACTTATGTAGTAGTATTTAATAAATTATCTATTTCTATGGAATAAACACATTTCATTTAATTACACATTCATTATTGAACGCAATTATTTTAGGATATGTAATCCATTAATTAGGTTTCCCGTTGCTTATAAATTTATTTCTAATATAGTAATGAACTGAACTAATAGCAAACAAAGTTAATTAAATTTATTTGAGTATTACACCCAAAGATATATGCATCTTATTAGACGTGACAAAATTTTATTACAATAAGTAAATTAATAAACATATTTGCAATATTTTCTAAAATAATAAAAATTCCAATAAATATAAATAAATTACACAAACACTTTTAAACTGGCATACCTTATTATTATTATTATCAGTTTTAAATGTTTTTATAGGAATACGATGTGAGATCACCTGATCTACACAATTAATTGTTTAATAATAATCACCTTTTAGCCGTTTACACGTATGTACAGAGTGTGTAGATTAACTCTCACATGACGTCAGCGTGCTCTTAATCGGATCGACTTCACGTAAAAGTGCTCTTTGAGTAAAAAATACAACTAACATCTCAATAATTCATACAATTTTTATAATATATAAGCAGATGACAAGCCCTTCAAAAGTTATCGTTAATGACGTTGATTCTATTTAAAAAACAATTCATTTTGCTACAATAAATAAAAGCACAAACTGCATTCTCGACTAAGATAAGATTAAATGAAGCACAAATGTTGTCATAATGAGATTTTAATTGCCTAACGAATATTTATCCAAGTTTATCAAGATAAAATTATCTGACTAACATTGAAATGACTTCTACTACAGTTTTAAAGGTATTTACAGTCTAAAAATAATATTCATAAACAATATTAACTATTAAGAAATAAACAATATTTTCAAATTCTATTAACAATGAATATTTGGTAATATCTTCAACATAGTTGTATGGTCAATCTTTTACATAAACATAGATTTCTATTGTTATAATTTCGTATTACTCAACGCTTTCTACAGTCAAGATACTTTAGTAGCAAAGAGTCGCTAACACAAAATAAAAACTTATGTGGAGCTCCCGACGAATTTGTCAATAATGTTATGAAAAAGAAGACACTTTTTACTTTTTTTCATTCTTTATTATATAAAGAATTCTAGAAATAACTCCTCTCTCTTCAACCATCTCCACTACTATAAATTTCCAGTCAAGCTAGTATCGTAGCTAATGAAAAGGTCAACAAAATTATCAAGGTTACAATTTGAGCACTATTAATAACCTTTATTTCTGCTTCCTTTATAAAAAAAATTTAAATATCGATCTTTCTCTAATCTAGATCTTTCTTCCCGTCCAACTGCTTGCAAAAGAAAATAAACGCCTTTACTAGTCTTCTACCCAGCTAAATAATAAATGAGTATAATCTTCGTAGAGAAACCCCTGATCTATGTCAATACTCCATCTGCATCTTTCATTTAACATTTGCATCGTTTATTTAACATCCACATTTTAGTTAATTGTTCTTGACTTCAAGGAATTGAATATATCTTTGGCTTTATCTTTATCTTTATATATAATATCTTTATAGAAACTAACTCTACTCTTTTTTCCAAAACCATACGAGAAACAATTTTAGTATCAATAAAATATTAATTATAAATATATATAATTTAATTATATAATATATATACATATTTATAAATTTTTAAATATAAATATAATTATAATAATTCTTAATTATAATTTAAATATTGTTTATATAAAACAAAATACAAACTAATTATTTTTGTTTTGGTATTTAAACAATAAGATATAATAAATAAATTAATAATAAACTTAGATTATTAAACTGATTCAATATACATATTAATTAATAATTACGTTTATAAAATTCATAATATTAATTATATTTAAATAGATAAAAAATTAAAATTTAAATTAAAATATCACTACTGAGAGGTAAAGCTTTTGTTGCTGTTGTGCCTTAATAAATTACTTGTTAATCATAATTTATTATTATTCATTTTTTTTATAAATAAATAAATAATATTTAAAAAACACATTTTTTTTTCAAATATAATTGTAAAATTAGATGTAATTTGAATAAAAACTGATTACATTGTACTTGAAATAAATCATATTTACAAATAGAGTTACAAAAATGGGTATAGATTAATATTGATATAATGAAATAATATTGATATAATGAACAAATATTGATACTAATCAAATTACGATATAAATAAATTGAACTTGACACATATATTTATATTTTCTCTTACTATATACTTCTATATATATATATGTACTCTATATATATAGTGTATATATAGGGTATAGTGTGAAAAAATAAACTAATTTTGATACGAATCAAATTTCTATATAAATAAATAGAACTTGACACATATATTTATATTTTCTCTTACTATATACTTCTATATATATATATGTACTCTATATATATAGGGTATAGTGTGAGAAAATAAACTAATATTGATACGAATCAAATTTCTATATAAATAAATTGAACTTGACACATATATTTATATTTTCTCTTACTATATACTTTTATATATATATATGTACTCTATATATATAGTATATATATAGGGTATAGTGTGAGAAAATAAACTAATATTGATACGAATCAAATTTCTATATAAATAAATTGAACTTGACACATATATTTATATTTTCTCTTACTATATACTTTTATATATATATATGTACTCTATATATATAGTATATATATAGGGTATAGTGTGAGAAAATAAACTAATATTGATACGAATCAAATTTCTATATAAATAAATTGAACTTGACACATATATTTATGTGTACTAATATATATACTATGTACTAGTACATATATTCGTATATACTGTGTAAATAATATCGTTACTAAACAGTCAGTTTAATGAAAAAATTACAATAGTTATTTCGAGTGATACCATAGATTAGTGCCCATTTATTATTTAATTACACCCATAAAAACCACAAAGCGTTTTATCTAATTTAAATAATCTTTTGCGATAGAGAAAAACTTTTATTTATTGATAGATTGATTGATTTTTTTATATATTTTTTTTTATATTTTGTGCTACCTGTAAATTCACAATCAAATATTTGTTAACACTTTTTTTTTGCTCTGCAAAAATTTTATCTTGACAATTTTTAATTATGTCTCATGTGTTAAATATAATTTTTTGTAGCGTAAAAAAATTTTATTTGCTGCTGGAATTTTTTTTCCTGCAAAATTCTATAATAATTAGTAAATATTAAATATTTTTATTTATTTGCACAAAATAAAAAAAGGCTTAAATCGACGAAAAAAAAAATGATTTGCATTCTCATAGAACTTACTAATCAGTAAGACTGAAGTCACATGATGACGATAATGTATTTGGCAAATATAAACTGGTATACGTATTCGAAAGTGCTATATACGCCCATAGCACCTCATCTATCTAACTAACACCACAATTAAGACCACATGTTGAATAGCAGAATATTTGTACTTCGCCATAAATGCGTACTTTTTCTGATAAGCTACTTTTTTCCTAGATGTGGTGTTAATTTTTATCACTGCAAAGATAATAATTTTGTTATCAATATCAACTTTTCGAAGACTTAAGCGTGCAGTAGGAATCTCAAGTACAATACATAATCTACATGTTTGTATAGAGTTAAATGATATCAGTATGAGTAGAAACTTATATAATATTAGAAATTCTCTCAAATTAATTTAAATATAGGTTTTTGTGTATATAATTAGTTATATATAACATACAATGCAGTTAATGTATTTAAAATATCACATTACTTTTAAGTCTACCACAAATCAATGTCACGGCTATTAAAGCAATTTGTTAACGTTTATTTTATTGTAATTGAATATTTTTAATTTTTAATATAGTGGAGAGATAATTATAATTGTAATCGAAGAAATTTAATATATCTAACTATGTCGGTATAATAAAGAGATGAGAATTATTTTACCACTTGTCACATTTATAATTTTCTATATGCGGTTTTAGAGAGTTAAATAATAGTTATCGTATTAAATGACAATAGTTTAAATGTAGTGTAAACTATTTTAACTTAAATGAGCTACATCGAAGTGTATTTTTATACTATTTATTTAAAAATAAATTCCACTTGAAATATATATAAATTACATTACTCATATGAACTTATATGCGAGTGGTACTTGTTACGAAAAAAATATCAAGGAACATGTTCAGTCTATCAAGTAAGGATATCTTTAAGCTCGCGACTTGTATGATCAGTCATTGTTTTTTTGACAATCACGCCCTTAGACCACGAGTTTCCTTTCATGCATGTTGAAAATGTTGATGAGAAGGAGATATGAAGAGAAAAAAGATGCTGAAACACTACTTTGGCAGTTACCAACTTCTACAAATATTGAGACGTATGGTGTATGGTATCAGTTCTTAAAAACTTGCAATGTAAGAGCTATAAATAATATTAATAATAGGCCTATCAAAAACACATTTAGGAAGAAAAAAAGTATAACAGTTATAAAATTCTTAACCAGTGTGGGTTATTGAAAGAGTATGGATGACATTTTTCTATTCTTTCTTTTTGTCAAAACTACACAGCACTTGTTGAATTACAGATCTTATTCAATTAGTTACGATTCTTATAATATATAGAATATAATTAAGGGTTTTATTTATGGTATTTTAATAATAGAGTTTTAATAGTAACCATATTTCAATTATTGTTTATAATCATCTAAATTTTAGACAAAAATTTTTAATTTATTCTGAAACGAAAAACAGTTGTTGACTTTTTTATATTATATATAATAAAATGCTACTTTAGAATGAAACAAAAAGGTTGTTACACTAACTTCACTTAACTAAGGGAAGCGTTATAGGCCTCACATTCTTTTTCCTCTATATAAATGGTATTCCAATAATAGAAAATTGTAAAATTCAAACATTCACTGACTATAAAGCTCTTCTTTCTACTGAGTCAGATTTTAAGGAATTAGCTGAAACTCCCTAATTTGCTCTTCATAATGTTTTTGTCCTGTCAATAAATGTCGACTTAAGCTAAATAACGGATTTTACGAAGTCAGGCCTCACAGTATAAACTATATATAAATGAACTTAAAATACTTTATGTTAACACAGCAAATTACTTAGGCATGTCTCTAAATGCAATGGAGAGGCAAGGAAAGAATATCTGTTACTGAAGGTGAATATGTAAAAAAAAAAAATAAAAAATAATAACTCGACTTAAAACTAAAGGAAATAAAATGAGTAATTGTTAGGTTAACAGTAAACTTCTCATTTAAAATTAAATTTTTAAACCTATATGGACATAGGACTTACAGTTATGGGGAAGCTCGAGTTTTTAAAACAATGCATTAAAATAAATAGTAAATGCCCCTTGATGAGGACCTACATAGTGGTCTAGCAGTGAAACACGTTTACTGTAGCTTATGCAAATAAACTAACTCAACGTACAAATGAAGAAATTCTAGAATTGATTCAAACGCTGACTAAAACACACTAAACTCTCCGACCTCAATAGGTATAAGTATATGTGTGTCTCAATTGCAGCTCTATCTCCCATAATGTTGCCTATCTGTCTTCATGTTCTGATGCACACAACAACTTAAATTCTATTGATCTTTAACTTCGCTTAAAGTTAGTAGGTTCTTCCATTTTGATATAAATTGATTCCATTTAAAATTCCAGTTACCCCCAATCTATAATTGTTCCTAAACAATCGTTTCCCTTTTCACACTACCATTATCTATCTACATCCTCACCTATGTATACTTCTTTGTAAGTCCTTTTATGTCATTTGCTCAATAGATCTATGCAGATTACAATAACAACAACAAACATCACTTAGTTTAAGTTGGTAACACTGGAAATTATAGTCTTTAATTTACTAAAATAAAAATTCTTGTTAGTAAAATGTTTCTAATTGAATTAATAGCGATATATATACTCATATTAGGTCTTAAATTTGTAGAATATATATTACGTCAATAAAAAAAAAATATTTTTTTTGATAAGATTTATATATTTAAATAATTGTTTTCTAAACCAACTAAGTCTTAAAAACTAAATTTTAAGATTTAGTCTTATAGTTAATTATGATACTGTGTAATAAATCTAACGAGAATGAAACTTCTATTAGATATACGAATATAAATATTGATACATACTCGTATACATGCAGTTACGTTATAAAACTATCTGATAACTGTTAAACACAAATACGTAGTATGAATAACAAAAAATTACAATAGATACAGAAAAACCAGTTGCAACAGCTTTCCAAGATCATTTGATGAACGTTAGCGTTTTTATTCAAGTTTCTACAGGTAGCATAATAACCTACCTTCATTACTAGGTGAAGTTCCGTAAATGTAAAGGTCTCACGTTTCTACGAGTGTGTAATTACTACTTCAAATATTGAACATTTATCTGTAGTGAATGCTAATGTACAAATGCAATGAACTAATGCAAATAAACTAATATTAAATTTAGTAATAAAAATGTTCATATTAAAATGTCTTTTTAATTTAAAAATAGTTTAAAAATATATGAATTTTTAAATCCTCAAGATATCAGGTGATGACTCTCTGGGATTGATGTATCAATTATTTATGCATAAATTATATTTGTTAAATTATTATTTTCAATTATTATTTTGTAATTATAATTTATTGAAGAAATTTAGTTAAAAATGCTAAAAGCATGTTTTAAATAAGAAAAATTATTTGTCATTAAACAAAGCAAGTGTTAATTTAAAGTTATACAATAAATTAAAGAGCTTATTTAATTTGAAATAAAAAATAATCGCACTAATGTTGTCTATAAATACCAGACAACATAAAATAAAAATCCAGTTTTATACTTTAAATGCTAAAAAAAAATGTTTATATACAGTCTAAGGTCAAGAGCACCATAACAGCGCATTATTTGTTAGTAAATTTACGAATCAGCAAAACAAAAAAAAAAAATTAATTAAAGATATTAAACAATAAAAATTCAGCTGCAAAACAATTAAAATACCTTACGTTATAGCATTATTACCACCACCTAGGATTGTGAACTAGCAAGACACGACATTACTTTTCTAGAAAACACAATGATGACAGTATAATTTTCCTATCTTATCATATCTTCTTTTATCAGGTCTAATAAACTGGTAGTAAACAGTAATACCAGTCACGCATTTAGGCGACTCTTGTCTAAAATATGCTATAGACCCTCTTTTAAATTTAACAATCATACTTTTTATATATGTCATTAAAGATCATTGACTAGATATATACACACCTAGATTGGGTGTTCACAGTAATGATTTCAGTAGAAATTAATGTGACGAAAGTGCAGAGAAAATGTCACGTTTAATATATGTATAGTATATTATATCAGTGTACTACTGTCTCAAACAAAATAATATATTTTTTTAAGATACGTTTTTTGAAGAATTTGATACGCTTGTGTGATTTTTTATTGAAGCAAGGTGACCTCATAAAGTTGAGTATCACAATATATATATCGATATATATCTATATAAGTCTCAATATCTAGGGATTGGCTTTATTTAACAGTAAATAAAAAAGAATTTAGAGAAAGTTGAGCTTATTGTAAAATTTAATGAAGTTATAACAGTATCAAAATCGGTTTGAAACAGTTCTTTCTCAATTTCAATATGCCGATCGTAAAGGCTTCGAGAATATAAATTTATTAAAATGAGGATCCAGTCTTCGAATCGATGAATGACGACATTAGAAATACTCTATAAACTTAAATATAAGAAGTCTTTGAAATCAAAGGCTTAAACAAGAAAAAATGAGGATCGAGTCTTTGAATCGATGGATAGTGGCATTAAAGAAAGATATCAAACTATTGTTTGGACAGAAAACTAATTACATATATTTAAATTTATACTATTGGTGACACATTTCTATAATAATCTAAGTAGTTAAAATATGTATATAAAAATTTATATACCTTCAGTAAAAAATTACAAAAAACTTCTTATCTCGTAATTCTTTCTAGTAAAAACAGTAATTAATTTTTCTGGTATACAAATAATTGGATTGAAGTTATTAATTATAAGCTATTATTAAACAAAAACTGGACTTTCAGCCTATTTCTTTTTATCATTATTAATTATTATTAGTATGAACATTTTAAATAGTCAAAGCGAAACCAAAAACATAGAAATATAAAGACATGTAATTTGCCTCTGTTAAAAAAATCATGAATTCTGAAAAGGTACACGCAATGGGAAAAACATGTCTGTTCAAACGTATAAACAATCGAACTTATTATTTTATGTATGATCAATGCTATTTTGTTAGTGGAGTCAGCAATCAAACCAATAGCGAATATGTTGTATTTTGCTTGGACAAAATCATATAGAAAAAGAAAAAACTCTAATATCAGAGCAAATGCACACATAGCTTCTAGTTCATGCGTATGTAAGTTTCTTGGTAAATTTTTTCTACTCTTCTTTTTATTGCACACTTACTAAATATATATATGCATGGGTAGGTGAGACAATATTTTTGAATGTGATGCTTGGACTTTGTTTGTGTGTTTTTTTTTTGCTAAAATATATGACTGGCTTCGTGTGCATGAAATGCACAAGTCTTCAAAATTATTTAAAATTTGATTTTTGCTGAAATTTTATACTGGCTTCATACTAAAATATGATGTTTGCCTATGACATGATGCGA
>NC_051846.1:159307536-159314800 GCF_002237135.1 Teleopsis dalmanni | reverse complement strand
GAAGAGTCTTCGGAGAGCCTGACTTTGAGCGACTTGTAGCTTTTGTATAGTAGAGTCGGCAACTTTGCTATATGCGACACACCTATAAAGTAATGCTGGTTTAATTATCTGGCTATAGATCAGTTTTCTGTTTTTCACGCTAAGGTTGTTGTGTTTGAAAAGTGGTTGTAAGTATTGCAGTGTTTTAGCGCTACTGCTTCTTTTGACTTGTATATGCTTATGCCAAGTGAATCGCTTATCAAACGTGATACCTAAGTATTTAATACTATCCTCCCAATTAATCATGTCACCAACTCTTACTCTCGGTGGATGTTGCCTGTGTTTACGTGTAATAAACAGGGCTTTAGTTTTCTCATTGTTAATTTTTATTTTCCATTTATGGAAGAACCCCAGGATGAGATTAACATTCTCCTGCAGCACGTTGGTCACATTTCTGGCAAGTTATCAGAATATAACAAGCATGTGTCATCTGTGTATAATGATAATACCGAAGGACTTAGCATTGGGATGTCAGACGTGTAGATGTTGTACAACAAGGGGGAGAGCGGGGATCCTTGAGGAACACCCGCATTTATTCTTCGTACTGATGAGGTGGTACTGTTGATTCTTACACGGAACATTCTCTCGCAAAGGAAGCTGCCAAGGATTTTGATCAACCCGACTGGGATACCAAAACGAGACATTTTAACTATAAGGCCGTCGTGCCAGACCTTGTCAAATGCCTTGGCGATGTCAAAAGTAATCATACCCGTTGATTCCTTTCTGCTCAGGGCAGACTGTATCATCTGAGGTGTTCGCACTAGTTGTAATTCTGTGAAGAGGTCTTCTCTCCACTTTTATTATAATGTATTTCATTCATTAATATATTAAATTAATAAACGAAATAAATTTAAATGAAATATATATATATATAAATGAAATGAAATGAAAATTGTTCTTCTACATTTAGTTATTAGTTTAATTGGTTTAATGGACTCATACAATCATATTTATTTTAACAATTTTTATACATATAATTGTGTTGGGAAAATGAGTTGGACAAAAATATACAATGTTACTGATGTTCCTAATAGTATCTAGTTAAATATCACTTGTGTCAACATAAAACAAAACACAGCAATCTTTCCTAATAAAGCAGCTAGCATCAATCCGGATAACCTAATAATATATTCTGTTTCTATTTTTCGTTAATGTAATGAGGCATTTTGGCTAACTGCTATTAAAATTCACCTATTATTCTATTATTCATTATATTATTCTTTATTTCTTGCTCATTGTCTTTATGAGAGAGAATGCCTAGTTTATGCTTAGGGATATAATTTGCAAAATACCACTTACAGTGTTATATTCGATTAATTAGTAATTTTTCGAATTAAGTGGGATATTTACCAATAAACTAATTGTTATTAAGTCACCAATGCATTTTTTTTAAAACCCATACGGTAGCTTTCGAATAAAGGCAAATAAAACTTGATTGTGTGAATGTATCTATTTGATAAGGTCCCACAATAGCTAAATTAATATCAAATCTTAATATATGATGAGTGATTTACAAAGATCTTAAATGTTGTATACACTATAGAGTGATACTACATTATACATTATACATATATAGAAAATTTACAGAAAATCTACATCACATTTTTTATTTGGTATAATATATAAAAATATATATATTAAAGATTATTGTTTGTGTGAAAAATATTATTGCTTCATTAAAATAAGTGAAATAATTAAAAATCGTTTAAAAATACATGGATTGTTAAACTATAATTAAGATTTATACCTTATTAGTGATTATATTTTTATATAATAAAAACTAGATCTTGTTTATAACAATTAGTTCTCTAACTAAAATGTACTTTTTCTAGTAAATATAGTAGAGGTAATAACTCTTTACTGAAAAAAAAATCTTTCTCAAGTAAATAAAGTAGAGAATTATTGTCAGCACCTTTAATCAATTTTAAATTTATGATCATTTTTCTTTTAGGGATAAAATTAACGTTTTACTTAAATTTATATCAATTCACTTCTTCAACTTTATTATTATATAAGCTGACATTTAAAAATCATGATATTATCACAGACTGTAGACTGTGGTGAAACTTTTGTTATAGATATTTTTGAAGGTTTTCTAATCATCTCATCATTTCAACCCGCCTACAATTAATAATTTTTATCTAGATAATAAATATTTTTTTCTTCCATTGATGAACTAATACCAGCAATACTTCATAAACTAAAAGAACTCTAATACGCCAATTTGATTTAAAGTGCTGCTTCTGATTCTCCAATTTGATTTTATAAAATATGAAATATGTGAAATGAAGTACTGCATATTTATAGTAAATCCCATATAAATCCCAAATTAGATCGACAAGTGTTGGATTAATTTTTTACATGATAATTATTTTAAATATTATTTTTGAGATCGCTGAAAATTGATTCAATATGTTACGATAACATTATTTTACAGTAATAGTACTTTACGGTAATAATATGTTAGTGAGGTCAAATTGTTCTCTTTTGAACCTTATTCAAATATGATCAACGGATGTTAAGAGTTTGGATATGTCCAGGCAGTTATTATATAGCAATTATTAACAGATTCTCGATGTTAATATAATGATATTTTGTAGTAAATGAACTTTATTGTTTATTGCATTGGAATATCCTTTTTTAACTGTTCAGTTGTTAGTATGAATTATAAATATAGTTCCTTAAAGCCCGCTGACCCACTTCCTGGCTATATTCATAATGCAACCATATTTGAACAATTCTGTAATTTTGTTATAGTAGTATATATTATTAAAACCATGTACTAACTACTTATAAACAAATAAATTGAGATATACGAGTAAATAATATAGTTATTATAACAATAAATGTAAAAAAATACTGATCACATTGAATAAGTTTTCCGACTTTGGGGTCAAATAATATAGTTTCATTTTATTATTTGAAATTGTTTAATTAAATTTTATTTTTGCATATTCTCGTACATAGGTGAGTGTATAGGTACTTTTTACTCAAAATGTACCCGGAAGTAATAGACCTTTTTCAAACATTTTTTTTGTTATGTTGGTACACCCTTTCTTGACATATGGTTCAAATTTGAGCGTCATCTGTCAATTAGTTTGTTTACAGCAGCTTTTAATGTGAGACTACCTCAAGTGCATTTAGCGATTTTTAGTATGGAAAACTCTTGTTGTACGCGATTTTTTGACCAAACAAGGCACCACTGTCATCGCTCAGGCACCGTATTCGCCAGATCTGGCGCCGTACGACTTTTTCCTGTTCCCAAAACTCAAATTGCCCCTTCGTTTTGAGTCGATTGAATCGGTAAAAGAGAATTAGCCGAAGGTACTAAAAGCCATACCTGTACGGGCCTACGAAAAGTGTATGGAAGATTGCGTTAAGGCATATGTGTATATGTGTGGAATAAAATTTGATTTTGTGTTTTATTTACAAAATCCGGGTACTTTTTGAGCTGGAGGTAAATAACATCGTCGATATGTACACTATTACAGAGATTTCAACTGTGTTTTACATATGTCATACATGTGTATGCTGCATATGACGTAAATTTTAAGTAGAAGGACAAAAAATATATTTGCATAATATTTCGTATTTTTTAAACAGATTTACTTCTGTTATCTATTCAATTTATATGTGCATATCATATCAAATTCAATACTACAAACTGAAGTTACGGATAATCAAACATGAAATTTAAAACGTCAATGTATAGATTTGGTATCCATATGGTTTTAAATGGATTTCGCCTGTTTGGTGTCATTTAAATAAATTTTTTAAAAAATAATTTGTATGGATTTAGTTCAAATGTACCTCGACAAATTAGTATCATCAATCAATTTCAAATTATTTTCACAATTGTTGCATTTAAATTGTATATATGCCATTGTATAGTAAATGCCTTTGTACCTCCTACCGCCTATATTCTATAGAATAAAATCAATTTATTTACAATTTTATGCTTCGAGTACTCGATAGAATTGAAGGTAAAATCATTTTAAATGCTGATAACTAAGAAAAGATATATTTGTAAAATATTTCTAATAAACAATTTCCTATTGAGGATAATTTAAAGACATTAAAAATTTAATAACGACACAGGAATGATTTTTTTTTCAGTAGATAACATGAAAATCGAATTTTCATTTCTTGGAGTAATTTTATATTTTTTAATTTAATGTACTTTAAAATTTATATTCGGAAATAACCATTTTAATACTAAACAATTTCCCTTGTGAATTTCATATGCAAATGATTTTTACTAAAAAATGTAGTAGATTTTGTAGAAAAAACAGAATTTTATTTAATTTGAAACTTTGAAAAGAGTTCTTTCTAAAAAATAGAAAATACGAGAGTAAATAAATAGCTTGTTTCCATATGTGTACTGCACTATTATTATTTTAATTTGTTATTCAAAGTAGTGAATGCTTTTATCAATATAATGAAAAGATTGAGGATGAGGCGTAACCTCGTTAATTATTATCATAATCGATTGATTTCATGCATAGACGCGTTTCAAGCTTTGTTGATGTCAGCCACTGCGGCTGACAGGCTATCATCTGAGGTTGTTGAAATGACACAAACAAATTAAATGTTTCAATTTATAAACAAAAAATTCAATAGAAAATAGGAAACATTTTGTGACTGATGTCGTTTTAACGGAAGCTATATTGTCAATCTGACATCATGTCGTAAATTATGGTCATGAGCGAAACGATGTCAGATATAATCTAAGTGAGATAAATTGTCATTTGTATAAAAATAATTACTTGGGAAAAAACGTTCACAATAACTAAATTCTGGGAATATTTAAGTTGGTTATAAATAAGATACGACTTACGACTACAAAATATCAATTTAAATGCTGAAGAAGGATATACTTCTTACAATTTACAAATTATTATTAATGGGATGTGTTTGTATTAATTCGATGAAAAACATGATATTTGTACTATTATTGAATTGAAAGAACTATAGCTATATAATTCTAGTCAGTATTTCAATCGGGCACTGACTGATTTTATGCGACACATGCGCATTATTTAAATATATAGTGATGCATGCAGGAAGTATGCGAAACTGGGTGTTAAAGAAGCTCGGGAACATCTTTTATATTTCTGTTCGATTTTTTCAAAAAATAACAAAAATTTTTTTGAGCTAACAGATTTGAGGGACTGAATTTAATCCTTAATATTGAAGTCAACAATCTCTTAAAGCTCGGTAATAATATACACATCTTATGTTAAGTAATGTGTGCATTCGAGTGGTCGTAAAATGTATGGGGTTTAAAAAATTATTTAGGATTTTAGTTACCACGAAGTAAAATTATTGGAATACCTTAATAATTACTAAATATGAAATTTTGGACTAATCAGAGGTTGAGTTTTAGGGTTGGCCCACTTTTTAAAAATTTTTTCCTCCCGTAATGTATGTATTATTGTTCTAAATTCAACTAAGATAAAAGTTCTTTAAATCATTCCACAATTAAATAAACTATTACCAAAATAAGGAATAATGCTCGCAGCTCAATGAGATTTTTAAGAGTACCAGTAATGTAGGAAGTAATAGTAATATGTATATCGGAAAACTTTAGCATAAAAACTTTTCTGTATTGAACGGAAATAGTTTGATATTAGCATAGAATATATAATTTGAGGACAATCGAAAACTTTTAAAGGCACTGGCCTCATGGTTATATATTTCAAAAAGCAGTTGTCAGTGGTTTCTAAATGATTTTGGATGCAAGAGCTTCACTCATCACTCTTTTCATTTATTTGCTTATTATAAAAACTATTCTAAAAATTTTGAACATTAACGTCAATGATTGTATAAGAAATCTCACCGCAATACAATATAAAAGAATCAGAAATTTACCGGATTTTGAGATCCTAATAAAATAATGTGCTAGGACCATTGCAGACGATTTAATCAGTACCAGGTGACCGAAGTATATTTTAGTGCTTTATAAACAGTTTGCCAAGCTTAAGTTTGTACGTTTGTACGTTAAGTTTGTTAAGTTATTATAAAAATAGTATTTTCGACAGATGATTGCAACATTTTAACAATAAATAATTTTTAATAATATTAATAACTATAAATTTTAATATTTTTTATTAATTTAATTTCAATTCCTTCATATTTAAATATATATGTCTAATAATATATACAATTTATAGCAAATACCATATATTCGTAATCATGGACTGCATTTCCTAAATGCATTTGCATATAATTTCATTTTTATAAAAATATTAAAATCTATTTTTAACCTGAGAAAAAATGTGGATGTCTATTTTGATTCACTTAAATAGATTGAAAGTTGCTCTTAATGTTGACCGCTCTTGTTTTTCACTCCCACGCTGCTTACATCAATTATTTACTTTTGACGTGAAGTTCTTGACAGTATTTTAATAGAATTATAAACAAATTTCAACAAAAATGTATGGCTTCAAAAGTTTTATAATTAAGTTAATTGAACATTGTAATGAGTTTAAATATTATTTTGCTATTGATGTTACTGTAATTATTATAGTACATGTTATCTAAAAAATATTGTCGTATATAGTATTTGAACATAAAAATATTTATTTAAAATATGTATTATAGTATAGAATTATATATAATAAAATTGTTTTTTGTATTTTTGATTCTTATAAATAATATTTTTTTCTTGTTATTTCTATTTAAATTATTTTCACAGGTTCTGTTTTTCTTAGAACAAAAGCTTTACCATTTAAATATCAAATTTTAACTATTACATTATTTTAGTAGCTTAAGCAGAACTGTAAATATTTGTGAATACGTTTAGTATTTAACCACTTTTAGTATTTAAACACTTTTAGTATTTAAACACTTTTTATATTTAAACTCTCTTCAAATACAATTGGTTCAATATCTGAATAATTTAAATACAGGTATTTGTATATATGTAAGTAGTGTATTTAAATCAAATTACCATCAAATACTTAAATACATTGTCAAATACACACTTTCAATTACTAAAATACTTTAACATACAAATATTTACAAATACTCAAATATCTCCAAATAGTTAAGAACTTTTTTAGTGTTTGCTAGTTCCCCAAAATATTATTTTATTATATACTATATACTTTATATTTATTTAAAAATATGGGTGTAGCCATAATGTGATATAGATAGGGGAGGAGCAAGGAGAGGGGAGTAAAAAAAGATCTTAATATCATTTACAAAATTATTTATTAAAAAA
>NC_051846.1:159288341-159307436 GCF_002237135.1 Teleopsis dalmanni | reverse complement strand
ATAGCACAATATCAAACATAAAAATTCTTTTTGACAAGCCTTTTTACATCAGCTGTCAAAATATATATAATGACAATAGAAAAAAAAATATATATACAAGTATATACAAGTCCTTTGTTAAATAAATAGTCATTACACCTTATTTTCAAGAAATTAATATATATTTTTTATTATAAAAAATAGAATATTTTTTTTTATAAAAAATAGAATATTTTTTTCAAAAATACAAAATACGAAAGTGCTTTCCCTTAAAAACATATTGTATTTGTGAAAGTGAAATTCATGGCATAAGTGGTTATTCCATTTTTCTGACAATTAACCAATTGATGATTTTTTTAAATTGTTAGTTAGTTGATTTGGAAGGCAATGAAGTCCGTTGTTTTATTGAAATTCTTAAATTAAGTTATATATGTATATATGAGCTGTTTTCTTACTGAGTAACATAAATTCAGTAATCCATTTCTTGGGCCCAGAAATTAAAAATATTGTGTGTGGGGACAGGTATCTATATCAGTATATGTACTAACCGAAATATGAAAATAATACTGAGAATGTCTCTTACTTAGTTAGGAATCATTCTGTATATCAGTCCGTTAGTATACCAAATGACTTTCCTATAGTTTCTGATAACAAAAAAAAATGAATCCGAATCAATTCCATATTTATATCTTTCTATATATTTGGAAAAAATAATAAATTTGAAAAATTCTTATAATTTTAAAGAAGAATGAAGAAGAAGAAGAATATTATAATACTATATTTTTGACAATAAAATATTAAACTATTGGGGATTTGATTAAGTAAAAAGTTATTCAGAAGTTTATTTATATGTGGAAAATATAAATTTCAGCGCTTCAAACAGCGCGTTTTATCGTTCTGGTACAACAAATAAATAAGCTGAAATAATAATTGGCCCTCAGATAGATTAAATTTCGAAAAATCAACGACATTATATATATAATAAATATAAAAAAAAACTATAAAAAAATATAAAAAATTTATATAAATTTTCATACAAGCCTTTCACAACATCACATATAAAATAAAATATTAAAATATCGGTTGGTTCTATATTTCGTAGCGACAGAAATATCGGTTTTTTATTCACTCCCGAGTAAATATTTTTATGTATTTGTACTACAAATATGTTTATGTGTTATGTTTTCAATAATCATATTTATTCTTTTATAAAAAAAACATACTTCCATGCTTATATATTAAAAAGCATTTTTCAACTTGTAAGTTGATTCATTAGAGTTTTAACTCTAATAATAAGAATAATGCATGTTAATAAGGTAGTATCTCCAAATTTCAGGTGCTGAATTGAAATTAACCCTTTTTTTCGATTCAATTTCGGTTATCTTTCCGGCAAAAATATTAGTTTTCTTTGGTTTATGGTTCATTTTCGGCTAGATAAGTAAATAATAGATAAATTTTTAGTTGTTAGGGTGAAATATCAACTAAACCATCATAACTAAGATTTAAGAATAAATATTCACTAACTATATTGAATAGTCGAATTTTACATTGTCTGGTTGATCTACTTAACATAATTATGAAACATCAACTTAGGTCTGTAACTTCATTCATTGCTCTTTAACAATTCAAGAGTAATGAGTGTTAATTAGCTGGTAGTGAAATGTAAAGTACTAAACCTAAATTAATTGATCTATTTTTTATGGTTCAGTTCTGGTTTTTGCCCATGCAAATGTATTATTATATATTTTTTTTTTTGATTAATAGTATTTAGTTAACATTTAGTTCACAAAATATGTTGACTTACTATGTTGACTAAGCGAATTTTATGTCGGGGAGTCGATCTACTTATGAAACATCAACTTAGGCTTGTAACTTCATTTATGACAGTTTTAACAATTTAACAATAATGAATGTTAATTAGCTCGTAGCGAAATGTAAAGTACTAAACCTAAATTAATCGATCTATTTTTATTTGTTTTAGTTCTGATTTTTACCCCGGCAAATATATAATTTTTTTTTTTTTTGGTTAACGTTATTTAGTTTATATTGAATTCACGAACTAGGTTGATTAGGTGACTTACGTCGGATAGTTATTTTACTTCACATAAGTATAAAATATCAACGAAGCTACTATAACTGAGGAATAAGACTCAATATTCGTTAACTAATATATGTGGACTAGGCAAATTTTACACCGAATAGTTGTTTTACTTCACATGATTATGAAATGGTAACTTAACCAACATAGCTAAAGGATGAGACAAGGATTGTTGACAAGGCGAATTTTACTTTGGAAGAGTCGATCTATTTAACATTAGTATGAAAAATCAACTAAGCTACTATAGTAAGGCATAGCAAGATAAGTTTGCATATTCGCTAACTATACTGACTAAGCAAATTTTACGTTGGATAGACAAATTACAGAAAACTTTATACAAACAGAATAGTATTGAAATTTAAAAATTAAAAATAAAAAATATAATTAATTAATTCAATTATTCTACAGCTGATTTATGATTTCGTTCTAATATAAACACAGTGAGTTTATTAATAAAACTTTCACAACAGACCAACAAAACTCCAGAAAAATATGCGAACATAAAAGTCAAGTACGACTTTGAATCAGTTAGTTAAGGTGCGCCGACTCTAAGCTACAAATTTGACAGGACACGAGTTTGATTCCTGGTATTTACAGTCTCAATAAATTATTTATGAATTATTTCTAAGATCACTGATGTTGGGTATTTGGCAATACTCAAAACAGCTGTAGATCAGTCCAAAATTCAATTAATTAAAATAATATAAAATGAATTTTTGTTGTTGTAGTTCACTATTGTTCGAAAAAACTTCTTATATGAAAATGTAATAAAGAGTAGACCATTATGACTAAAGGATAAATAATATTGGTTAAGCTTTTTAATCGAGATTTTTAAATTATTTTAATTACAAAAAAAAAAAAAATTATATTTAACAGTTGTTACTATTTAAGGCAGTTGTGCTATTTAACTTAAAAGGTTTGAGACGAATCATACGCAGCAATTTTATATATTATATTTAGGCATTATTGGAATAGTATACTTTACTTTCTTATATAAAAGGAAAACTAATCTGTGCCACACACATGCTGTCGTAATTTGCATCTATTGTTTTTTATTGTTGAAGGTGCAAAGTGCACACACTTTTACATATCTGAAAATTAATTAGAAATTCCACATAAATTGAATGATTGAATCTCAAAGCAAATCATAAAATGCAGCCCATACATACATTTACGATACCAACGACTGCAAAGTGTAGCATCGAACTTATTACAAATACAACAACCACAATAAATACAACAACAACAAACATTTTCAAGTGTACAAATAGTTTTCGCCGTATTGCTTGCTTGCTTGCTTGCTTAGTTATTAGTTTGCTCCAATTTGTTGTAATTTTCTTTTGTTTTGGCGGCTTGACTGCCGCTGCTGCTGCTGCTGTCGTTGTTGCCGCTATTACGGCTGCTTTCGTTGGTTGGTATACAATCGATTTCGTTTTTAGGTTGGTTGTGAAATGTGTGCTGACTGTTCTGTGCTGTGCTGCTGCTGCCTGCCTGCTTGCCTGCTTGCCTTCCTCTTTTCGTCAGATTGATGCTCTGCGTATGCGAATATGAAATCCTCGTTTAGTTTCTATATTTTAGCTCCGTGGGGGTAAACTCAAATTAAACTTGTGTGCTTTACATTGATTACTTTTCGTTGCTTTTATTTTCCACTGTATTATTTTGTTTAGTTTTATATATTTTTGTTTTTGTGTTTTTTGTTTTTTGTTATATTTTGTATGGTCGTATATGCAATATGGTTCGTTTACTTATTCCGTTTTGCGCTCTCTCTGTGATTGTGCGGAAGCTCTTGGTTCCATTGTATCTGGTGCTCATTTCAATTTTTCACTGTACACTTTTTCAAATAATTTTACATCTTTCAGTACAAATTGTGTGACGAATAGTAGCGCTTTCAGTATTTTGGTGCGGTTTTATTTTTAAATGTCTATATAAATGTGATAATTATAATTTTTTAACAACATTTTCCTTGATTTGTTTCTGGTGTTTGTGTGTAATTTTGCCTTGACGTTGCGGTTCTTCCTGTGCCGGTCGTTGTGTCGTGGTGTCGGTGTATCGTGGCTGTTTCCTCACAATATATCTTTTCTTCTCCACGTGTTACAAAATGTGCTCTACTTAGAAATATCAAATCAAGTCAAATCGCATATCAGAATCGCATATGTGCAGAATCATGTTTTATGTGAAAAATGTGTAAAATATCTATGATTTACAATAATTGCATTAAAATAATGAAATTGTGATTTATTTTTGATGAAACAAAAACAAGAAAATATTTAAATGCAGTCAATGTTGGTTTTATCTTAAATGAAGTTCATGAAATGTTGCTCAATCGTTGTGCACTTATCGAAGGTAAAATTAAAATACATACCATTTTCTCACATACCAATTGTATCTACAAAGCAACGTCTTAGATCCTTTTATATTGAGATAAGAAATATGAAACATCTGTAGTTGTTGCAATGCAATTAGAAAACAAAAACAATAACAAAAATTGGACTCATCCCATTGAGGTAGCTAGGTTTTTTCGGCTGGACCCTGGGTAATACCTTTATCCCCTTAACTCTAACCCCACCTATCCACTCCCTTACCCATGTAATAATCCTTACATGTTATTTGCTTTCAGATCCCGGCGAGCTACAACAATAACAACAAAAACAAAAAATTAAATTCATTAAATTTTCAAAAGATTTATGTCTTTATTGCAATTATTTATCTAACTGTGAAATTGGTAAATAATAAGAAAATAAACTTTTATTAAAATATTCTACTTTCACAAAAAAAAAAACAATATATTTTCAAAAATAATAGAAACTTTTTCCATAAAATAAAATTTTCTAAAGTCTTTAAAATGCTTTTTGTAGCAACGTCAAAGAATATATAAAATTGTGCAGTTTATTACATAGTTAATAAATAGATTTCAAATATAGTTCATCTAAACATTTATATGCTACATAGCATTCTAATAAAATAACACATGTTACATCTATAAACTATTCAAAGAGAAATTAAGCATGAAAATATTCACTGAGTTCATTAAAATTTTGTTATAACATAGTGAAAGGGGCATGTAATAAATGACGATTCAGCACTCTCACCTAAGTACTGAAATGTAGTTTCCCATATTTTCTTCCGAAGCAATGGTGAAAATCTTCTCCAGTCATTCCTAAAAGGTAGTTTTAGTTGGTTGTGGCTTACGATGCTTTCCACCTACTGCAAAAAAAAAAGAAAGAAAAAAATCACAAAAAGAATATTTACACAAGCAATTAATGAAAAAATTTATATGAAACAGTTTTATACTACACTTCATCCAATTAATTTCCAATCTAATCTTATTATTATCTAATATTGAAATATAGTCAAAATAGTGAATCAACTAACTCTCTATCAAATTAGTTTCCGTTTCAAAAAAAAAAGCACATTGGAGTAAAATATATCATTAAATATATGTGAATTAGGATTTTTTTTTATTTATTAGCTAAAAATATTAATGACGAAATGTCTTTATATATAGAGTGTTTCCTAACAAAGTGACAAAAATGAGGGTGGTATTTTCTTGAAACATGAAAAATCAAAATTATACGCATACAATTGTGGTTCATATTCACCCGAATAAGATCCTCATCAAAAAAAAACACACTAATATCTCACAAACGGTTAATTAAGTCACACAATATATTACTTATTAGTCCATTAGATTAATTTATATATCACTTATTAATGTTAGTGGTACTTAGCTCGCTTTAATGGCTGATTATGATTAATCAATGCGTAATAGAAAAACAATTTTTTCTTGTGACAAACGTTCACAAGATAAGTAGGTATTGATAAACGAATGTTAAACAAAAAAAAATTGAAATAAACTTGGGGAAAAACGATATTTTACGCAAAAGTGATAAAAAATTGTAAAAAAAATAGACTTTGAATTATCATATTTAATATTCCAAACTTTTTATGCCTATGCCTCATTACTTATTTTAATGAAAGTTACTTACGTACTTCGTTGGGTATTACAGACCTGAGTTGTTCTTGGACGCGTCCAGTGGTCTCCGCCAGGCAGCATGATTAATGGCTTGTTGTTGACTGTTTGTAGTACCGAAGGTCTTCATATCGTTGATCGCCTTGTCTTTACGCTAAAAATGCCGGTGTCCTCTTCCGTGTTGTTCACCCTCTGGTACAGAATCAAACAGCATTCCAGGCGAACTACTTTCTTCTATTCGAACGATATGACCAAGATAGCGAAGCCGGTGAATTTTTATGGCTTAAGTGTATTAATGTCGCGGTATAGGTCATACAGCTCATTATTTTGTCTAATATAATATTACTTATCAACGCACAAGGAACTACAGACCTTTCGAAGAATTTTTCTTTCGAATGCTTCTAACGTCTTCTTATCACTGTTGGTAATTGTTCAAGCTGTTGCATCATACAACAAAACAGGCATAATAAGAAACTTATATGGCGTAATTTTTGTTTGTAGAGAGAGAGGTTTCTCAGTTGCCCACTTAGCCGGAAGTTAAGTCTGTTGGCAAGAGGGATTCTTCGTTGAATCGCTAGGTTGACTTTATTTTTATTTATGCTGGCTCTTAAATAAACAGTCTTTTACAACCTCTGTTGACTGTATAGATTCCTTGAATTATTTCGATTCGCTGCTCCAGTATCCTTAACCTTTTAAGCACATTCTAAATAGGTTTTAAGCTACTTCAAAGTACACGAACAATAATTATATTGCAAACATCCATTCGGCATATTGTGCTACGAATATTATAAGGGTGTTAATGTGGTATGCTTAGGTCACCTAGCTTAGGTCACCTATTTTTTGAATTGAGACAATAAAACTTTTTTCGAAGTTAAAAACATTTTGTGTGTTTCCCATATAATATTAGTTGTAGGATTCCTACAGGCATGTCAAGAACTGTTAATAGTTTAGCTTTAACGTTGTAATCTGGTATCCCAGCTTTATGATTACTTAAGTCTTAGCAATTAATATTGCGGGCATTGAAGTTTACTTGTATCGAACTGTTTGCAAGTACAAGGGAGTGGATACTTATTATCGTCGAAGAATTCGCATCACAAGAGATTATTTAAAAATAAGTTACGAATTTTTATTCAAATATCAGATTTATTAAAGAACAGTTACAATTGGTTGTGCTTGAGGTATTTTGGGAAAAAATAGTGCTATTAACAATTAAAAGCGATTTCATTTAAGTTATGTTTTGATTTACTTTTGATATGAAATATAAATATTTTTAAAGTATTTATTTTTGTATTAATCCTATTTCATTTTTATATGTTAATACCTTAATTTCCGTGTCTTTCTTTAAGGGCGAATCAGATAACTGATTTAAATACGTATATATATTAATATTAAGGGCATCTATTTACAAATATTATGAATACAAAAATACCAGTATTAGTAAACTGACATACTTGTGACATTATCCTCCTAAATATTATCCCTCTGAAGTTGATGTCCATCTAAGTCCATCTAATGTATGTATGGAAAATATGTTAGTAGAAGTGATGAATGGTAATCGAAAATTAGATAATACATTTTGGTAAATTTTTTTTTTTTAATTAGGGTCTCCTCCACAAATCAAATAAGATTCTATTCTTTTAAAAAAATTTAATATATAAAATTTAATATTTAATAAGAATATTTAATAAGAATATATTAATATTCTTAAGTAATAGACCTTTTTCAAAAATTTTGTTTTTGTTATGTTGGTACATCTTTTCTTGACATCATATGGTACAAATTTGAGCGCCATCTATCAATTAGTTTGTTTACAGCAGCTGTTAATGTGAGACTACCTCAATACCTCAAGTGCATTTAGCGTTTTTTACTATGAAAAATTCGCGATTTTTTTACCAAACGGGGCACCACTGTCATTGCTCAGGCACCATATTCTCCAGATCTGGCGCCGTGCGTCTTTTTTCCTTTTCCCGAAACCCAAATTGCCCCTTCGTGGTAAGCGTTTTGAGTCGATTAAATTGGTAAAAGAAAATTCGCCGAAGGAACTAAAAGCCATACCTGCACGAGCGGACGAAAAGTGTATGGAAGATTGGGTTAAGCGTTGGCATATGTGTATCGCTTCAGAAGGAACATATTTTGAATGAGATTAAATAAATTTGGAATAAAATTTAAATTTGTGTGTTTTATTTACAAAATCCGGATACTTTTTGAGCTGGAGGTATAGTAAACAAAATAACACAATTAGAACACTCGTACTCCTAATAACCCTAAAAATCTTATTAAATTTAGAGCATTATATATTATTTGGAAAGAACCTCGCTTATAGCCTAACCTAGGTTGACTATGTTTTCTGTTGATTTTACGTTGACTATTCACCAAGCGAACATTTCGCTTGCAAACTGAAAATTACTCGTATTATATATTCCTATTTTTATATAGCTATTATAATGTTTTATAATATTTAAATATAAAAAATAATATTTTTTATATTATGTGAAAAGTTTTTGTTCTCTAATAA
Source organism: Teleopsis dalmanni (assembly GCF_002237135.1). NCBI lineage: Eukaryota > Metazoa > Arthropoda > Insecta > Diptera > Diopsidae > Teleopsis > Teleopsis dalmanni. Next base: position 159,298,874 of record NC_051846.1, on the reverse strand, counting down.
TATTTATTTTTATTTTTTGAAAATCGCTTATTATTCAAAAACATTTCCAATGTTTATAAAAACTGAATTATTTATTAAACAAAAATTTATCAGTTTATAATATAGAAAATGCATAGAAGTGAAATAGTTCACTTTTTGTTTAAAAACTGTTTTGTTTATATTATATTTTTAAAATATTCCGTTATAGATAGATGAGAGTATATAGAAATATCTGTAGTAAATGCATATATACAATTTTTATATTAAAGAAATTGATACTTTGAAACTAACAAAATCATGATGATTGATTAATTTGTAATTTTTTGCGCTTCTATTTTTTTTTATTAATATACCATATTATTATTTTTTTTATTTGATATGTTTTTTTCTGCTATATAATTAATAAAGAGAAGACATTTACGTTTCAAGAGCAATAGCCGCTCTAGCGAAGTACACATATCTGTATATAAGTTTTTAATATTAAACTTAATGATCTTATAGAAAATTCATTATTAAGTTTAAATTCTAATCAATTTATTCATCAGCTTACTTTTAATGGCTTCAGTGGCACTGTTTTATCTCTTAAATAATTAAACTGGAAATGTTAATAAAATTTTTTATCATATTATTTTTTTTTGTTGGTCACGTTAGTGACTTCACTAATTAAATTAAAAAAGAAATAAATAAATAAAAAATTACCACGTGATGAATATATTAATAAACTTAAGCGAAAATTTTGAAAATATATTTCTCCTTTCACTTATTTAAATAAATCAGCAAATTTTGAAAAATGATTTAAGATAAATGTAAACTTAAAAATTAAGAAAAATATTATATGAGTATTTATATTTTAGTATATGTTCGTATCTATATATAAACAGAGAAATGCGTTCTTTTCTGCATGAAAAAGCAACAAAAAATATGACGCAAATGTCGCCACTGCGAAATATAAAAGCCAACATTGACCGCTTCATGCAAGTTATTGACCCACATACCTGAATACCTAGATTTACGATATGATACGGGTGTTCTTCGGTGTTATCTATAATATATACCATATACCAAACATATTTAGATGCCATTTTCTTCATGTACTTGAAAATGTGTGTAAATATTGAAATTTAATGAGAATATAAAATAAACATTTTCCTTCTTTTTTAATGTTTGCAATTTTTTTTTTTTTCTATTATAATTTTTTTTTTGTGCTTCTTGTGAAATATCATTTTCATACTGATCTAAGAAATACCGAAAATATTTTGAGATACAATATATTTAAGTAAAATTAATTTATTTAACTTTATTCGTTTTTTTGGCTTAATGCCAAATTGACTGAAAATCTATAAACATTCATATTAATTTAATAATATAGGGAATGAGTGTGAAGAGTTTAATATATTATATATATATATTTCTTTTAAATAATGACATGAAATGTAATTATTTTCTGGCTTTATATTTTGAAGGCTTTCAAAGTAACAAGATGCTAAAGACAATTTAATAACGTTTAATTTCTTTTAAATAATATAAATAATTTTAATATATATTATATTATATTATATTATATATATTTATTAAAAAGAGGTCAAAGTACAATAAAATATTTTGAAGTATTAAAGTAAAACAGATATTATAATATTTGATTGGAATATTCCACTGCTTCTTATTTATTTGATGTGTATTGCAAATTTAAAAGAAAATTTTTGAAAATATATTATCTATTTTTCATTTTGTTCTATTATTAAATGAGAAAACAAACAATTCCTCAATAAAAATATTTAATTATAAAACATTTAAAAATATATATTTGAAAATAGGTAGTCTTATATTAAGTTGTGGGTTGTCATAAATTTATGTTAAGTTAAACTATTTAAAGTAAATAGTAACAGTAATAGTAAAATTTTAATAAAAACAATTAAAGATAGTTTAATAAAATTTTAAATCTTTAAAAATCCTTAAAATAAAGAATTTATATTAAGGCCATGTGCGAGTTCAAGTAAATTGATGGTAAATTAGGGGGAAATAGTAAATTAAGTCGGTAACATTCGCTACATGTTAGTATTTACCAGAATTTCGAGTAGGGTAAATTAGATAAAAATTAGGTAAATTAGTTATTACCATTGTGAAAATTTTATAAAATTTTTAATAAATAAACAAATAAATTTGAAAACTTTTAACTAAAACTAATAAATAAGTGCAATAAATAAATAAATAAATAAGTGCAATAAATAAATAAATAAATATTTACATAAGTGCAGTGCAACAAAAAAAACTACTTTTCCCCTCTGAAATTAGGAGATCATCAATATTTGGCTTTCATTCTGGCTTTCATTCGAAAGGTGGAATGTCTTCTATTCGGTTAGGGTCTGTTGCAGTACAAAGGATCAACTATGGTCGCAGTGCTTCGCTCCGTTGGGAGCTTGTACCCTGCTTATTTCTATTATATTCTATTTATTTATTATATACGGAATCAAAAAAATATAAATAATTGAACAACAATAGTTAACTAAATGTGCAGTTCTAGCTCGTTTGGTTAAAAAAACACGAATTATTGCTGATAATTTGAGAGATTTCAAGTTTTTTGGTACATGGCATCTTAATAGAAGCAAAACACTGTATTTTTATATTTTGAAGACTCTCCTGAGTACTGACACTACCATAGCTGTTTAACAGGCCTGCCATAAGTTGTTTTTTTATAGGGTTCAGACAATTTTAGAACCAAACTTCTAAACATTTCTATCCAATTTCTATCTCAATCCTGACTACAATTGTTATAGTTATAGTTTGCAAATTATTTGTTTTGAAATATGAAATATCTTTAAAAATAAAATGGCACAGCTAAAGATTTTATTTGAATTATCACTTCACTTAGTAAGTCCTGAAATAAAATATTAAGCAAAGTCATTTTAACAAAATTATGATTTTTATAAAAATTTATTTAAAATATAGCTATTTTCAAACAAAACATGTCAAAATTTAATGACAATTCTACCATTAATTATTGTGTGGCGTCACTACTGTTGCTATTTGCAAAACAATTGAAGACAAATAATTTTGTGTTGAACAATGTTTTTTAATGGGAAAAAATGCTGTATAAATTTAATACCTCTAAAACTGTTATTGTTCTATTCCAACAGAAAGGTTTATGTTGCCATGATTTGTTGCTAAAATCCGTTAGTTACTCCAGCAAACATCAAAAATGTCTAGGATTTTGAATAGCTGCAAAATAAAATTCAAGAACATAACTGACACCTGAGTTGTCAAAAGTCCATGTAAACCATAAGGAGTTAAGATCTTATTTGATAGCTCGTATAATTTCTTTTTTTAAGTTGACGATCACCAATAAGCCTAATAGTGTTGTCAGATATACTACATGACTACCAACACCATCTAGTGATGAAAACCGCAAATATATTTATATTACCCAATAATGTGTATTGATATTCAATAAAACAACAGGTGAATCTTTTCACTATAAGTTTCTATTTGAAAAAAATTAGGTTATTTAAATGTTTACTCATAATTAACATTTATTTCTTTTTGTATATATATTTTGATTAAATAAATTCCTGATATTGATTTCTCTTAAATAAACTTAATCATACATCCAAAAAGAAAAAAAAAATCTTTTAATAATGTTACTCATACGCAACGTGACCTGGAAATCTTTTTTAATTAGAAAATTATTAAAAATCTATATTTAAAATATTAAATTAATTTTTGTTTATAGTTTAATAAGCGTTTTGAAATTTATTTTATTTAGAAAATGATTAAACATCTTTATTTAAAATTTTGTATTAATTTTTCTATGAGCTTATAATGTTATTTTATTAAGATTTAATATCTGAACCAATTTTTGTATGTGTTTAGTTTCAAATATTTTTTAACTATCTTTATTTTTAATATTTTATATATATATATCTTACATAAGAAAAATAATATAAACAAATTTATTACTATATAAAATATAATATATTTTATATTATATTATATTTTTTGGTGAATACTATCATAATGTTATTGTTATTTTTTCTTCATTATTTTACTTATTTATATTGTTTTTATAATGTTTATACAATACCATAATTTTATTTCATTTTTGAATTCGTTGTTATTAATTTATAATTAATTTGTAATTTAATTTATTAATTTATAATTGTTTTAATTGTTTATATTATTTAAATAAATTTATTTTATATCTCATATTGTTAATATTTTTATTTTCGAATTTACTCGTTTAATTTATTTGTTTTGTTTATTTAAATAAAATATATTTTTGTTTATATATATTTTTTAAGTTTAAATATATTCAAATTTTTTTAAATTTGTATTTTATTTTTTTTTTGTATTTGTATTTTATAATATTTTTATTTTTTAATATTTAGTAGACTCTCATAAATTAGACCTAATTTGTTTCTCAGGTAATTCAAATTTTCAAAATTTTCTAATATTTTAAAATCTTTTCTTATAAAAAAGGTCACAATTAAATTAAAGTTTTCGTGACATTTTATTTTTTCATTGGTTTATTTTTTGGTAATAATGTTATCGTAACGTAGAGCTGAAAGACTTATTATGTGCTTGGTTGTCAAATGTCGCATAATAAGAAGTAACGAATATGGTGATTCCCCGTTTTCTGATTTATTTTGTTAATCAACAATGTACGTATAAACACCTATAATAAAATAAAACGCATAAGAAGTATACAATTAATATAACAAATCAGTATTTAATTCTTGGACATCCTAATTTCTAAAAGTTCTAACTGCAATCTTTAACTTAAAATTTTTTGTTAAATATATCATATATATTTAATTGTATTATTTAGTTATTTAAATATTTTATTAATTTATATTATTTAGTTATTTAATATTTTATTTAATTATATTTTTTATTTAAATTTATTTTTTATTTAATTTTATATTTTATTAATTTTATATTTTACTTAATTTTGTATTTTATTTAATTTTGTATTTTATTTAATTTTATATATTATTTAGTTTTATTAAATAATTTAATTTTTGTATATATATTATTTTAATTAATTGTTAATATTTATTTACTAAGTTATAATAAATATTATCATTAAATTTACTTATCATCTAAATATATAATTATAATTTGGTTAAAAATATTTTTCAATACAGACTCTATCTTTCCAATACTCAGTACAGAGTTTTATACAAAAATAATATAACACTCATAGCAGGACGTTTACTTTATCACCGAGTTTTGTATTCTATATTCGGAATTTATTCAAATTTTATATTTAAAATATAAATACAAATAGAAATGAAAGTTCTCGGTCATTAAATTATTTTGCGTTCATATATTTTTGTATGCGTTTTTGTACAGTTTGATTAATGAAAAAAATTATAAAACAAGTTCATTAACTTGAATTCATTACATAAATAAAATTTTATGTTAATTAATTCTGAATTAAAAAACATTTGCAAATATTTTGAGAAACAAAAAGCGGTCGTAAAATGCAATGCAATGAATTTGGTAGTAACAATGCTGAAAATACGACATTGAAAACAGAATCATATCAATATTTAAAATCTTTCTTCCTTTCTTCTTAAATTAAATGCAATGATTTATTTTTTATTTATAATTAAAAGCATTTTTATATAACGAATACATCAATAAACAAAAATTGCAATTAGTAACAGGAAGTGTAACATTGTTGTAATATATATAAAATTAAATATATTTTCATTATTATTCAATTTAACTTTAATATATTACCAATAAAATTTGGTCAAAAGTTATTGACATTTTTGTTAAATATTTAATATTTAATCGTTCGTTGTAAATAAGATAATATTAATAATTTTTCTCTTCTCGTTTTAGGTAAGTTCCATATAATATACTAAACATATTTATATTATGAATAGAGTATCTTGGGTAAGTTAAATTCCAAACATCAAAAAGTTTTAAAATAAAAATGCATATATTTTAACAAATTTAAAAATATGAATTTAAAAAATTTAGTAAACAAGTCATAAATTAATTAAATAAAAAATTTATGACGGCACAAACATTACTCATACGTACAGAAGCACCAAAAAACTAGAAAAAGTTGAATCTATGAATTTAAATTATAAAATTTTCATATTTGCCTTCCTCGTTTTCTGTGACGATAATTTATCTAACATTTTTGTTTTTTAAAAAAACATTTGTTTTAAATCATGTCATTTAAAAGCTTTCGTTTATAAATTGCAGTTAAACAAATTGTTTTTTATTCGCTTGCATATTTTTTATTGCATATTTTTTGGCACAAACGAAATTGTTGCATTATGTTATCGGGTTTAACATATGCTAACATGAATTTTAAATGTTATTTAATGGAGTTATATCTGTATTTAGAAAAAATATATATTAAACCACGTTATTTGAATTTGTTTGTTAAAATTTTCATTAAAAATTGTTTATTTGTAAAGGAATGTTTTTAAATATAAGTTCCTTAAAATTAAAATACTGTACAGTATAAGTAGCGTAAACCCTGTAGTCTTATTGCGAACATGGATTTTCATAAAAAAGTATTTATATATTTAGTGATAGCCAGACAGCTATTAACGCTATTACAGCAATCGGCATTTCGTTTAAAATAATTCACAAATGTAGACAATATATTAATATACTAAGCAGTAACTTCAAGGTAACTCTAATTTGTGTTCTCAGACATTCTAATATAGCACGGAAAGAGTGTGTAGATACAGTAGCTAGACTTGGCTTCTACGGCATTTCCCGGTTTTAACCCTGCTCTTGCCAGCCACAGATGAAAGTTGTTTATTTTTTCAGCAGCGAAATATGGCTCCTATACTCCATCTAGAGAAGCTCCAAATTAGTACATATTAGCATTTCGGTTAGTATCTAGGTTCTAGTATCTAGATTAGTATCTGTCCTAACTCGTCACTGGACTATAATACATTATGATGCATGGCTCGGAATGACCTGCCGAATCTCATGTACTACATGTCTATCTGCACTCGAAAAAAAAAAATACCGGAGCATCTGTTGTGTCTACATCCAGGCTTGTCTAGAAATAGACTTAAGCTTTTGGGTGCTCTATTTTTTTATACATAATGTTTCCAATATTATAGTACAATAAGTACTGGCCAGATACTTACATTTATCAATGCGTCCCAGTTGTTCTAATATGCTCATTCTTCAACCCACAATTACGAAGAATGTGAAATCGAAACGGTTTTCTAAGGTAATTGAGGAAGATTCGTTCCATCGAAAAATGAACAACTTGAAACTTATCAAAATATTGTATTGAGATGTATAATAAAAGTACCATAATATAACAGAAATAAAGATATACACAAAAGCTTGGGTTTAGAGAACGTTTATATTAAAAACAGAACGTTAGAATTGCACTTTCCTAAGACAAATGCAATATATATTCCGTGAGGAAGATATGCTGTGATTCAAATTATACTTCTGCAAATTTACCTTCATAACTTATCATAATTCTATAATTATTATATTAATAATTGTTACAGTGAATTACACAACTGACCACAGATACTATTGAGTAAAAGAGCTTTAGACACTAACTCGCGTTTTATTAAGTAAAGAACAAAAAGAGTAAAAAAACAATTCATATGTATACGTTATATTATTTCATATAATAAATTTATTATAATATATATCATTATAATAAATTTCTAAATAAAATAATTCCAATTGAAATACCTTACCTTACCTTTTACCTGTTAAAAACTTTGCTATTAAATGACTGTTAATAACTTCCTTGTTAAATCACTGTTAAAAAGTTCCCTGTTAGTTAAATGTCTGTTAAATTAACATTTTAGTTAAGTGTGCTGTTGTTAAACATTTTTCTCATATATAAAATGATACGTATACGCATAGTTAAATGTTTTGTGCTGTGAGAGAGTGAGAGAAAAGAGAGTATAAGAAAAAAGTGTTCGTACAAAATACGAGCACAGTTAAAAGCTACAAAATAAAGTAACCAAAAATGAAAAGTTAAAAATGTGCACACGTTTGAAGTTAATAAACATCCGAAGTTCAAAATCGTTATCTTTACAACTCATTGTTACGGAAGCATGTGGTGCTGCTGCTGCTGCTGCTGCGCCTGTTCAATAATTTTAAGCGTACACTTCTTTCTTTACCTCTAAATTTCTTTGCTAATAAAATAGTTTAAAATCTTTTTTTTTTGTTTTTGTCTTGCTCCACATCTACATATGCTGCCAGCCGAGCCATTTGAAGAGTTAATTAAAAAGCAGCGCTAAATGCATTGAGTTGCGACAATGCTATATTCATTTGTTGTAGTACATTTAATATTTTGATTTTGGAGCAGTAACGGACGGCGCTACTCACTTGCTCTTTTGTTCTGTTTATTTTGTTTATTTTACTTTCGCACGAGACACACTCATATTACTCGTTTTTTAATCCGATCAATCGAATTGTTGTTGGCGCATTAAATTAACTTTTTGTCCAGTGTTAAAGTTTAGTTTATATATGAACAACGAAGAAGAAGCAGCGTGTGCGCGCGGGCTCTGAATTTCTGAATTTAAAAAAGCAAAAAGAAAAAAAAATTCATTTCATTAGCTTTATGTTAATATTAAAACGTGTGAATTAAAATAAAAAAGAAAAATTATATTAAAATTTAAAAAAAAAAACGTTAATATATAAAAAGTGAATAAATTATTTTATGAAAAATTATAAATTTCAGCTGGAAAATAAATTATTTTTAAATAATTTAATTTAATTAGCAAATTTAGCACATTTGCAAAACTTATATTTATGCTCTAAATATTTTCTCACATTTTTACAAATACGAAAATCGTGCAGTGTTTAGAAGAAATAAAAAAAATATTATGTATGCTATCACTGCATACCACAAATGAAATTTTCATTTAAAATTGCAAATTTTAAAATTTGGTAATTAGTTTTAAGCAATATTTTTAAAAATTTATATATATATGTAAAAAATAAACAATTTGGCCTAAATTTGAAAAAAATTCCAACTACAACAACAGCAAATACGTTCATAGTGAATTTAATATATATTGTTTTATTTTATTTATTTTTTGTATTTATTTATTTATTTGTTGGTTTATATTAATAATTTTTGCCGCCCACAAATATTGTTTTATTGCAAAAAAAAAGAAAAAAAAATCGACATCCAAAACAAAAAAAGAATGCATGTGTAGTTGTGTATGCAAAAAATCATCAATGGAAAATTTTTGCAATATTTTGTCTCTTTCATTTATTTCTATCTCTTTTGTACTTTTGGTTGCAAATTAAAACCAGTTTATGAAATGGTGCTTTTTTTGGCTTTTGCAAACCCGGCGGCGACTTATCGTCTTCAAAAAAATACAAAAAAAGAAAAAATATCGCTTAATTATTTTGGCAATAACTGACAAGATTGACATATGCCACTTGGACTGCTGGACGTATGCGCAGTCGCAAAGTCAAAGTTTGTTAAATACTTTCAAATAACTTAGATGCGCAAAGCTCAACTTTAGAGTTTGCCTGCCTGCTTGGGTTTATTGAAGTGAATTTTTGAAGTTTAATTTCAAAAGAATGACACACAGAAGTAGCAAATGCGATTTATAATTGATTTTGCACAAACCAACGTTCTACTATTCTGCTAACAATATTATAATTGTTGTTTATTTTAATTATTATATATATTTTAATTATTGTGCGCTCAAAAAGCTTACAGAAAATAATAATCTTCACTTAATTTTTTGACTTTTTGCTTTCTTATCTTTCTCATATCTGCAGTTATTCGCTTTTGGTTATTATGACGCCAAAGATACATTTGTTTCATCATCATTTTCATCGTCATCTTCAAGTAAACTTTCTGCTGTTTTTTTTATTTATTTACTTTTATTGTATTTTTATCTTTTTGGCAAGAACCAACCAACATGTGCTACGAACTTTTTTTTATCGAAAATAAAAATTTTCAGAATTTCGTATCTTTTTACATTTAATTTATACGCTTGAACATAAGTCATAGGCGCACAAATTTTTATTCTTGTTTGCGTTTTACTTTTACACATATGCCGCAAACAGTTTCCTATCCCTTACACCCTACTTCTTCTTCTACTTCTACTTCTGCTTCGTTTTCCTTATGCCACTACATACTGCATGTTCCCACTAAAGTATATCTTCAACCGGAATCGTACTTCGTACCAACGAAGCAATTTCATTGAGCACATAAGCATATCGATTTAATGTTGTAGTGCGTCGGTAGCATGAGTAACAAAAATATGCGCTAACAAGAAAAAAAACAACAAAAAAAATGTTTTCAACATAAAAAAAAAAAAATATGTTAAAATAAAAAAGTCAAGCAAAAAGTCAAGTAAATGCGATCATAAAAAACTCAATGGAAAATTCCCAAAGTTTTTAGGGGGTCTAATACAGAAATTATAAGTTACGCAGCTGTAATTTTTAATGAAATGCATTCATTCCGATTTTCAAAGTCCAAATTAGTTTATACGTTGTTTTTACTCTACATTAATGTTAATGTTTTTGAAATAATAATTTGTTTATAACAAATTCATTATTGTGTTATATTTG
>NC_051846.1:159242451-159288241 GCF_002237135.1 Teleopsis dalmanni | reverse complement strand
TATCTTATCAATGAATCTAAACAATAAAGAAATGAGTACACAATAATTGACTACTTAAATTGTAAAAAGTAATTTTAAATATATACATAAATATATATACGTGTATTAGTATCTGATATTTATATAGAAAGTATTAATAAAACATGCTTTAAATGCAGAATATGTCATGTACTGATATTGCTAAATAAAAGATAATTTAACATAAATGCTGTTACAATTATATGGTCTTATCAGAAGTTGGAATTTTGATGACTAATGCTCATTAATGATATTAGTAATATAGATTTGTCGTTTTTACAAGTAATAAAACCAATCGACGCCCACAAACTCTACCATATTTAGTTGTATTAAAATAGCTGTAATAATGCATTATTGAAATTAAACAAGGTATTAGTTTATCTTTAATAAACATTTAATACTGATATTAACATTGATTATATTACTTTAGATATATATATATTAATATATACAAAATTTATGATTATAATCAAGTTAAGAACTACTTATTTGCACCTCATTGACAATTTGAATAACATTAGTCTAAATAATTAAATCATTTATAAGCAAGCAACATTTGTTCTTAAAAAGCACTTCTTTTATAAGTTTAAATAAATAATTTTAATTAATTTTATTTTTTAATTTTTAATAACTTCAAAGTATGAAGTGCTTATAAAATTAATTTAAACATTTTAATGTGTAAATCAACTGCAATTGAATTTTTCAAGTCTTCTCAATTGACACTTAATTTTAAAGCCTGCCTGCCTGCCTGCGCACTGACCATAAAAGTAGAAAATTCAATTATTTGCTATTAAAATTGCAATAATTTGATTAAATAACAAACGTTACGATTGGCACTTTATTTATTTTAGACTATAAATATCACAATTAATAATGGACACAAAATATCTATCTATGCAGTATACATGTACATGTTCGTTTTTTCTGCAGTTTGTTGTAAGCCAAGTCATGAGTAACGCCTGTGGTGCATACCATTGTGTTTTTGTTTTTGTAATTGGTTTTGGTTTTTAGTTTCTATAATTTTTGTATTTAATGACATTGAACTTTCAAAGTAAACACCGCCTCGTTTAATACTAAATAAAACCTACCAATCCGTCATATAATATACAAGTTTCTACAATACACAATGAAGGTATTTGGTGATTGTGGTCTATCAAAATAATTGCTTAATACACAATTATTTAAAAATTAGCTGATGAAATAGTTTTGGGTTTTAAATAATATTTTTCGTACCTTCAAATTGTTTTTAATTAGTTTTTAAATTTAATTTATTTTTGTACAATCAAAAATTATATATTTTCTATATAAAAATGTATGTGATATTGTCAGTAATTTACTTTTACTACTCTTGTTAGTTCCACCATTCACACCATAATTATTGTAATTGCTATAAAAACGTATATTTTGAAAGTATGAGAAAAAGCATAATTCTTGTATAATCGCATAACGTTCTTACACATATAATAATGTAGCTATAAAACAAAACAAAAAATAAATATTAATCCAACTATATTTAAGTTTAATAAAATTAGCAAAAAATTTTCAACACCATTTATAAAAGTAATTAAGTCATACATTATCACAATAGATATTGGGTCACCTATTAAATTAAATATAAATCAATTACCAGATAATCAAACCACTTAAGTCGCCTCACGCAACAATTATGTGTTCAACTTATAGTTAATTATTAGAATAAGTAAAAGTTAAAGTGCTACCTAACAGCACCAAAAAAATAAAAAACAGTTTATGTTCTTACAGTTATAGTAAGTAAATCCTATGTGTGTCACTGGTTTTTAAAATTTTTTTCTAGAGCAAATCGTTTTATTATTTTTTTTTTGTATTATAATTTAGTACAAAAAACCATTCCAATATCATGGTTTTTTTTAAATTGAATTTTATGGATTTTACTAAATTTTACTGTTCAAACTTTATACGTACTGTATTGTTAATAATTTTTTTAAATTGTTGATAAACAACCAATTTACAGAAATAGTAAAATAAAAAATAATATTTTGGGAAAATTTATAAAAACATAAAATATTTTCGGTTGTTTTGTTTTATAAATAATGTAGTATTTTAGCAATATTTGAAATAATGTATAAGTAACATTATCTTTCATTCATTTTTAAAAACACCATTTATGTACTTCACTCTGAGCATAGCAAACGTAACATATGACAAACTGTACTACAATGCTACCAAAAACCCTTTTGTGTCATATACCCAAAATACAGTACGAATCATTGTAACATATTCTTTGTAGTACAATACTACATGTGAGTCTCTAGTCTTAAGTGAATTAATTAACTACTTAGATTCTGTAGAGCCTGGGTGAGTTGGTCAACTATATCGACTGCCACATCAACTTAACTAGGGGAAACGAACATTAAGAAGCCTGAAAGCTACCGTGAAAGACTTGAATCCACTAAACCACCTCTTAGGACATTAAGAAAAAAGTAGATTATTTAATTATATATATTGATATTATAAACAGTTAAATAAATTGTTAGGATCGTTATACATATAATCGCTTAATATAATATATATATACAATATTTTTAGTACACCAAGAACATAAAAATAATTTCTTCCTTTGTTTGCTGACTTTTATGTGAGCTGTTGCAAGATACTTTATTTTAAAAATAAAATTATATTTTAAATAAGTTCAGTTCTTCCTTCCTATTTAAACAATGCAACTTATTAAATAATTAATTACAATTCCAAAAAGATATATATTCTCAGTTAAACAAAGAAAAAAAAGCTATCAAAGATTGACTTTGCAAAATTGAAAATCATTTTATTTTCTTTCTGTCTTTGTTACAAAATCTTGAAGTTTTCTTTTATTTCATGTTTTTTTTTATAATAAAAATTATTTTTCTTTATCATTTTGCCGTTTTAATTGCAGTAGATTATGTCCGCATATAAGTCTAGTCAGCTTCCCATAGATTAAAATGTTCCAAGTAAACAAAAGTTTACTAAAGTATCTATACTTTTTACGATAATTATGTATGGTTGTATATAATTTTGCGTATTTATGTTTTGGTTCACTCGTACACATGTCAATATTAAGTTGAATTTTTATTTTATTTTATTTTTGTTGTTTTTGTATATTTTTTCTTTGTATTCAATTATTTATTGGGGTCAGTGACTTTGATTAATATTCATGTATGTATATATTTTTGTACGTATGCACATATTTTTGAAACTTCCAAAACAGTTTAGCTATTATTATATTTACTTTTACATTTGTTATTCATAAAAAAAAAAATAAAAGTACTGTCTATATATACATATATATATATAATTATAATACTTTGCAAAAAAAAAAGAGAAGAAAAACAATAAATCAAGACAGAAAATTTTAATCAAAACAAAAACCTCAAAACAGAAAGCTTCATACATAAAAATATAAGCATTACAAATAGTAGATCTCATATGTTTACATAAAAAACTACATAATAAAGGAAAAGGTGTTTTACTTTTACTCACAATCGTATATATTTCAATATCTTAACTTTTTTCTGCTGGGTTCAAGGCGATTTTAGCATAATGAGACAGTTTTGTTTTACATGCGCTTTTGAAAACCATTCGAGATACTTGTATTATTCTAATACTCGTAGCTTTCATTATACGCCGAAAACTTACGGCAGTTGGTGCTTTGGACTGACGTTGTCTGCCTTTAATGCTGACCTTTCATATCAAATAAACGGTATTAACAATAACGCTGTCTACCCTTAGAAATATTTTTAAATACTTCCTGGTATTTAGTGAGTGACACTTTCAACACTTCTGACTGCATCATCGGTGGTGTATTGCACTGTAGGAAGGAGAGAGTGAGTGTACTCGTTTTAAATAAATATATATACGTACATATATATATTTTAAAAATAAGTGATTTATATATTAATTTCATTTAATTTTTACCTAATTAAAATCAACTTGTTTTTATTAAAACACATTATTGGAAAGGTTTTATTATGCAATAAATATATATTTTATATAATTAATAAGAGTATATAATTATCATTTAATTAACTGATATTATGTAAACTAATTAATTAACAAGCTTTAATGTATATTAGCTTCGAGAAAATTAATTATTATTTAACATTTAGATAAATTAAAATAATAAAAAACAAAATTATTGTGCTTTTTATAATTGTTAAAAAATATTACAACTTTGTTTTTAAATTTAAATAAATTTTTATTTTGGTTTTTATTTTAATTAATTTTACTTTAATATTTATTGTTTATTTTATTTTAATTTTAATTTTTTATTTTATTTTATATATTATTTTTATTATATTATTTATTTTATGTTCTACTTTATTTTATTACATTTTTTTATTTTGTTTTGTAATTTGTATTATCTTTTATCATTTTTATTATCTTTTATAAATTTTATTAATAAATTCTTTATTTTAATTTTTATTTTAATTTTTAATATTTATTATTTAATTAAATATTTTTATACAATTAATAAAATTTAAAAAATAAACAAAGTAAAACAAAATTTAGTAAATGAATTTAATACCAAATAAAAATAAATTAGATTATTGTGTCTGATTAGTTATAATTATATATTATTGATATAACTGGTCTGTGGAGAACTTTACTTAATGTTCAAATTAACTTTTTATGAAAGTTAATCAATATTATTATAACTATTCCTTTAGAAATATTTTACTTAAGAATGTATTGTGAAAATATATATGTTTTGACGTTTAAATAAAAAACTTAAGATTTAATATAAACTAAATTTTTTTTTAGAATAACTACATATATTAAACATTATTTAAATCAATTATAATGAAAATTTTAAAAATGATCTAATTCATTAATCACTTACTACGCCCATATTTACATTTTTTTCTTTGAAAATGATTTCACTTTTTACTTTTGGAATAATGACTCGACTCTAGTGTATTTCAATAAAAATCATTGGATATATTTATACAAATCAGTAAAACAAGTCAGTAGTCACTTTTTTGGTATATGAAATACACGCGCCAACACTTGACACCCTTTTGCCCACTCAAATTGTTTACTTGTTTGCAAAAAGTTAAACTATAAAATTTTAAGTGTACTTTAATATAAAAAGAAATTGTGAAACACTCAATATATATTTATTTATTTGTAATACTAGAATAAATATATACATATATATAGGTATTATATTATTATTTAATTAATTGTTTTTCAATTTATTTTATTATTATACTATGTTACACATTATATTATATATATTATATTATATATATTATATTATATATATTATATTATATATATTATATTATATATTATATTATATTATATTATATTATATTATATTATATTATATTATATTATATATATTATATTATATATTTTATGTATTTTCTTTTTAGTTGCAAATTATATATAGTATTTTTCTAGCATATCTGGGAAAAGTATTTATTAAAATAATACACTGTAGCGGAATTATTTTTTTTTTAATTTTAATTAAAATTTTTGCTATAATAAAAATTATATACTTTTTCGGTATTTTAACAAACATTTTAAAATGTTATGTTAAGTTATGGCTTATTTTATAACATTCTTAAATAACTTTATAATAAAATGTTTATGTAAAAACTTTTTTTATTTGTAACACTGATTTATAAAAAAAATATATATTTTAAAAGTAAATGATATTATTAAAGAAACTTTAAATATTAAATTAATAAAAACAATATCTCAATAATATTAAATATACTTTATAATATATTTTTTTATTTTTATATTAAAATAATTTAAAAATTATATAACATTTGTGATATATGTTGATATATGTTATATATTAAAAATATAAAAAAATTCAAAAATATTATATATTCTTTAAATGATTTTTGTAGTATTTATTTTTGTAATAATATTAATTAAAAAAAAATATTTATGATTACTTTTTTTTTTAAATAAATGTGCAATAATGTATATAAATATGTATTACAATACTAATGTATATTAGAATTACTTAATATGGTTAAAAAAAAAACCAAAACATGTATTATGTTGTATATGTTATTATAATATAAATGTTTATATCATAATTTTTTTTCTAAAAATTGAAACATATTTGTTTTTTAATTATTGTAAATCTAATTTACTTTTTATATTTTGAAGTGAATATAATTGATAATTTAACGTAAAAATATAGGTGACATCTAATAATTACATTATATATGCATTAATTTTTTTAAAATTACATTTGTATATATATATATATATATATATATATATAAAGTAAGGCAGAATTAACACTTGTGTAACAATAAAAATTAACATGATTTTGAATAAATTTAAATACGAATATTAAATAAAAAACAACTTTCTGAGAAATAAATAAAATAATATTAAATAAATAATTAAATAATGTGTTGATATTCTTCGCCATATTCTTTTATTCCATATACAAAATATAATTTCATTGCATATGAGAAAGTTTTCAGAATTTTATTTATTTTACTACTCGTAGTATAATTTACTGTTAAATATGATTGGTATACTTAATAATGCAATAACTCGTGATTTATTAATTATAACGTTCTTAAATTTAACACTATATAAATTGCAATGCAAATAAAAATGATAATAAGAATAATTGCAACATTAACAATTTTCATAAATATATTGTTTTTGTAGTCTATAAATTAACTTACATCTTTTGACCTTATAATCTTAAGTGTTAATTTTATATTAAATAACTGAAAGTCCGGTTTTCTCACTTTCGTTGTATTTCGAATTCATTATACGAGTTAAGTTAATTAAAAATTAAACACATTTATACTAAAAATAAAAATTAAGCCACGTGCATAAAATTTATTTTAATTAATTTTAATTATAAAAATTTTCACTTAAACTAGTTTCAATAAGAAAACAAAATTAGAACTCAGCAACATCAATGTTGGTTTATTAATCTGGTTTTGTTATATTTTATTTATAAATTGTTTTTTATTTTTATCTTATATGGTTGTTGTGTTATTTTTCTTATATTTCTTAATATTTTAAAAAAATTAGGTTTTAAATTTTTTTTTCATATATTTTTTAAATTTTTTTTGTATATCTTTTAAAATTTTTTTTTTTCATATTTTTTTTATTTTCATATTTATTTAAAATTTTCTTTTATTTTATATATATATATATATATATTAAACCATATTTTTTTTACATTAGTTACATGTAACTTTTATTGACATTTCACTTATATATGGTATGTATAGTAGATATTTCGTTTTTGGTTTATTTTTGGATCTTTAATTAAGTCTATAAATAAATGTTAAATCAAAATAAAATAATATATTTTATATATGTATCTGCATGTATTTGGATGAAAAGTCATGACTCTTAAAACGTTAATATCTTACACACTCGTCGTTTCTTCTGTGATTTTTTTTCTTTTAAGACAATATATATGTCTCTTCTCTCTTTACTCTACTCATCTTTGGGTTTGTAATATTTTTGGCTTCTTTCGAGTTGGAATTTCATTAGTCATGCAACTTATTTTTATTTGTAGTTTTTGGGGGTATTTCTTTATTATTAGCTTTTATGGTTTTTTTTTATTTTTATTATTTTGCACAATACCAAGTGTGACGTCTTTCTAAAATGAAACAGAAATAGAAAAAAGAAACAATAATTTTGCTTTATAATGAAATTTTTGTGGTCGTAGTCAACCAATGCTAACTAACCCGAAATATCTAAAAGTGACTGAACCAACTTCTAATACTGTTTACACATGATAACACTCAAAGTAAAATGTTGCAATTCAGAGAAAAATATTTATATTTAAAAATGTTCTAATTGTGGTTTGTGTATTCTTTTAATTATAAAATAAATATTTATCTTTTATTCAAAAAAAGAAAAACAGAAAAAAAATATTTCCCCAAATTGAATGTACTTATCAAAAATATTTTGTACTATCAAGTATTTTTGATTCGATTATTTCCAAATATATTCAGAATTTGAAACAATTTAAAATGTGAGATTATCATTGACCTAAAAATTTTTATTTATTTTCAATGAAACAAATAATTGTTTTATTTAAGCTTATAAAAATACTATTATTTTCAAATTCATTTGAATAAAATGAAAATTTGTGTAAATTTTCAAATTTTCAATCGATAATACTTTTGGATGCAAGTTGTTTATTTTTAAATAATTATATTTAAAGAATAAGTTAACAGTATTTACTTTTTTAAATTGTAAATATTTAAGACATAGTCTGAATGTAGATGTATTTTATACCATTACTAAAATATTTTTTACGTTTTAATAGATACACATATAATGCAAAAACATATACCATATTTTCATAACCATTACCGAAACGTAGTCATTGAAATTAGTCACTCGGTTTTTTGTACGTTCAACTTCTGAGGAAGTTCATGTTCAAAACTAAGGTCATTTTTGTTTTCGTAATTTTCGGTTATCGAATCTGAATTTTAAAAGAACTGTAATATATGAGAATGATGTCTTGCTTCATAGATTCCACTTATTGACGTCAAAATCACATTTATGTATATGTATATCGAAAGGCTTTTGTTTCTTCAAATTTAAATAAATTTCAAAAATTTTGATACTGTAGCTGGATCTATTTTCGATATATGCTGGATCTATTAATATTTCCGAGGACTTTGAACTTTTGAAAGTATTCTCCAAAAATTTTTAAGGTCCTTCAATGTTGGTATTGTAAAAATTGCAACAATAACGTTGTAAAAACGTTAATTATTTTTTAATTATATTTTTTTATGGAAATACTTTTTTTTTTCTATTATGATGCTGTTAGTCACAACTTATTTATTTTTATATTATTATAAGTACTATTAGTAAACAGTAATTTATTTTTATATTATTTTTGTTGTTGTAACTTACCACTTGATATGTTACTTAATTATAATTACTTTAGTCAATCATAATGCTTTCTCATTAACTATATATTACATTGTTTTAAATTTATTAGATTAAGTTTTTTTACATTTATATCTTGCAACCCCACTATTTATTATAGTGTTTATGGTGATATACATATTTTCAATTAAATATATTAAAACTTCTTACTTATTTTTAGAATGCAAAATTAAAAAGTAACCACCTTTAATTTCAATTTGTTGTGAAATACAATTTTATTAAGATCATAAACACCACGCCTTTAAAAAATTTAAACATAAAAAACAGAAAGAAATTTGATCTCCAAAACCTCTTTCTCGTTTTTTTTATTTATCTTTCTGTTTTTTATAAAAATCTTTCATATCTATTACCAGTTTTATTAATAAGCATAAGCCATGAGTCAGCTTTTTTACTTTACTTAAGTTATTTCTGTGTGCAGCTTACACATATATAAAATAATTTTTCTATATTTTAATATTAATAATAATCAAATAATATTTTTTATATAATCTCAGAAATCAAATTTAATTAAAATACTTTAGGTATTTAATTTTTACAATACTACTAGACGTATTGAATTTTTCTGAACAGACAAACTTTTTTCAAATATATATAAATTAAAATCCTAACAGTTGCAATTAAAGAGAGGTTTTGAAAATACCTCGAGATAAAAAAGAGTATAAGTGCTAAATTGCACTAGCTCAAAACAGCTTCAACATAATATATTAGTTATATAGTTAGAGTGAATTGGCTGACAAATTGCTGGTTGTAAACTATAAACTCTATTTCAAAATATATGGTCTTTTGCTTATTATTTATCTTAAATGGTCTTGTATATTTAAGATAAATAATTAACTAATGTGCATGGTGTAGCGGTCAGTGATAGAATTATCGGTCACAGTAACTTTAATCCACAATAAAAGTGAGACCGACGTCTTCTTATACCATAAAGTAGATTAGTAGGAAATCAACTGTTTTTCTCATTAGATCTAAAACAAAATTATATTATGTGTAAATTCAACATTCTGTTGGTCTCTTGTTTACCTAAATTCTCTAGTTTACACATACAATCATTCTAAAGTCTTTTAGAAAAGTTACTGACAGATACTTGAAACGATATTTAAAAAAATTAACGTTTTTTTATATTAACGGCATTATGGAGAGATGTTTTTCAAGACAAAGTTGTCTATCGTCTGTAACTCATTATGTCTTATTTCCTATTTAAATTTACAGTATTTCCTTTCACTATAAATTTTATTTCTTTACCAATCTATGAAATCATTTCCAGACATTAATACATTTCATTAGAAACACTTATTTTATATGTTATAATGCAAATAGTAAAATTTATTTAAAACAAATTAATTAAATATTTTATAAAAAAAAATGTTTTTTTTTTCACGATAAAGTCTCTTCACTTCACTCTAAAATATTATCTAAAAAAATAACTTCAAATTAAAATCATCATATATTTTTATATTATGAATCCATTTTTTGTTTTAGGTTATAAATTTTTAATTAAGCTAATTTGTTAATTAAACATTTGTTTTTAGGTTTCGCATTAATTTATAATATATTTTTAGTCTTTAAACATGTGACTTTTTTCAATTAACAGTCTCTGAAAGAAATTCCAAAAATGCTTGTGACTCAATTGTTTTTTATAAGTTGATTAATAGACATATATACAAAATATTTACAATAATTAAAATTGAATGAATAAATTAAAAAAAAAATTTTTTTGTTACTCAAAACCTGTTCAATTTTTCATATTTGTATAATATTCAATATTTATGAATGGAACCGAAAGAAGGAAGATAAATGTAAAAATATATAGTATAAATGTTCGTAAATTTTTTTATAAATTTTTAATTTCAAATCATTTTTGAATTAACCAGAAAAACATGGTGTAACAAATTTTCTGAAAAAAAATATATATCAATTTAAAAAAATAAAAAAAATTTTGTTGTTAGATATAATTTATTTAAATGTGATTTTAAAAACATTTTTAGATATATGTATATTAATTTACAAAAATAAAAGAACTTTCTAACTTAAAGATCAGAGTTAGTTAAGTTAATTAGCCCGATTATTTGGAAATGTTTTTTATGTTTCAACGAAATACAATTAAAAAAAGTAAGCACCAGCTAATGTTACTAAGAATATTAAATAAAAAAATTAAACGAAAAAAGCACCAGTTCATTTAAAATCATAGAATAAAAATAAGAAAAAAGTTCTTTTGAATATTTTTATATAAATATTTTTAACGTTAAAAATTAAATTAAAAAATAGGAAAGTTGTATTTTTAATGTTTTATAAAATTTACTTGACAACTTACAAAAAAAAATACAAAATTCTAATTAAAAAAATTATAAAAAAAATTATAAAAAAAAGTTAATTTTAATTTTTTAAGTGTATTAAATACATTATTATAATCGTTCTAAATTCTTTTTTTTTTTATTAAACTTAATTAAACCAATTGTATATTTTAATTTAAATCTATTTTATAATGATATTACTATGTTCGTTTTTTTCACTAACATTTTCTAATAAATGTGTGTTACTTAGCACCACTTAAAAATAATTACTATTTCTCTTATATTATTTTTAATTTTATGAAAAAATTATCAGTTAACAAGCTAGCTACTTGTTATAGCCGTTTTGAGTGCAAGATTATTAGCCATATTATAATTTCTCCTTGCTCCATTTATTTTAAATCATTTCCTATAATCGACCTTAAACTTTTAAAAGAGTTAACACTTCAGATAATACTGCTACTTCATTACATTATTAAACTAATATTGATTAATTGTTTAATTTATTCTCATATATATATATTTTTAAATTGTAGCATATCAAAAGACATATATCGGTTCTTAGGAAATCAAAAAAAAAATATAAGTATTTTGTAAGAAATCTGTGTTGAATATTATTATTAAGAAAAATATAATTTAAATCTCATGAAATGTATTGAAAATAGTGCAGTTATTATGTTGTTGCAAACATAATTGATTTGTCTTGCATTAGTAATATGTTGTTCTTCTTATTACATATATATATATTATTTTTTGCAATATCTTGTTTTAGACAATGTGTAAAATCGTATAGTGTAAGAACTATATTAAAGATAACGATCTCGTAAGTTAATTAAGGTATATATTGACGCTTTAAATTGTACCTATGTTACTCGATTATAGATTATTGGCAAGTTATATATGTTGTCTAACATATATAACATATATAACTCTAACATATATAACTCGCGTAACAACCTCGGTAATTGAGTTATATATGTCGCGTAACGACCTCGGTAATTGAGTTATATATGTTCTGTTATAGACAGAGAACGTATATAACTCGCTTTACGAGTTATATAAGATGAAATAACTCGGTAACCGAGTAACATAATAACAATGTAAAGCGTTAATGTGAAACTCAATATATGTATTTGTTATTCTGAATACGTACTCGATTACCGAGCTCCTTCCTAGAGTTCGAAAGTAGCCAGCCCTATTATTTAAACACACGCACACACCTTCTATTAACCTCGAAGATCTTTACGAAATACTTATACCACAAAAAGATATATATCTGAAGCCGCTTTGAGTTCAATTAATATGAAAAATTTTTATGAATCAATTTATCTTACTCTTTATGTTTATAAACAAATTCGTTAATTTTAAAAATTAAAATAAATTAAAATGCGTGAATATTTCTGAAAACCAGTATGTAAAATCATTTATTTTTATAAATTATTGCCTCAATTAATAATAATGTTTATAAAACAGCAGTCAATTTTTAAGGGGGCTTGTTTCGTAAATAATATACAATTAATTTACTAATGAACTTTGATTTTATATAATTATTAATCTAATAAATATATACCATATACCATATGTTTAATGTATAGTCGTTTTCCCTTTTAAGTGGTCTCATGTAATTAATTCTTGTGTGTTGTTATAAATAGATTATTTTATTGTTGTTGTTTTTTTGTACTGTTTATTTATTACTTCATTAAAATGTAATAAGAAATATTCTTTACAAGATTTTGTTGTTTATGATCTCATTTTGCAGTAATTCAGTTTATGTCGCTAGTCTAACCACAAGAGGGCATGGCATGATTTCATAACTATTTGCATGTAAACAACTTTATCTCCTTTGTATTAATATTTATAATCACTTAGACATATCTACATAAGCAGTACTATATAGAACAGTAATATGTATATATATACATTTAAGAATAGTTACTTCATCGCGTTTCTAACAAAAAACGCAAGCTACAAATAGTAAATGTCGTAATCCTTTTAATGGCGTTTTGTAACGCACGCATTCTACTATCGATTCCATTTAAAACTTTCAGTCAATGATTCATTTCTCATAAAAATAAAGACTTATTAATTGTTATAAGTCAAAAGTTTTTATAGTTTTCATTTATGTTAAAGTAATTTGTAATAGTTTGAGTCAAATGAAATAAAAATTTTTATATATATGATTTTTTAAGAAATATATTGTGATAGGATTCTTTCTTTTTTTTAATGCTGTTAGGTTGCACTTCTTTTTTACCAAAAGAGGTAATTAAAAATACGAACATAATTTCGTTTTTAGTACTATTAGTCATAATTTTAATTCTGTTTTCTTATTTGTTGTAATGCTGTTTATTAACTGTTTAACCCACTTTTGTGTATCTTAATTTATATATCTGAACTAAGTTGTGCACTGACTGCATAAATAAGAGAATTGATGGGTTTTACTTATAATTTATTTTGATTAAATTAATATGAAGTTTTAATTGTATTTCATTAAAATATAAAAATAACTAGAACTTAGTTTACTTTATAATGAGAACATTACTAAAATGTCATGCGTAATAACTTTAGTAAATGATAATTAAACCATTTTTTTTGGTTAACGTCATCAAATGAATGGTCGTATTTTAATTAAAATAAAAATTTTATTTATTTAAAATAAATTAAAAATTCTTTTACTAATAATTTCCCTTAGGTATATTCCGTCGCTGTCATGTCATTTAATTTGGCATTGTTACCTCGTATTTTTAAAAATTTTAATATCTCTTAGCAATTGTTGTTATTGTACGAGTATCTAACATGATGACAGACTACATATGTGTGGAAATATAATCCATATTAAATACATTAGTGTGGTATACTCATTATGCTTGCATTATTATTCTGTTGCCATTTTGACTGACAATTTGTCGATAGTTGTTAGACCATTTGTTATTTCCTTTTTTTCCTTGGCTATTAATGGCGCTTATATGACCGAACGGCAGCAAATATTTTATATATATTTTTCCAAATACGTCAAACGTCTTTTGGATCGTTATTGATTGTTTTGTTTTTATAGTTAAATATTGACAGAATCTATTCACTATGGAATGGCGACGTTAGTTTATTATTTTCAAATTTATTTATAAGCACAAACATATCTTTATAATATATATTTATTTGTACCATAATTGGAAACGTAATTGAAAAAATGGGTTTATTTTTATAAATAAAATTGCCGAAAAAGTTATTTCAAATAAATTACATATTCAAATTTGATTTACTTTTAGCATCTTTTCATTTAAATATTTATTTTAAAATGATATGATTATTCTTAACTGCTTCTATTTATAGAAGAAGTGTGCAAAAATCTAAATTTATACAAAAATGGGTGTTTAAGATTGACTCAACTACTTCATACATTCCCAGCCTTATTCTTTATTTAATCTATTAATTTTGACATAATTATCTCGTTATGTACTTCGTCTGGTACACTGAACCTCTGTACAAATAAATTTAATACTTAAATATACATAATTATGAATTTTAAAGCGTATTAATAAGTTTCAGAATTATATGTATATATATATATATATTCAATAGTGAAAAATATTTTCAAGATAATATGTTCAAGTTTAGTTATAAAATTAGTGCATTTAAAATAAATTACTACAAATTTAATTTAAGATCAAAACGATCTGATAATTATAAAAACGATATAGTCATCCATTATTTATCTTATATAATAAAATATATTTTCGCTTACATATATATCCTCGTTTTGAATAAAATTACTTATAGGATTGTCGATAGTATGTACACTGTACATTTTTTCCTATATCTTGTCATGTAGAAGTTTGATTTTAGAGATATTTCGCCAATGAGACAAATAAAGTACAACTATATTGAGTAGAAAATATATATTTTACTGGTTTGATACTTATTCTATTGATTATTTGATAATTATTCGTCAATATATCTCAACTCTAAAACATTCACGTACAATCATTCTAACGCTTGGTTTAGATTTCTATACCTCTCTTATATATTCAGTTGTCGAAACTTTCTCAATAGACTTCAATTTTGGTAATCATTTTTTGAGCAATTATCAAAAATAATATTTATTTTTTAAGTATTACATATTTCTTCTTCATTTAGATTCTTTATTTACAATTTAATCCTTCGAACGCACCATAACACTATATAAAATACACTGTTTTATATATTTTCTGTTATCTAAAGCTAATCGATAAATCTTATAGAGTGCATATCTTGAATCTCTCTAGTTAACTGTTGAATCTTTTGCTACCTTTTTCAAGTTACTACTTTGGCTATTTAATTTACTCTTGTTAAGTCTCCACAATGTAATATAAGACCCATGTTTTGTCCATGGTTGCGTTTAATTATCTCTAAACAGGTATCGAAATCATTATATCTTCACAACTTTTAGTGGTCGACTGTGTGCAAACAAGCTATCTTTCAGTTTACTAACAGATTTTTCACAGCCAAAAATTTATATATACGTTCTTTTGATTTCTTTACTATTGTTCACTATCTCCGGCAACTTTCATCTACGATCTTTTAAATAATTATGTGGATTGTTTGGATATCTTTTGGAGTAACAGCTTCTGCAAAATAAGTAGGCACTGGAAGTAGGCACCTATCTGGATTGAAGCAATTTCTTGGGTTAATACGAACATCCACCATACTTGTCATGATGGTATCTCACCACATAATATATTTATTGAAATTAAAATTTTAATAATTAGTTTCACAGTAAGAACTAAAAATGCTATATTTATTTTAATGCAATATGTGATATAATTGCTTACTTCGATTACTAAGCAACTTAGTTGTAGGTAGTTGTTGTAGTAAAGTTTCCTTTATCTTTAAGTACACTTATTTCGTTCTCTAATTTGCTAAGTAATTTTTATATTTTTAAATAAATCAATATAAATATTTATTTTTAGAATTAATTACTTTTGAAATATTAAAAGAGGTTTTCGTATGTGATTAGATTTTTATTGCTCTTTAGCACGAAAGTATTTGGTTTTAGTCGTTCGAAATTCTTTAAAACGTAAACGCGCAGTTTAAAAAATACCTTTTCTTTTTACTATATATACATAAAGAATATTATAAAGTAAAAATATTTTAATATAATTAATGTATACGTAATATCAAAAAAAAAACAAAAAAAAAAAAGTTGTATGTATGATTTTTTTTCTTGTTTCAACAGTTTTTTTTATTATTATTTGTAATATTAACAACAAAAAATTACAATTTAATTGTTATTTTTTTTTATGTTACGTTTCTACACAAGTTTGTTTATTTATTTTTATTTGTTGTTAATTTTTATTCGTATTTATATTAAGTTTATTTGTGAAAATACACGAAATTTATGCGTTTTCTTTATAACTTAAATTCTTTTAATATTCTTTTATTGCTTCTTGCATTGTTTCCAATTATTTTTAATTTAATTTTTTTTTTTTTGTTAAATAATTCGAAAAAATGCATGTATGTCCTTAACCTAAAAATTATAAATAATTACCACTTTGAATTAAAATTTCATGAGTGATTTTGTTTTATTTTTATTTATTTTATTTATTTATTTTTTTTGGTTTCTTTTGATATAAGTATAATTATATGAATTTATCTATATACATACACAGTGGTGTTGTTAATACCTTAAGCATTTTGAGATAAATTTTTTACTATAAAACAGAGGTTCGCCTAGTGCGATATATTTTACACTTAAATTATTAAAATGTCAGCATATTTAAAATTTTTTTCGGGTGCAATAAGTTATTAAAAAAATGATAAGTAATACTTAAATATAGGTAACGAAAAATTTTACAAGCATTTATATTAAAATGAACAACAAAAGTAAAAACAGTCTTGCCAAGTTAATAATACAGTCTGTGAGTTATTATATGCAATAATAATCAGATGGGTAATGGGTAACTACCCATAAACGCCTTTCACAAATTTTTTTAAAAAAACTATGATTCAATAAATAAAATAAAATAACAAAAAGAAATAAAATAAGAAAAAAATAAATAAAATAAAAAAAATAAAATAAAAAATTAATAAAATAAAAAAAATAAAATATAATAGTCCTTTAATTGACACATAAATGTAGTGTTGTCTTTTTTGAAAAAGTTTATTTATCGCTACAGGAATGGCCTTTTAAACATGACTTACCTCAATCAGCTCACAACGTTGTGCTGGTGTTTCATATGCTCTGTTTGTTGCCAAAGTCTCTCATTTGCTAAATGTTTACACGAAGTTGTTTATAAATTTCAATGTCGTTTTTCTTTATATTTCTTATCACTGCAGTTTTTCTTATATATCTTTTAATGATTGGTTTATGATGGTGTTTTTATTTTTTTTAGATAATATGATACCAATAAAAAAATGTCTACTTTATTAAAAATTAATTATGAATTATTTAAAATTTAT
This sequence comes from Teleopsis dalmanni, assembly GCF_002237135.1. Taxonomy (NCBI): domain Eukaryota; kingdom Metazoa; phylum Arthropoda; class Insecta; order Diptera; family Diopsidae; genus Teleopsis; species Teleopsis dalmanni. Next base: position 159,270,575 of record NC_051846.1, on the reverse strand, counting down.
TGAATTTTATTTTTGATTCTTTAAATGATCTAAATTGCTATTAATTAGTAGAATAGTTTTCTTTCATCAAAATTAATTGTAATAAAAAATGTTTATTATATAAATGTATTTAAAACTAGATTCAATGCATAGGTGCATATGCATAGGTCAGTGGCACCTATTTGATCTAAATATAGTTTTCCTTTATTATTAAATTGTTTTTCAAAAAAAATATCTTTAAAACCCAATTGAACAGTTTCTAACTATATAAGCAATTTATATATATATATTTACAAATTTACGTAGTTACAAACATAGACGTCCACAAAAGCGATTTGCAAAGGATTTCAAGTCATCTGTGCTCCACGCCATCAGTCATAATTCGCTGATTGATCTTCTCATGCTCTGAGAGAGAGTTCTTCTTCAGATCATTCTTGGTCTATCAAAGTAAAATTAAATTAACAATTTATTTAAACAATTGTAAATATGAATTATAATTGTATAAACATTTTCTTATGTACTAATAAATATTTATAATATAGCATAAAAGACTTATAAATATTAAACTACATTTAATAAAAAGTGTCCTGTACATTATTAAAAAAAAAACTCCAATAAGTACATAGAAATTTTTTTTATGACTACTTTATAATTTCTACAAGTAAATTTTCTTAAATTCATATTAGAATTAATAAACTATAAGCCAAATATTTTTTCATAAAAACGTTCTGGATGGAATTGTTTATATTATATTATTTTTCCGCCTAATTTTATGTTGACACAAAATTTTTATTAGCAATTTTTTATTGCTACACAAATAGATTGTATGTTTTTGACCATACAAATATTTGTAGTTTACTAAACCTAAATAGTTTTTTTATATATTCTTTATAAATGTATATTTGCCAATAACAAGAAAATTTTATTCAAATAATTTTATTTTCAATTATTTACCAAAGTAACCATATTATAACTTTTTTAAAAGTAATTGTCATTAGAATTTTATTTTAAATAGAATTTAATGAAATGTTTAAAACGAAGTGATTTAATTTTTAATTTTAGAGAAATTATTTTTATTTTGAAGTAAACTAATATTTTTTATATTTCATATTTTCTGCTCTGTGCCGGTACCTTCAGAAAATGTAAATTACTAAAGCAAAAATTTCCCATATCGGAATAAATAAAGAAATATATTATGCTAAACATCTCTTTATATTTCTTATATAATTTATTTCGAAATATGAGGCTTGGAATTCTTTCAGATTATTTAAGAAGAATTTTTAAATCAAGACAAAGTTTCTCAAACTCAACTGACAATAGTTTCATAAACGAAGAAGGTAAAAAAATTATATATTATAAATCCATCCTCAGTCAGTTTTTAAATTTTTAAAAAATTTAAAAAATCAGTATTCATAAATGTGCTTTTATTTTTGTTAATTTTTACTATATTCTATATATATTTTTTATTTCTTTATTTTTTTATTATACTACATTTTGTATATGTATAAGTCACATATTTTATTCTTCACATATTTATTTAAATTTTTATTTATTTTACAAAAAATAATGTATGGAAAACAAATTTCTTATTTAATAAAAAACAAATATTGCATATACATATACAGGGTGTTATTCTTGTAATTTTCATTATTGAAGTGCTGTTTCTAATATTATTTTAATATGGGAAATTTTATAATTATAATTTCCTCGACTAGACTCATATTCTGTATACTGTAAGATAAACGAATTTTAAATTATTCTGATATGACTTATTTGTACTTATTTAATGTTTAATTCATTTGTTTAATATGAAAAAAAAATCTTATATTAAATAATTAATAAGCCCATTAATAGCTTTTCTTTATATATTATTTTAATGTTCTTGTTATAATAATTATAATTGTCTCAAATTATATACAAACATAATCAGCTAGTGCAAACAAATGTGCTTTATTAAATGAAAACACTCTGGATCATTTTTCATTAATAAATAAATCTGTTATAATATTTTACAATTAATAAACTTCCCTTTCTTTAAATAAATATGGAGATAGATACAAGGGTCAGCACCCAGTAGAGTATAAAATTTCGACAAAAATTGTTTGTACTTCAATTTATAATAAGACATAGAAATCTATCATAGATACATACGTATATTATGTTATATAAATCTTCCTTCAAGTTTAGAACAGATCATAAATCTAATTAAAGATTCACGAATTGCAATATCCATTAGACATTAAATCATCAGTAGACATATAAATTAATATGCATAGAACATATCTCTTCTTCGATATGACAGTTCGTGATCGATCTTGGTTGTATTCTGTCTTTAATAACTGAATGTTGAATCGATTTCTTTGACATATTCAAAAAAATATTCGCTTGATATATCTCTCAAAAGCAATCACTTTTTGTTTCAATCTGTGAATTGCATCCATAAATGGTAGAAAATATTTTATATATCATCAAATTTGTATTTCTTGAAATGATAATGCTGTACATAACATTTCGCAATATATAATAATATATGTAACTTGTTTCTCTTGTATATATACTTATAAAAGCTTCTATTTAGAACCTGTTTCTATTGTATATATATAAATCTATACTATTACTAATTCTGTTATCATAGATAAACCTATAATTTGTATATATATTGAAATCTATTGTTGCTTATCACTCGTATCATAAATAACTCTGTTATCGAGACTAGATTATTGTTATTGATAAGTCTATTGTTATAAATAATACTTTCATTATAAAATCTATAAAAAAATCTTTTTTTTTTTTTTGAATTGTTTATAAGTATAGTAAACATGATTTTAAAATTTTTGATAACCCCAATATTATTGATAAATTATGTGGACTAAATCTATATTAATAAAGATCTACATAAAAATATTTATAGACATATATAGTCTATAAAGAAACCCTTATGTCCTTTTTTTTACTTTTTTTCTATAAATAAGTTTGTTGTATATAACTTTTTACAAACTGCAATAACACCTGTAGTTTCTGTATATACATAACTATTTTTAGTTATTCTTAATTTTTTTTTTATCAAATATAAGTCTATTAGTAGTTTTTTTCTATATATACATAACTATTTTTAGTTATTCTTAATTTTTTTTTATCAAACATAAGTCTATTACACGTGCTTTAAATAATTCTCTTATCATAATTATTACATCGAATTACGATTAATGCAAAATGATCTAAAATATTTTAAGAAAAGTAAAAGCCAAAACCTCCTCCTTTATTTAAGTCACTGATCGTGAATAAATTATTATCCTTCAAACTTGATTATAGTTCTATATTTTAAAAGTGAATATAGTGTAGATTTCAGCCAAATCTATGGTATTAAATATTCTTGACAGCCATCTTATACAGAGAGCCATGATCACATCATAGAAAACTAGTTACCTTTTAAATTCTGGTACAAAAAAAAAAACGTACCAAAATGGTAGTTAAGATAGGAAATTATGTTATGACTGTTTGTATTGCTATTTAGCATATGATTGTCTATATAACATGGTCTATATAACATAATTAATTATTCAATTTATAAAAATCTTATTTTTAAACAAATCATACAAATCTTGTTTCAAAAAAGAAAAAATTGCAGTTTATTAAAAAATAAAGTTTTGATAAACAATGGCGCACAACATTAATACCCACAACAACACACCACCCAGTATTATCATTCTAAACTACGTCTATAAGTAATTATATCTATAGCACCTTCTTTCATTTTTTTGAAAGCACTAAATTTTTGACTAAATTTTCTAATCTTATCGCTGTTGTGTGTAGAAGCATTTTAGAGAATAAACAAATTTTTTGTGTTTGCAGACCCACTTACGCAGACGTCTTCTTAGCCCTCTTCAGCTCGCTTTCGCAACTGATTCCACACATTTTATTGCTAAAATACATTTATGCGTACACTTGTACTAACATTTCTCACCATACGGTTAGTAAAATGTGTAAGTTGATAAGTGTGCGAATGTGTGAATGTGTGTGAGTATGCGTGTGTGTGTCAGTGTCAGTGTGGAAAATTGTGACTTAAATAAGACAGTGACAACCACACAATAACAACACAGCTAAACTTTCGCTTTTCTTTGCATTCGCATTGTTTGCTTGATTGGAAAATGTTAAGGAAAACCTACCTACCTACCTACCGTATGTGTTGTTGCTGCTGATATGCCAACACTTATTGAAGTATTTGACTGACTGTGTGAAGTGTTGATTCTGTTTTGTATGTGTGTGTGTGTGTGTTTCTGATGTGCTGAAAAATACATTTGCAACGCATTTTTCACAAGTTTTATTTTAGTACAATTGTAACCTTATGAGCGGCAACATGTTGTTGTAGTGCATGGAAAATTTATTTAAAAAATATATAAAAAGTAAAGTAATGATAATTAAAGTTTAAAAGAAAATTTGAAAAACAAAATATTTATTTAAATTATAAAAATTTTTTTTACATACATACATTACATATTAAAAGGTTTCAACAAATAATTAAATATAATAACAAAAAAAAGCATTTAAATGAAAATTTCTAATAAACCACTTAACTAATTTTTTATGCTTATTACACATTTTATAGTTTTTTAAAAATTTTAAATTGTGCAATGTGACTTACAAAGCTAAACAAAGTTATATATATACAATATAAAATATAAAGTGTTTATAAATTTTGAAATCGACACAAATATTTTGTATAAACAAAATTAATTGTGTTTAATAACTGACATTTGTGCATTGAAACTAAGCAACTGTCAACTGTTTTTAAGACAATTTAAATATAAATACTCAAAAACAAAAACAAAAACAAAAAGAAAAGCAAATAGCAGCTAAGCCAATTAAAACAAATTTACAACAATAAATACATTATACGTAAATTTTAACTTACGCAAGAAGCGAACAAAACAAAGAACAAACCACACAACCACTGATGGCAACAACAGCACCCACAAGTACTATCGCCGTCATTAGCGAGCCCATAAAGATACCCTTAGGTGAGCGCTTTTCTACGCAGCTATCGACTGGTTCTGCTGACAGTGGTTGCATTGTGACATCATCTTCATCGGGTATCTCCCAGAAGCCGTCATCACAGTCATTAAACATACGCAGTAGCTCGGGCTCATTAAGCATACACGGTCCTAATGCAAAAAGCCAATTACAAAAATTAAAACAGCCCGCCTATAATCAACTACTCTCACAGGATAGTGGCATTGATAGTGTTGGCGCTGGTAATGCTTTAGCACGCGATGGTGAAAGTGATTCTACAGCAAGTTCACAGCAACAACTTAAATCTACACAATGTTCAAGTTCAAGCAGTGAGTCATTAAGTGGAAACTCTTCAGGTATATCATATACTATTGAATATGTCGATAATGGCTTCACAATTGGTTCAGTGCCAATGCGGCGACATAGATACAGAAATTCAAATAGTACCGGTACACAAGCTGCATTGGAAGATCGTATCGATGAAGTTGACATACCTGATGATGATGATGAAGATGATGATGATGATGATGAAGATGAAGAGTTTAATGATAAAGAAATCAAAGTGGCGAGTACGCAAAAAGAAGAGAAAGAGTTAGTTGTTAATGTTGACAACATTAATTCGACTGATAACAAACAAATTACTACTACTATAGAAAGCGATAACAATAAGACTTTAAAACAAACACTAGTACCAAAAGAAACTGCAAATACAAATGCCAATGAAACAAAGCCGACGTCAAGTGTATCCATCGAAACTACTCATAAATCATCAAATCAAACCAAAAAGAATGAAAATCAAGTATTGGCCACAGATGGCAATTATTATTTTCCATTATTAAAAATATCTGAAGATCCATTTATTGACTCAAAATTAATCAATAAGAAAGATGGATTGCAAGATACCATGTACTACCTTGATGAATTCGGTAGTCCAAAATTACGTGAAAAATATGCACGTAAACAGAAGCAAAAAGAAATAAAAAATGAAAAGGCCAAATTGAAGAAGAAAGAACGTGAAGGGCAGGAGCGCAAGAAGCGCACCACAATGGCCGATACAGATGATATGAATCTTTCGCAGGCGAATAATGACGCCATTGTAAGCACCACCAAACAATCCAAAACCTTAAAAGAAACTGACTGTGATAATAGAATTATAAGTGTTGATCATGTTAATAAAAATAGTTGTAAGCAAAAAACCAATGACTTAAATGATGAATTAGAAGTAGAGGGAACCTTACAGACACAAAATTCAACAAATTCAACTGTTAAATCAACAACGCCATCTTGTGTAAGCTGGAATAAAGTTATGCAGAAATTTAGAAATATTATAGGTAATATATTCTATATTTTAATATTCTTATATACTTTAAAAAAAAAATGACTCGTATTGAATTTATGGTAAAAGTATGCATTTTTATATATGAATATTAATGTTTGGAATTTAAATATTTTATATGAAAATAATTATTATTAACAAATGTACATATTTTAAATTTTAAACAAATTAATTAATTTTTTTTTATCATTCTCTTTTTCTTCTAGGTAAGTCGTTTTTATTTTATTGGGCAATTATAATATTTTAATCAACTTAAGGTAAGGTACAAGAAATCTTTTAATATATAATGTTTGTTTTTAAATATGAACAATACAAAATATATTACCATTAATTATTATCTTAACTTCTACAAATAAGTACACTACCTACTTTCAGAATCTTTAGATTTTTATTATATTACTTTACTTTAAATCTCCATTATTTAAATACGAGTACTTTTATGCTATTAGCATTTTCATTAATATTCCTTATATACTTACTCACTTATGAGGCGTTAATAACCTATTGTATGATTTCGGCTAAACTGCCAATACTCTATACGTGTCTTCTACACAAATCTTTAGTATTCTTCAACAAAAAAAAATGTTACTAACTTTATCTTCTATAACAAAAAATCTTTTTCGAATAGTTAAGTGTGTTAACAATGAGGAACCTTTTATATATATAAAAATAATAAAAAAATTATCTAAACTTATAATAAAAAAATTTAACAGTAGAGATCTTTAGCAATTATAAAATAAAAATATTAATACTCTGTTCTTAGTAATGTTATTTAATTAGCAATTAATGTTATTATTTATATTAATAAGGTAGAGTTGAACAGGTTGAGATTAAGATGTCACACCTAGACATTCAAGTCCTTAACTATACCAATTAGAAAAACAGATACCGTTGCAGTCTTATAGAGAAAGCTGTATGTATATCCGTTTTGTAAACTAATTGACCAGGGATATCTTAGTTTCATTACCTTATCAAGCTTTTATCATCGCACAATTTCTTCAATGTGCTTAGAAGAAAATTTTCCAAAATATACTAAAATATTTCATTCATTTCTTTTTTAGAGTATAAAATTGTAAAACATATGAGATGTAATACACATAATATAATGAATAATAATTTTAAGATAAAATTGTACAATATATAATATGTTACCAACTATTTGTCCAACTTCTCGATAATCTAGTGCTTTAAATCCCTTGTTTAATAACTCTGCTGACATTTCAACATGTGTTGCCATTTAGGAAAGTAGATTTTGTTCCATTTATTTTATCAACAATTGTAAATAAAATCAAAGCGTTATACGCTAAATTTCAAATATCTAACATATTACTGAATGCCACTAGAGATTATTGATTTATTTTCCTTTTACTAGTGCAATATGTCACAACTTTAATAAATGTATCTACAACATTTTTGTATTTGTTGTAATCTAATATTTTGTTTTTGCTTAACTATACTAACTTTTAAGCCATGATGCAAAGTGTAGGAAAGATTAAAACACTTATTTTTGTTAGGGATATAAGATATAAGGGTAATATCTACACTAAAACAAACTATTAAGAATACGATCTATGTTAAAAAATTGCATGTAGTAACATAAAGGCATTATAGTCCAGCTCTCAAATAAAAAATTGCTCATATAGCTTAGTATCTTTTATAAAGTTGGTTATGTGCATTTAACAGTAACGGAAGTCAGTAGTGTCGGAAAAACCCAACTTATTAGCAGCTTGCAGTGACCTATAAAGTCACTAATAAAATTGTTTAAGTCGAATCTGCTTAGTGAAATGTATAATTTGATATTACCTCTGCTAGGATGAGAAATTGATTTGTTTGTCTTTGACCCACACAATTAAGCCTATGGTCTACAAATTTTTCTTCATTTTCTGACATATTATTAGTTTTAACATTTAATAAAATTATAAATAGGAAACACTTGTTTTCAAAAAAACAAATTTTTAAAATATAATTTTTGTTTAGGCTACTCTGGTCTTATGATTGGGAGACAAATAAATTTTAATTTAATTCATTTTTTCACCCGTTTCATTGGTTTTTTTTCTAACATCTTCAGATGTATCTAAAAGAATTTTTTATAATTTGACCAAAAAAATTTTATGTACAAAAGAAATCATTTAGTTGGAAATAAAAATTATAAAAAAAATAATATAAATTCATTTTAATAGTACACATAACTTGTCAATAAATTGTTTGCAAAATGGCCGAAAGAAATTGTTTACATTTCATAGACTTAGTTTGTTGCATATTTAATTGAAAAATTATATTCAATTAATTCCGCAAAAAATAAGAATTTAATTCTAAGATTTTTTTATGTAAATAAACAGAAAGTTTCCCATGAACTCTTCAGCACACTTGTTATATTCTTGGATAAAACACCTTTTCCTGTTGCCATACTCATTGTTTTTCCCAAATTCTAATGAAATAAAATTGGAATGGATTATGTCAATGATAACATATTTTCCCAATGTTGTGGAAAATTTATTTTTTTAACTGAAAATGTGAAAATGTGAGATACATTTGCATAAACGCAAAAAGATTTTTCCACTGAAATCAAAATATATAAATTGATTTTTAACGCGAATAAGGAGCTGTGCTAATATATTCAATAAATATAAGGTGCAGAAATTATATATTTTTTAATGAATAAAATATATTCATGTACACGTACGTATTTAAGTATTTAAATTAAGAGTGTAAATGACTTTAGGAATGACTTTCGTGTTGTTTTTTTGGTGGTGATAAGAAGCTTAAGCTTCAGAAGAATTTCACACTGCTCTGTTGCTAAACAATCGCATTGTTGGTGACTGTCATTAAATGAAAAATTTTGATAAGATTCTGTATGTACGTCGACGACGAGTATACCATACATGCATGTGTAGATTTGTGCCTCATAATATATTAAAATTAATATGTGAAATTTTATATAATTGAATTAAATTTTTTTTTTTTATTATTATTATTTTTTAAACCGAGGTTATCATGTTTCACTGAAAAGTTGACGACGCGTCGCAGTTGTGGTTGAGCTTATTATTATAAATATTTATTTGTTCATTGCACACAGTATTATATATAATATTATTATATTAAATTGTTATTTAAATGGGATTTGCATAATCAGTTGTCGTAGTATAGTACTATTTGCAATTTTTATTTTTCATCTATATTTTATGATTTGGTTTTTTTTTTTGGAACGTTGTTGTTTTTGTTTTTGTTTCAGTTTTTCCCTTCACAATTGTTTGTTTAATATCATGCGACAAATATTAATTTGTTTTTTTGCGTATTACTGTTGCGTTATAATTTTTGTTCAAAGATGGGTGTGTCGTCCTAAACAAATTGTCTAAATTTACGAGTGCACACATAGAGAAGACACACCTCTACAAATATAATTTGTCTAACAATTTTTAACCACGCGTATAAATTTCTTCTTCTGTTTTGGCGCTTGGCGCTATAAAGAAAGAATATTTAGTAGATGTTTTTTTTTTTTTGTTTTTCTTATCATCTGATTTAAATTTGTTGTTTTTGAATGCTTTTTGGCATCTTTTCAATATCTTCAATTTTATTGAAAGTGAAAATGATAATAAAATTTTCCCAATAGAACAAAATATGTCTTTAAATTGAAATATTTTTAAATTTTGTTTTTAGTATTGTCAAAATTAAAAAAGTATATAATTAAATTTAAATGAATCATATATTAATTATTTTACACATAGTTAAATATAATTCAACTGAAGAATTTTTGTTTAACTTATTATTTATTTATTTATTACTGCTTTTTTTGTGTTTATGTATTATTATTTTATATTTATCATTATCTATTTATTGTTATTTTACATTTAATATTATTATTTTATATTTATTTATTATATTGCATTTATTGATTATTATTTTATATTTATTTATTATTATTTCTTTATTATCTATTATCTTGTACTTATCTATTATTGTCTTATATTTATTTATTATTATTTTATATTTAGTTATTTTTATTTCATATTTAGTTATTGTTATTCATATTTAGTTATTGTTATTTCATATTTATTTATTATTTTTTATATTTATTTATTATTTTTTATATTTATTTATTAATTTTTATATTTATTTATTAATTTTTATATTTGTTTATTATTTTTTATTACATTTTTAACATATATTGAATGTTTATATTTATTATAAAAAACTGCATGCGCATACGCCTTTAAAAATTTTGTTGCTCTCGAGAAGTTTTCTACTGCAATTTTATCCTAAAAATATGCAATGAAATTAGCATTAATAATGTATCCTACTTTCTTACAATTATATTTATTCATTAATAAACTTGACATTGTTTATAATATATAGATTTTTTAATATATATATACATATTTATATATACATATATATGTAAATACGTTGAATTTATGTGTTTTTTTAGTAATGCAAAATTTTTTACAAAAAATTTTTGTTGGTATTAAAAAAACACCTACGCATTTTAAATATATCCATTTAAATTTAAAAAATCTTTCTTGATTTTTCTGATATATATTTTTGTTTTCTTGAGCGAAAATAATTTTTTTGTTACTATTTTAAAAATTATTTGTTAAAAAATTAGATCTTCACATATTTGAAGCTTCAATCAAATTCTAATTATGTGACGCATGTAGTTAATTTGTGTTGAATTCTACAAATTTTTTTTTTATTTTTTTTTATTTTATTTATATCTTTTTTTTTTATTTTGATTCATTTAATATAAACATCCGTTTCGAAAATTTTGCAAATTACTATATCACATCAAATATATTATTTTATTAACTGTCAATAATATTGTTTAATTTTAACTCGCGTGGCTTTTTAATACTTTTATATATGTACGTACAATCGTCATTATTTATTTGATCAATCCATAAAATTTTCTTTCGTACCCGTAAATGAAAGTGTAATTTAATTTTCATGAAAAAGTTTCTTTCTAGTTGAGTTTGACGTCAATTTTGTGTTGTGTACTTTTCAACTATACAATTCAATTTCAAAGTAAAATGTAAAGAAAAAAGTTGGCTATTGTTTTCTTTAACTTTTCTTTAGTGAATACTTAATAAACGTTTCAGTTCTATTTTTAATTTTTTGTACAATTAAATTTTACCCCTTTGACAGTTTTTGTATCGTTGGTTTTTTTTATTTATTTATTTATTTAATTTATTTTTTTAAATATATTTTCTATGTGTCTTTTGTTGCGAATCTCGTGACAATGATAAAGCCATCACTTGATATTTTTCTGTCTATATTTAAACCCTTAGCAATATATTGTTTTCATATGTTAATTCTTTGTTTAAATAAATTAAATTTATAAATAAAATCAATATTATATATTAGCATGTAAATGTTTTTTTTGGATTTTTCTCCAAAAGTTCAAAGCCATAACAAAGGATCTATAAAATAAATATCAGTTCAAGAAACATGGAGATTGAAAACTAAAATTCTCTATTAAATTGAATTTTTAATTCAAAAAAACCAATCCTGTAGTAGTTTAGTTCAGAATTATCAAGAAAATCATTGGTGCATACGATCTAAAGTAACGAATTCGATAAAATTCTTCGTTCTGAAGCACATTGACTAAATGCTCTTCAAATTAGTATTCCCTCATACGCCAAAAACTTGTTTATATCATATAATTGTATAGTCGATTTCTGTAAGAACTGAGTGAAGCTAAGTTTTGTATTTGGTATATAAAAATTTTCCGACTTCTTCAAAAAGGTTCCGTTCACAGGTTGAACTTTATTAACGCTGTATAAAGTATTTAAATTCTAGTATATTTTGAAATGATCGATCTTACTATATTTGCTATCGATCTTACTATATTTAAACTGCTTATCATAGAATTTATCTAGAGAAATTTGTTTTTAATTCCACTTCAACAGTGAAGTTTTCGAGTTCCAAAACAGTTCATTTTACTGTCCTAGTGTTTTTCGTTATAAAGATAATGTCTGCTGTCTGCATATCACTACTGAAAATTCTTATATCTAAGCAAAGTTTTTCTATTGTAAAGTTTCCGATGTTATGTTTTTATAATTGATTTTACTCTCTTTGTACATAACATATACCTTGCTAATTGTATTGATTAGCGTTATTCCAACTATGTTGATCAACATTTTTCTTCAGTATTCCATTTTTAAAAGGGTTGATTCAATTTTAAAACGGTCAATAATTTAAAGTGACTGTTGAAAGCCTATAAATAAACAATACATGTTTATATTACACATATATAATCTCAAATATGTGGTACAGGCAAAATTTAAAATAGAAAAAATCACTTTTTAACCATAGTTTTAAAAATAATGATAGTTTAAAATAAAAAATATTTTATTAAATCAAATTTGATTTCATTTTACAATTAGTAGTAAAATTAATAAGAGAATATTAATTATGAAATATTATTAGTTCTGTGTACAAATCACAGATATGCTGTTTTTTTCAATAATTTATCATTATCTGCTGTTTTCGATAATCGTGATTATTTTTTAATCATTTTTTTATAAGAATATTACTCTATATTTTAGTAATTTAATATTTACGTAGTTATAATATAATATTGTGAAATCGTTTTAAGAATGTTCTTTTTATCTATTAAAAATGCAGAATTAAAGCCAAAAACCCACATATTCTTTCTAATCGATTTTTAATTAAATTAATTAAGTCACTTTAAAGCTCTTTTTTTTGTATCTACAGTATTTATTTATTTTTTTGTTACTAAGTGTTGCTTTGTCGTATAAATGAGTTGACATATTTACTCACACGCCTCAAATGATTTGCAAATAAGTTAATCTGTAATTACTTTCTGTTTAAGCTTTTAATTGTTAAATTGTATTGATAATGTTTATAAATGTCAACAAGTGCTAAGTCTGAAATATTTTTTTTACTAATACAAAGAACTTAATTCTAATCTTTATTGCAATTAGCATTGCTTCGAACCGTCAAATAACAAAATATGAAATAAATAATTAAAATCTTAAAACAATCTTTTAAAGAACTTCTAAATGCACAACCAAATAAAGTTATTTACTTTCATATTAAATGAAGTGGAAAAAATTTTGGCATATAAAAATGTTAATTTCACTTTATTAAGAATATATTTATTTATATATGCTTATTTATGTGTGTTGTTGTTGTTTTTCTGATAGTACAACAATTACCTTAAGCACCATTACCAATAAATAAATGCTAACAAACCGGCAGACGACGTTCTTAACCGCAGCTCATTCTTATCATCTTAATCACTTAATTAGAAAAACATGTGATCTTTCAATTATAATTTTTGTTTTTTATTACCGCATATTTTATTAATATTTTTATTATTCTTTGTTTTTTAAATGATGACAAATTATATTTTATCAATGTGGACAGATTTTTTCAATGGATAGACTGTGATAGTAAACAATCCATCAATCAATCAATCAATGGAAACAAACCAATCCAAACCAAACCAAATTCATTGATGGATTAATCTATGTCATTTAAGTAAATTACTTAGATTGCAAAAAATTAATTATTTGCTTTCATTGCGTTTGATATACTTTTCATAAATTTTTTGCTTAGAACTAATTTAAATTACTATTTAACCATATACATAATATAATTTTTATTATATTATTATCATTCTTTTGTTGTTTTTTAATTGAAAGTAATTAAAAATTTCATTCTTAATTTCATGTGATAATATTATAATTATGATTTTTATGTTAATTTAATTTTCATTTATACGCAAATTAAATTACACGGGTACATTATTGACAAGTCGCTCATTTTTTATTTCATTGTTAAAATATTGCTTTGAAGAATCAATTCCCTTGTCTTGTCGTGAGGCCGGAGTTTAAGTGATTACTCATAAAAACACATCCCAATATTTTGTTATTGTAAATTTACACCTTCATAGAGAATAGTAAAAAATACCTTTTTTGTTTAAAAATTTAACATACAATTATTTTTGGTTTAAAGTTTACTTTAACGTCTTTCTATTAAAGTAAAAAACATTTGAAAGTAACTTTAACTACAATGACTTATAATATATTTTAAGAATTTTATAATTTAATTATGATTTATCATACATATTTCAATATTTTTGGTGATAAATTTATTAGATATTAGTTAAGGAATTAAATAAAACTTAAATAAATTAGAATTAAATAAAACGAAACAGCTGTATGGTCAGCCAAAAATTCAATTATTTAAAATAATAAAAAAAATAAAATTTTTGTTGTTGTAGTTCACTACTGTTCGAAAAAACCTCTTCATAAAACCCTTAAATTTAAATCAAGTTATTAAAAAATATTCATCAGAACATACATACATTAGAATCATTGAAAGAAATACTGAAAGTTTGTCACATAACAGATAATAAATAAGGAGATATGTGAGATCTCACATAACATAGGATGTAGAAATAAAAGTCTGTAGGTTTAATACTGCAATTTATGAAGCTCCTAGCCGCAATGCAAATTCCTTAACTGATTAATAATACATCATAATATCTAACAAAATTATTTAAACAATTATTGTTTCATTTGTATGGCGTCCAAATCTCCAATTAGAGTGCTGTCACCCACATGAACCCATAACCAGCTTGGTGGTTATAAGTCCATGCCGTCAGTACATTGCTTTTAACAATGCCCAGACAACATTGATATTAGGAACTAATTAATTACAGTAAAAATCATAAATAAATCAATGATGGCATACCTGCCATAAATACGTCCATGAGGACGTAAATAATTAAAACTCACTGTTTAGGGTCATAAGATTAAGTTGAATGTAATATAATATTAGTATATTTAGTATAATATTTTAAATTCTTAAAAAATGTTAAATATATTTTTTTTACTTATATTTTTTTCTTATTAAAAATTTGACTATACAGTAGTCAGTTAGCTATAATAGTATTGTTACGAATAGCATCCTACACAGCTGGATAACATATTTACTTAAGAGATTATATACACATCCAAAAAATATGACCATTATCTATAACATAAATACGCATATGTTAGATATTTTTAAATAAGAAAGGAGAAGTTATGAAGAAAACATGGTTGACATATTTATTATTTTGGGATCGTTCCGATTCCCATTAAAAGCAATATTTGCTTTTATAGGATAAATATTGTATAGAACAATTTCAACAGTTTAATTAAATATAATTTATCAATCATTATTCAAAAAACGAAACTCGATATAAATTTTTTTTATTATTTATTTAAATAATATGTTAATTGTATAATATAAGTATAGCATAATTGAACTATTAATATGTATCCACATATTATTATAAAGACTGGCTTGGTTTTTGTCCCAGAAAAAAATAAAAAAATATGTAGAAATAAAATAAAATTTTACTTTTACAAGTTGGAAGACAACTTTATCTAATCTGTTAATACCTTAAACATATATCTCCTAATCTGTTTTTGATAAAACAGTTCTACTTTATTTTTCATGTATTTTTTAATCATATCAATTTATGCCCCTCTATGAGTATCTTTATTTTTAATATACTATGGAATTTTAACTAAGTTCCATTTAAATTTGAATTTTATCGGTGCTAGATTTGGCGTTCTGACATTATGAATAGTATAAATTTATGATTCTTACTGAATGAATAGTAAAAATCTACGATTTATACTGTATTTATGGTATAGATCTACGATTCATACTGAATGAATAGTATAAATCTACGATTCATATTGAATGAATAGTACAGTATTTTTTTTTTATTTATTTACTATTTAATTTTTAATATATATTATAAATTATTATTTTAATAAAAATTTAAGGTTCTACAGTATGTATATATAGTATAAATCTACGATTCATATTGAATGAATAGTACAGTATTTTTTTTTATTTATTTACTATTTAATTTTTAATATATATTATAAATTATTATTTTAATAAAAATTTAAGGTTCTACAGTATGTATATATAGTATAAATCTACGATTCATATTGAATGAATAGTACAGTATTTTTTTTTTATTTATTTACTATTTAATTTTTAATATATATTATAAATTATTATTTTAATAAAAATTTAAGATTCTACAGTATGTATATATAGTATAAATCTACGATTGATACAGAATAAATAGTAAAAATCTACAACTCATGCTGTATATAATCTACGACTCATACTGAATGGATAGTAAAAATCTACGATTCAGACTGTATATATACTGAATGAATAGTATAAATCTACAACTTATACTGCATGAATGATATAAGTCTACGATTTATATTGTCATACATAAAAATAGTTACCGCACTATAATAAATTATATTTTTGTTTAGTTTGATTATATACTCGTATATATATTTATTATTCTAGAAGCGCACGTGCCAACTGTATTTGTTATTAAATTAAGTGCGATAAACTTATAAAATTATGCAAACACAAATTATTGTGTTATTATTAACAATTATTAGGCAATATAATAAACAAATTTTAATTACGTTTATATTTTACTATTCTTAGAATATTATCTTTTTTGTAAATAAAATATATTATAAATATTTTGTTGCCACAACCAAAAGCTTAAAAATATTTTTTTGTTGTCAACTATATATATAATAATTTTATATTAATTTGATAATTTATCTTCTTCCCACAACAATTATTATTAATGTAAACAAATTATAAGTTTTAATAGTTTTACTTTTCTAAGAATGAGATTTTTTTCTATCCATTTCCTTTCATTAATTATTGTGCGCTTTTACCTGCTGCTGTTCTTATACTTAAAACTAAAATTTATGAATTTTATATTGCATTTTAATTGCTTTTAAATAAATTTTCTCATAATTTCTGCCAACAATATTTTAATTTGAGCATATAAATTTAATTGAATTTTAAGCAAATGATTGCATTTTTATAAATTCATAAAAACGGTTGACTGCACCTACAATACAAGTTGATGTCAAATATAATAAACTCACGACCAACATATGCAAATATATAGCATGCTAGAATAATTTGTTAAAGCTATATAATTATAATCCAACCAAACCTCATTCAATAAAAATTGCATGTAATTTCTAATATAATGCATGCGATATTCATTTGAATAACAAAAAGGATATTAACCTTTTGTTATTGTATTAATAAATTAATTTTATAATTTATTTGTAATTAATTATTTTACAACTTGATTGTTTGCAAGTGTTGTTAGTGACACTTCTTTACGGAAGCTTCTAGAACCATTTATTATCTAGATAGTTACCAATAAAATTGTTCTTCACAAAATCTATGAAATAATTATTTATCATCAGTACTGTTTGCTCTAAAAACCAAACTGACTAAGTAACTTTTAAAAAAGTATTAGTAATATACTAATATAGAGTTAATTATTTTATTTTTTTTCCCCCAAAAAGTTCATAGTGATATATGTCACTATTAAAATTGTAAAAATTTGCTATAAAACGGATTATGTTTTTATACTACTTTCTACATCTAATTCAGAGATTTAGTTTTGGTCACAGCATAAAATTGTCGCATAGTGAAAATCCACTAGTAACTATCTAAAACTGAGATAAAATCCAGCAATTTCATAGCGAATTTTCATAAAGATATCAGTCTTATGATAGGTTATAGCCGTTTAGGAAACCATGCTATAATATTTAATCTCCCGTTTAAACGTTCCTATCGCAGTTGTGTGAAGGACGATAAAAGTACCTTATATATTCCTTGTTATTGCCCACCACATGCGCAGCATCGATAGACTGTACTTGGAACTTCCTTTTTTAAGGATCTTGACCAGCTCTAGGACCTCCTTCTAAAGAGCATTTTAAGCTTTGCCAGAGCTTCAAGTAGCTTTTAAACTTTAGATAGTTCTTACAGAGATTAGGTCTTAGGATCCTCAGCATAACCTTACTTACATACTGCTGTCCTACACTCCTAAGTGGTTTATAGGGTCTCGCAGCATAACCTAAACTACTTGAAATATAAAATAATAAAAATTGGTATTACGTTTTTCAATCAAACTCTTATCTTATAATAGTTACAAATGACTTTTCATCTGCTTATTAAAAGATATTACAGTATTTTTATAAATATTGGTATCGAATTCAATTGTTTATATATACCTATGTACTATAGGTGGTTTTTTATAATTTTTGAATTATAAAAAAACTATTTTTATATTCTTTAAAATATTATAAAAAACAAGTACAACTATAAATTGCACATGTGAAATATTATTAGGAATTGGAACAACTGTTAAATCGCATGCTCCATAAAAGTTCTATATATAATATATACTTTAGTACCTCTAAAGTATGCACATATCATACATTTTTCAAAATTTTTATTTTAAATAAATTTGTTTAAATATTAAAAATTTGTGTGTGCTCTTTTGATAAATTTAATAATTTTAGAGCAATTAATTCTTTTAAAATTGTTATAAAATTTATACGTAAATAACAATATTTTCGTGTATATATATTATTTTTTTTATTTAATTTGCCGGATTTGAAAATATTATTCTAAAAGCACTACAATTTTTTAAACGTTTATGCTTCGACCAAGGAGAAAAGAGTAGAAAGACTAGAAATTCGCTGAAATGTTTTGGCAAATAAAATTGCATTTTACTATTTAAAAAAAAAATGCGCAAACGTGTGGCATTATTTCTTCTTCATTTTTTTAACAAATTCTCATTAAAATAAAAAAATATATATACGAGACTATATAAAATAATTGCTAGAAAGGTAATTTTATTGAGGGTCTTATGCATTTGTACAATGTAATTTGGACTAGTTTCAGTTTATCTCTGTCGGTGTAATTAACTTTACGCTTTGAAAAGAATTTTTATTAAAGTCAAAAATTAATGTGGCGCCTCTAAATAATTAATAAAAAAAGAAAAAAACACAAATTTCAATAAAACTAAAATATAATAAAAAATACAATATTTTATATAAAAAGTGAAAAAAAATTTAATAGTTATTTGAAAAAAAAAACCCATTAAAAACACAAAAGCGTATTTTATGCTATGGTGGTAGTGCGCATTTAATAGCCTTCAAACTATTAAATTTTCTATATAATCATTATATATACTTATATACAAGTATATATAGATATATATCTTTTTGTTAAGTTACTGCAAAAAAAAACCGTCAAAGTGATTAAAACGGGGGTACGTCCGCGTAAAATTATAAAAATTGTACGCAAAAAAAAGAAAGCCAATGGCGTTGGTGGCAGTGAAACGGATACGGGCTCAGAACGTAAAAATTCAAATGCCTCCATACAACGTTCATTTGACGATGCCAATGAAGATAATAATATAAGCACAAATAATAATGATAACAGTATTAAAACACAAAATTCTAAGTTACCATTAAAATCAAAAGTAGTAAATAAAAGTAATAGTTTCAGTACAAATAATTCTAATTCCAAAAGTTCTAAATCGACTGATACAGGAGTAACGTCAACAACGTCTGAAAGCGATACATCGGACACGTCAGCGACAACCGCAACTACTTCTAGTACAAAACCTTCATCACGAACTACAACAAAGTCAAAATTAAATGGCAACAAATTATCTAAACCTGTCACGCGTACCAACTCAAAACGATATGCAGATCCAAGTATAATATATATATATATATATATTTGCATAGCATTTATGCAATAAAAATAATATAAAAAAAAAAAAACAAATGTTATGAGATTTATAAAAAATATAAAATAGAATAATTTACCAATAAATGTATTAGGAACATAAAAAAAAAAAAACAAATGACTTCATTATAAAGCATACCAACCACTCCCCTTTCAATAACCAAAAATAGTTTTAATTCTCAACTAAATAAATACTAAATATAATTATTATTTTTCTACTTTTTAATTTATGATAATTTATTAGTTTAATGTGTTTAACTTCTTCGGCGACATTTAGTCTATATATTTATACACTTACCATATAACTTAATTGCTGTACATACAATAATCAATCACTTATAACCTTTTTGACTTTGGAAGTGACACATGCCTTTTATGTTGTTGACAATTTTTGACGCAAATAAATCAATTGACGACAATTTGTCGATTGTTATCGGAATTTTAAATTTCGCCTTTAATAAATTTAATTTTCACAGAAATAATAATCAACTACACAAATTATTAAAACGAAAAATTTATTATAATATTAGATTTTATTTGACGTAACGGAAATTATTCCATCCTTCCCATTTTAATCTAAAGTAAAAATAAAGTGGTAAACGCACGCTACTTTTATAAAAATCGCAATCCATTTAATAGTGTGGTTATAAAATACATCCCCCAACCTCTTTGACATGTATGATATATAATTTAAATCCATTATTGTAACAAAAACACAACCCTTTCTAAAAAAAATAAAGAAAATACTAAGCAATAGTTTAAAAGTTAAAAATTATTTCAATCAATTTTTAACTAAAAAAATACAATAATATATATAAACTACTTTATAGTTAAAATTGTATATCTACAACTTTTGTAAAGCTGACGACTTTTGTAAATCTGTACTTACACCAACCACATTTTATTTTAAGAACCCTCTTTAAGTGTACTATCAAGTGATTTTCTTTGTAACTACACATTAAATAAGGATAAAGATTCATGCTCTGTTCTTTAACTTTTTGTCTTAATCGCAGAGTGTAGGCCTGAAAGACAATTAAATAAATTTTATTTATTTATTTATTTATTTATTTTATATAATTATACAAAATCCACTATTCTGTTATCAATTACCCTCTATCTTATTAGGTTAAAATAAGCCTAGTTTTACATTTTCATTATTAGATATGATCGATCTTTAAAATTTATATTAAATTATGTTTAACCATGTTATTTTATTGGAACCAAAGTTTTTTTCTTAGTTTCTATGAAAACCTATTTGGTTTTGATAATACGACGGGTATTGTGCGTATTGCTTTCTAGTGGATATTTACAATACAAGCTATAAAACCCTGAAGCCTCTAAAATTTTACCTAGATAATATATATAAAAACTTTTAATAAATGCATTAATGTGATATATGTCAAAATTTTATCTCATTTTGTATACTGCAACTGTGACATAAGTCCACCTATGCTCAAAACTTTTATCATTAGAGTCAGTTAAATAAAATTGAATACATTTTTTAATGTTTTTAAAAATAATGTCTATAAATGCATTATATGTAATAAATACACTTAGGTAACTTCCTAAATTACAATTTTATTTTGTAAATTATCATAGATTATGTTATAACGATCCTCCTAAATTTCGAAGAATAACCATTTCATACTTTTAATGATGCCCATGTTCTTTTTCAAGAAGAAGAATTATTTTTCATAATTAATTTATAAGAGTTAATATTTCAATATAATATTGGGCTGTACAAATATCTACCATAGTTTAAATAATCTATTATTTATTAATAAATACCACAGTATTTATAATTGTTTATATATAATTGCAAATGAAATCGCATAACAAAATCAAAGAAATGAGAGCAAGTTAAAAAGGCCACAATTTCACTAAAAAAGAGCCAAATAATTGATAAAAAAAAGAATGCTAACCAAGATAAAGGTTAAAAAAATTGCACAGAAGCACAGTTCAGATAAAGATAGTTTATTATTATTATTACTATGAGATGTGGAACTGGGACCGTCGGGTCTATTACGCCCCCTTCTGAATTTGGAGTAAATCTCTACAACGCCCTGTTGCGTTGTAGTATAGAACCTACTTTATAGAATTTTATTGCCTCTTCCGTAACCAATTGCTTGTTGTTCTTTTAATGTCATTGTAGATATACCAAAGTAATTACATATATATATATAATTACATATATACATAAAATTATATATAATATAATTATAATACATAAATCAAATTATATATAATATAATGATAATAAATGTATATATGTATATATTATATATAATTAAAGCACCCTGTATTAATCAAATTAAAAAAGTGTCTTCTTTAATTAAAAATCAAATTATAGATAACTACTTCAATTAAATATATATACCCAAAAAAATATTGTTTAATGCCAACAACAATTATAAAAAATAATTAGCAAAGTAATGTGAAATTAAATATAAATAATAGAAAAATACTATTTCATTATATATTTGAATGTCTTGAATAGTTTGAATGTCAAAGCTGAGGGTAATACGAAGAAAGACAAAACTAGAACTTTTGTCTGATAGAGCAATCGCCTGCCAGGCACCTTGTCAATTGCTGCTGACAATGAAGCAGATGTCACTAACATTAGGAATATACCAATAAAAACCCAAAAAAAAAAGATGAAAAATTAATCGGCAAGGAATTATTATTAAGTTTTGGCTTATATTTAATTTAAGTAACAAAATATAAGACAATTTTATAGTAATAATTTTTAAATTTAAAATCACTCCCTTTCCCTTTGATTTCCCTTAATTAAGACTGAATGCTATTTTTAATTATTATTTTTTTTAAAAAAATAATTTCACGTTAAAATAAAAAACTCTTATCTTTATAATTTATTAATGTTCTTCAACGTTCAACGTTACTAGCATTTAATCTTCTTAGGCCTTAAAATAATTTAATCATTTATTTGTTGAGTAAAGTAACTGCCTTTTGCCTTTTCATGGCGCAAAATGAAAATTAAAACAAATATTAATAAAATAATAATGTTTTTAAAATGTTGATATTTTATTGCTGCGCTTGTTTTTATGCCTTGAAAATTTAAAAATGAAAATGAAAAACAAAACATTTATATTTTATTTTTACATAAATCTTTTTATTTGTTAATAAGATAATTCTTTTAATTGCTTGACAACAAAATATATATTATTAAAAAAAAAAAACAAATATATTCATCACACCCATTAATTTCGTTATTATATTAGACGAAAGCAAGCTATTTTTTTTTTTGTTTTTTTTTTATAATTAAAAAGTGGCAACCACCTGTACTCTCATAACATTTGTTTTTATCTATATAAAAATGTGGTCTGGTCTGTGTCATTTAAACACAAATAATGCACAAATAAAGCAATAAATTAAAATATTATATTAGGCATGAAACAGCTTATTGGAAAATTAAATGATTTATGGCCTGAACACAGTGTTGCACTTTCCATTCCAAAACAAATTGATGAAAGTAAAGAGAAATTAGAAGGTTGTTGGGAAACAGAAGGTAAAACTAAAATTAAATTTAATCATCATTTTATTCATCACATCATCAATTATAATAATTATATATTCATATATTATTTTAAATATAATATGTAATAAGATAGTGTGTGTAATGTGATGAATGCGAAACCTTTTTTCCACTTCTCTATAAAATATAAACATTCTTGATCAATTTCACAAGACCAATTGATTCCTGTGTTTGTAAACGTTTATATGTAAACCCACCCAGTGTTTGCTCATTGTGTGGACGAGAAAAATATGCAATATGCTTTGTGAGGACCGATATCAATATTTCCTCAAGATATATTCGTAAAGAACGTGCTGCTAATGCTACTGATCGCCTGTTAAGAAATGTTCAACTAGTTAATATCTATTAATATTTATTAGTTAATTTATTAATCATAAATCGCTATTCTGCAGTTCCTTCGAAGAAGATAGAACAAAAAATTTGCAGTTCCTATAGAACAAAAAATTTTATGAGTTTATTAGCTTCTTCTCTAGGTAAATCTACTCATCTTAGATTAGAATATTATAATGTCTTAGATTATAACCAAGACATCAACTTTATTAGCATGTTGATGTCTTGGTTTGACTGAGTGACCTTTGATATTGTTACATTTTTACTCATACATTCTTACGAGAAATATTTTGTTGTTGTTATTTTATTAGCTTGTTCTCTAGATAAATCTACACAGATTAGATTATTGTTTTAGATAATATCCTTTTTCTACTTTATTGGCATGTTAATGTCTTGGTTTGACTGAGTGCCTTTGATATTCTTACATTTTTACTCGTACATTCTTACGAGGACTATTTTGTTGTTGTTGTTGTTGTTGTTCTGCTTTGAGTTAGTGCTATTGCGGTATTTACTCTTTTATGGTTTGGGGGGCTTATCGCTGCCCCACACTAAGCTTTAACTATAGTAGAATTATTATAATTTATTTATCTTTTAACTGATGACGGACCGTAGATCAGCATATCTTTCTGTGCGTCCTGAGGTGAACTATTTTGGATATTATTGCTTTGAGTTCTCAAACAGTATTTTTTCTTTATAATTTTTTTTTTTATTGTATGATTTAATTTATTTCTCTTCAGAAATGTTGTTAAACTGTTATTGTTGTTGTTATCAGTAGGGATCTGCTTGTGTATTTCCTTTTTGTTGTGGCGAATGGTACTTTGTCGTCGGACTCGGTTCGTGGATCGGTCTGTTCTTGGAACCAATGCTTACGTTTAGATTTTCAAAGATAGATATTTTTTCTTCTAATATGGTATAATTTATTAATCAAATTTATTGATCTGATGATAGGCTTAAAGTTAAAGAACTAACTTGTTTATTACTTCTTTTCCAAGTAATACAAAAATTTTAAATAAATTTTTTTAGTTAAAGTACTAAAGTGTACAATACATTTTATTAATTTTTAAAATAATTAAAAATAAAACTTCAAAGTTGACTTTTTGTTTTTCTATTCGAATTGTCAAAATGGAAAAAATTGATTATAAAATTTATATAAAAATATAATGTAAGCGAAATAATTTTATGTGAAATCAAAATAGAGCAGCAATCAATTTACTAAAATATTTAGTTAAATTGCAATATTTATAACGTCTCTTATAACATCAACCAAAGATCCTCAGCACCGCCAAATGGAAGGTGCAGTAATACACAGCCTGGGAAAGTTAGAAACTGTTGGTATGTTTAAAATCTCTTCTCTTCCTATATTTAATTCTTTTTTTACTTTAACAATATAATTGTATACTATTATCGTATTTGTTCACATCCAGGTTTCTTCTTAAATAAATTGTGAATTTAGCTCCCATTAAAAAATTTAAGAATATAAAATGTTCTTATGTTCAAATGTTGCAACGATTGTTAGCAATGTTTTTAATTATCACTTCTTTGAAAAACTATTTTAAAAAATAAATTTTTTTTTCTTTCTATAGATATGCCACTGTGAAGACACTTGAATGTATATTGTCAGATAAATACTCAAAAAGTGAATGGAAAGTTTTCTTCCTTTACACATATAATATGGCTCTACTGCTCATATTATAGATTGTATCCTCTACTGCTCAATGTTACTTCACTGTGTACACTGTCTTATCAGTTAAGCTGATATCTGATTTTTTTCCCGGAATAGATCGTTTATTTCTAAATAATATTTCTTACGTAATAAAAGCTTTATTTCACATACCTATTTAATCAAAGTAAATTTAGAGATTGTTTTAAATTACGACTTAAAAATGCATGTAAAAATTAGATACGGGTTCTAGAAACTAATTATTAGTAATTCAAAATTTTTCTTCTTGAATGAAACTTATTTTCGGCAGTTATTTTTCAGGACCTAATCTGCTGGGGTTTATGAATCTAATAAGTCTGAACTCGATTAGCTCAAAAATTATTTAGGCTATTTACCAGACAAGACAGACAATATCTTCATATTGATTAAAAATGTACATTCTGGCAGGAAAGCACTGAAAATTTGTAACTGAAGATATCCGCGTTTGTTTAAGTACTTTTAATATCTATATGTACTTTTACATACAGAGAAATTAGTATCCCCTGTCAACTGATTTGTATATAACTATAGATTGAATGAGTTCACTAGCGGTAGCAAATGGTCGAGAAATCATCAATATCTCGATATTATTTTGCTACAACCCCTACAACCGATAAAAACATTACACAATTGAAGAAACTTGACCTCTATAATCATCAATCCCAAAGCAATAGTAGAACCACTTGCCAATTGGTTTGTTGTTGGTAAATATTTTATGATTAAGATCCATCCCTTTACGACTTGTTCCAAAAAAATATAATGCTTATATAAACCACAACATAATTATGTCTCTAGTGACCGCATCCCAAAATAATAGTAGAACCACTTGCCAATTGGTTTGTTGTTGGTAAATATTTTATGATTAAGATCCATCCCTTTACGACTTGTTCCAAAAAAATATAATGCCTACAAAAACCACAACATAATCATGTCTCTAGTGACCGCATGATTATTGATAATGAGATATAAAATTAGTTCTATTTTAGCATAATATGGAATAAAAATTATAGCTCGGTAAAATACATTTTTATCTATATATATGTATATATTATCACTATATCATTCAACTTAATTTTATTCTCAGTAAACTTTTAATGATTATTGGTTTAAGCTTTTAAATAAAATATATAATTATATATATATGTGCTATATGATAGTTGATTATAGAACTTTGTGATTTATATAAGTTTCTATATAATTTTCTTGTACCTTACTTCGTTTATTATGATATTATATTCGATTATTTATAAGAATTTTTTTAAATTTTGATAAACAACTTTGTGGTTTTGTTTTCTTGAAATTTTAGGCAGAGATGGTTCCAAGGTTACTACAGTGGTTGCAACACCCGGCCAAGGTACCGACCGTGTACAAGAAGTTTCCTACACAGATACAAAGGTGATTGGCAATGGAAGTTTCGGTGTAGTCTTTCAAGCTAAACTATGCGACACAGGGGAGCTGGTAGCGATTAAAAAAGTTTTACAAGACAGACGATTTAAGGTAAATATTAATATTTTTGTTTTGTTATTTCAAATCTATTATTAATAATTTAATTTTGCTTCATTTTATAGAATCGTGAATTGCAAATAATGCGTAAATTGGAACATTGTAATATTGTAAAACTTTTGTACTTTTTCTATTCGAGTGGTGAAAAGGTAAGCAAAAATTTAATATTACTTATTCTTATAAATAATGTCTATAAAATCCTTTAGTTTATATCTGTTAAAATTTCTTTTTAATTAATAGTGAAATATGCACTTATTTTAGTAGGTAAAGATAATGGTAATAAAAAAAATTCAAATGAATTTATAACATATATTTCAAGTGTAAATGCAATCAATATTGAAATCCAAATATTATATAAAATTTCTTCTTTCTTATTCTATGTACAACAAAATTTATTAAAAATAAAAATAATAAAACTTACAAAAAAATATATAATCTATTATATTTGAAAAATATGTTTTCAAAATAATTAAAACGGCTTTCTGCATAAAATAAAAGCTAGCCGAGTTTCCCATTGATGTTGGGATTTTGGCCGGTGTTCTCAAACCACAGGTACTCTTTGACATATAATGTAGCAATTAATATCAATCAGTTCAATGAACTTCGTAAATATTTCATCGTATTCGCTAATGCAATATTGTAATATAATATGTACGACACTATGTATATATGTATAAACAATAAAAAATAAATTAATTGCAAACAGCCAGCATTTATTCTCTCATGCGACACATTTGTTAAATATGCTAAAAAATTCATTTGAATTTTGGAAACATGAGTAATTTTTGAAACATTTATAAAGTTTATAAATGAAAAGTTTTATATAAAATGCAAAATGCATGAATTTTATTACTTATACTTTATAAATAACATTTTTTTTATCGCCTACATACTCATTTTTAGATTAAAATATTTCTTTAGGTTATATATATCATAATATTATGAAATAGAAATTGATAAAAGTATCAAATAGTTGAAGCTTTTTGTGTTTACATTTTTACGTATAATTTTTGTTTTATTTTTAATACTAAAAGCTTATAGAATTTATTTTTTAAAACATTTTAACATATTTTATC